>NW_027507788.1:182877707-182892112 GCF_037356315.1 Lithobates pipiens | reverse complement strand
CCTAATATAATTGTCCAAATCATAAGATCTACAATTCAAGAGCCTGATGTACAGAACTGTCAAAATGGCAGGATCTACAACTACAGAGCTTAACCGTTGGGCACCGGCGCCTTCCAGCCCTTCAAGCGGTTTCAGTTGCCGGGAGGCAGGGTGGGGTTTATGATCATGTGACTGCCATCAATGGCTGTCAAATGATGGGAAAGCTCCCGATTGCTTTTCGTTAGCTGTCGGTAAATGTGTCGGTCACAGCTGCGTTTACATTCTGCGGCCTCTCAGTGTAAAGGCCCACCTGGTGAGAGGCCGCATATTTGTGTACTGTCGGCGCCAAGAGGTTAAATTTGGTTGAAAAGATAGAAGGTGTTTTTATCTTAATGCACTGTATGCATTAAGGTAAAAAAAAAAAAAAAAACCTTCATATTCTGCCCCCCCCTGCTTACCCGAGTCCGATCTCGATCCAGCACTGTGCCCAAGAGCAACATCACTGTTCTCTTTCCTCACTGGCTCAGAGGCACCAGCAGTGCCGATTGGCTCCTGCTGCTGTCAATCACAGCCAGTGAGGAGCGATCAGGGAGAGGGCCAAGCCATGGTGTGGGTTTTAATGGACACACAGAGCAAGGTTGGGGGATTGAGCCCACACGAGTGCCCCCATAGGAAGCGGCTTGCTATGGGGGCACTCAGAAAGGGGAAGGAGCCAGAAACATCAGTGAGGGACCCCAAGACTAGGAAGATTGGGGCTGCTCGGTGCAAAACTATTGCACAAAGCAGATAAGTATGACAGGTTTATTTTTTTTTTAAAGAAATATTCCCTTTACAATTACTGTAATATATATAGCATGATCCAAATGGTAAGATCTACAAATGGAGATTTTAAATGTGTGAAACTGTCTAAATGGTAAAATCTACCGATGAAGATCTTAATGTATAGAACTGCCCAAATGGTGAGATCTACAAATGAAGAAGGTCATTGTACAGAACGGTCTAAAAGATGCCAAAAGCAACCCAATTTCAACCTTCATTTTGTAATGAGGGTTTGAAAACGATGGCACATAACCGATTGCCATCAGCAACCTAGACTGATGTTTTGTGCAAGATTTCCCATATCCAAGAGACTCCAGCCAAACCTGAGATTTACACAGCCCTACCAAATCCAGGTTGGTGACCTTAGCTTTATTGCTTTAACTGAATTAAAAAAAGTAAGTCACCTGCCTGTCCCAGGCTGTGATTGAACAATGAAAGAGTAGCATCAGACTGATGAGCTCATCCCTCTGCTATCAGCAAGTCCCTCGTCAGCATATCTCTCTACAGTACACCTGATTGGCCCCTAGTGCTGCCTCTTCCGCTCCCAGTCTTAGTGATGCTGTACAGCAGATACCAAGCAAAATTCAGCTATAATAATTGAATTTAATATTTTATTACCTATATACGGGCATTAATTGAGGTTTAAGCAAAGCTTGCCGTGCAGCTTCTTGACATTCTTTCTAAGCACTCCACTCTTGGCACAGGCAATACTCACTATTTTTTTCGCCATTGCAAAAATCTCCCAGTCTTTGCCATCGGCTCCTGACTGACTCTGAATGATTGCCTGTAATTTAATGTCACCATTGACACAACATTCCATGCATAGAGAACAAGAGAACAAATGATGGAACGTGTGCCAGAAACCATACTCATCTTTTACTCAGGCTGCGGCACCATGACAGCTCTTTGTTTTCAAGTTTGCATGACAGGTCCTCTTCCCTTAAAGCTGAACTCGGGGCAAAACAATTTTTTGACATGTGCACCGTAAAAATAATTCCAAACTAATAAAGTGTATCCTCTGTGTTCAGGCTGCAGGCTTACGTCCAACTCTGACTTGACTCGCCCCCATAAAGTGCAGACAGAACCGATCATCCACCACTGAGATTTACAGTTCCAGCTGGAGTACTTGGAACGCTAAAGTTCACTCCTACTCCAGCTTCTCCATTCAGTAAATGTCTTGTATTCTTTCTAACATACAGTAAGCAAGAGCTCTGAGAGATTGGAGGAGGAGGCAGATAAATATCACAAGCTCCTTCGCGCCATTCACAGAGCGCCTTGCATTCACTGTGATCCAAACTTTCCACCCAGAACTGTAACTCTCAGTATTATTATATATATTATATAACCCCTTCTTACTTGGTCTGCAGGATACAGCTTCAATAGCATACTCATCCGACCAGCAAATCCAGTGCTGTCCATTTGTAAAGCTCTGAAATCTGCTGATCTCCAGGTCCAGCACCGTCATCTTTCTTTGTGACGTCACTAGTAGGCTGGCTGTCTATTCCGGGTTCTAGCAGCTGGCCTCCTGATGAAGCCTTCTGAGATGTAAGATGTGGCTATCCCAGGAGGCTTTGGGCAGGGAGGGCCTAGGTGATTAGAGTTGGGTATGTGCCACTAAAAAAAGACATCCCCCAAAAATTGGCAGCAATTTGAAGATTGATAATGGGGGTAGAGGAGCAACATGGAAGGAACAAGCAAAAGTAAAGATTCACTTTAAGATTCCTTTAAAAAGGAGCTTGGACCCCCATTGAGAAGCAGCATACAGCAGCCGGAGACAAGATTTAGTACGTAGAGCCAGTTCCGGCCATGCAGAATGCAGAGGAACCAGGATGTAGGCTGGCTGTCACTTCCGGGTTCTAGCAGCTGGCCTCCTGATGAAGCCTTCTGAGATGTATGACGTGGAGGCTTACAGGCGGCTTTGGACAGGGGGGGCCATCTATTGGCAAGAAGAGTTGGCTATCCGCCAGCAAAAACAAGTATCCCCACCCCCGAAAATTGGCAGCAATTTGAAGAATGACAATGGGGTAGAGGAGCAACATGGAAAGAACAAGCAAAAGTGAGTGAAGGTTCACTTGAAGATTACTTCAAAAAGGAGCTTGTAACCACCATTGGACAGCAGCATACAGCAGCCAGAGGAAAGATTTAGCACGCAGACGCTGTTCCTGCCATGCAGATAACAGAGGAACCAGGCAGTAGGCTAGCTATCCTTTTCGGGTCCGAGCAGCTGGCCTCCTGATGATGTTGCCTGGAAGCCTTCTGAGATGCGTAATGTTGCTATCCCAGGGGGCTTTGAGCAGGGAGGAACATCGTTCTCACTTAGGCAAGAAAGATAGAACAGTTAGCTTATGCCCCAAGTAAAAAAGGGATGCCTCACCTCCTTCAAAATAAAATTGGCTTCAATTTGATGATAGCTAATGGGTGGCAGAAGATCATGGAAGGAACAAGCAAAATCGCGTGAAGGTTCACTTTAAGATTCCTGTAAAAGAAGCTTGTTACTACCACTGAACAGCAGCATACAGCAGCCAGAGGCAAGATTTACTACGTTGCTCCCGCCATCGTTTAAATATCCATCCAAGTTCTTTTATTTTTCCTCAAAAAGAAGAAGAAGAAAAAAAAAAGTGTCATTCTAATTAGATAAATCCTTTAAGCACATGGCCTGCAGTTCGTCATGGAAATTAACCTCCCTGAAGATCACAGTAACTGAAATAAGAAACTCAGTGTTTTGGCATACTGCAGTGAAATTAGAGACCCGGCACTGACTTTAATACACACTTTCATAAACTTACCACATTTCATCCGTCTGAAGCTCTGCATACTCATTCGTTCAACCGAACGCTACTGCGAGAATTAGCCACCTTCGATTAGGCGGTGGATGGGGAAAGGGGGGGGGGGGGGGAGGCCAGGACACTATCTATTTTAAGCATGCAGCTGAAGAGGAACAGGGAACATTATATATATATTACATACATATACACACTACTATGCAAAAGTTTTAGGCATGTGTAGAAAAAAAAAAAAAGGCTGTAAATGAAGAATGGCATTCACACATAGGCGTGTTAATAGTTTATTTTGTATCATTTGACAAAATGAAAAGTAAATGAACAGAAGAGAAATCCAAATCAAATCAATTTGGCGTGACCACCCTTTGCCTTCAAACCAGCATCAATCCTTCTAGGTACACTTGCACGCCGTTTTTGAAGGAACTTGGCAGGTAAGTGGATGTTGGCTGCCTCAAATCCTTCTGGGACATCCCAGACAGTCTCAATGGATGTTGAGATCAGGGCTTCCAGTACTCTTTATGCAGAAGATAGTTCTTAAGGACATTGGCTGTATGTTTGGGGTCATAGCCCTGCTGCACCATAAATTAGGGGCCAATCACACACCTCCCTGATGGTATGGCAGGATGGATAAGCCTCTGCATGTATTTCTCAGCATCGAGGACACCATTCACCCTGACCAAATCTCCAATTCCACTTGCAGAAATGCAGCCCCAAACTTGCAAGGAACCGTCACCATGCTTCACTGTTGGTTGCAGACACTCATCATTGTACTGTTCTCCAGCCCTTCACCAACAAACTGCCTCCTGCTACAGCTAAATATTTCACATTTTGACTTATCACTCCAGAGCTCCGGCTGCCATTTTTTTTTTTTTTTTTAACACCGCAGTTCCTAGGTTTTCCTGCATTGCTTAGCCTTGTTTCCATGTTGGGGGTATGACTTTTAGGCCACAATTCTTCCATGGAGACCACCTCTGGCCAGACGTCTATGGACAGTAGATGGGTGTACCTGGGTCCCATGGGTTTCCCCCAGTTCTGTACTGATGGCACGGCTGGACATCATCTGATGTGAAAGGGAAGTGAGCATGATGTGTCTTTCATCTGCTGCCCTTTCCTTAGCCAACCACTCTATGGCCCTCAACGTTTCCCGCTCAATGGTGCCCTCAATGTTGAGAAATACAGGCAGATATTTATCTATCATGCTATACTATCAGGGAGGTGTGTGAATGGCTCCAAATGTATTCTGCAGCAGGGCACTGACCCCAAACATACAGCCAATGCCATTACTAAGCATCTTCATTGTAAAGAAGAACAAGGAGTTCTGGAAGTGACGGTTTGGCCCCCACAGAGCCCCGATCTCAACATCATGGAGTCTGTCTGGGATAACGCAAAGAGACAGAAGGATCTGAGGTGGCTGGCATCCACGGATGTGGTGGTTTGAAGGCAAAAAGGTAGTCACACCGAATATTGATTTGATTTTTCTCACTTTGCAGTTTGTAAATTGATAAAAATAAACAAACAATCAAAAAAAAAATTATTATTAATAATAATAATAATAATAATAAATATATATAAAATTTTGATTGTTTATTTTTATCAATTTACAAACTGCATTTTGGGATGCCTGCCTTTAAACCCACATGAACTTTAATGTCATCCCAGTCTTAGTCCGTAGGGTTCATTATTGAGTTGCCACACCCTTTGCAGCTATAACAGCTTCATCTCTTCTGGGAAGGTTGTCCACAAGGTTTAGGAGTGTGTCTATTGGAATGTTTGACCATTCTTCCAGAAAACGCATTTGTATCATCAGGCAGTGATTTTCGGACAAAAAGGCCTGGCTCGCAGTCTCTGCTCTAATTCATCCCAAAGGTGTTCTATTGGTTGAGGTCAGGACTCTGTGCAGGCCAGTCAAGTTCCTCTACCCCAAACTCACTCATCCACACTATACTACCAAAATTATTGGGCTACCCCTCCAAATCATTTGGTGGAGGGGGGACTATGGTGTGGGGTTGTTTTTCAGGGGTTGGGCTTGGCCCCTTAGTTCCAGTGAGGAGAACTCTTAAAGCGTCAGCATACCAAGACATTTTGGACAATTTCATGCGCCCAACTTTGTGGGAACAATTTGGGGATGACCCCTTCCTGTTCCAACATAACTGCGCACCAGTGCACAAATCAAGGACGATAAAGACATGGATGAGCGAGTTTGGGGTGGAGGAACTTGACTGCCCAACACAGAGTCCTGACCTCAACCCGATAGAACACCTTTGGGATGAATTAGAGCGGAGACTGCAAAGCCAGGCCTTCTTGTACAACATCAGTGTCTGACCTCACAAATGCACTTCTGGAAGAATGGCCAAACATTCCCATAGACACACTCCTAAACCTTGTGGACAGCCTTCCCAGAAGAGTTGAAGCCGTTATAGCTGCAAAGGGTGGGCCAACCCAATATTGAACCCTACGGACTAAGACTGGGATGTCATTAAAGTTCATGTGCGTGTAAAGGAAGGCATCCCAATACTTTTGGTAATATAGTGTGTGTGTATGTGTTTATATATATATATATATATATATATTTTCCCCTTTTTTCGTCTACAAGCATCTGCCAATGTAGGAAATGGCTTTCTGAAATTTGTGAAATTTGTGCCGTGTGACGCGGGCCTACATAATTCCCATCCACTTTTACTAATTTCATTAAGAAACTGGCTGCTACATTAAATGCACAATACATGGAGAGATACGGGCGATGAAATGATAAAACCCGGACTGGGTGTGGAAGGCAGGTGCAATATAAAGTGCCCTTTACAACTTTCACTACATCGTAAGGGTGTACTACTCAGGTTTCTCTGTAATTGCAATGATAGCTATACATGCAGCAATTTTCCGGCAATTTCAACCATGGACAACTGGCATTTGATCTTATTTTTATGGCTGAACAGATCACGGCAGCTGATCACCAATGTTTTTTTTTTTTTTATATCTGAGGGAACCTTTATCCTCCCCATCCACTAAATACCCCTTTTCACCTCAATCACTAAGGTAGGGGAAAACTCCCTTGCACAATGAACAGACGATTTTCCTTTGGGAATTCTACTGCTTGGATATGGGATGACTTTCAAAACATGGATTTGTCCAAACATGTTCAGCCTACAGAATCAGGGGTAATTTTTTTTTTTTTATACAATTTTTTTTTTAAACTTGAGAGTTCTGTTGCCTATCCCGGCCCAATAAAAACACACCCGTTGTTCGCAGACATATCCCAACTGATGTTTATTTGAACTCAAACAAACAATTGGGAAGAGACCAAAATGTACAAGAAAACAGAATGGAATGGCTACCACTGTGAGCAATGTAAAACAAAATGAGATAACAAGAGAGGCCCTGGACTTGGTGCTCTGCTTTCTTCAAATGCAAGTTGGTAATGGTCCATGCTCAAAGGATCTAGGCCACTCAGGGGACAGGAAGTTGGGGTGACCTTGCCTTGAGAAGATTGCGCACACAGAAGATACAGAGAGCATAGTGAGAAGTTTAGAAGTCCATACAACCTGAATTCTTGACAGTGATGTAACAAAGGTATCCACCACGTTTTGTGGGACCAAAACTCCCCCTTCACCAGGGCAACTTTGATTGCTGGGGTTCTTAGCATCAAAATCTCCCATACAGGTATCTGCTTGTTTGAACTAGATGCATGCAGATGACTACGTGATGGTATTGTCAGTATGGCATGCAGAGCTCAATGGTTGTGTAAGGGCATTGCCGGTACGGCATACTGATCTCAGTGGCTGTGTGATGGCATTACTGGTATGACATGCAGAGCTTAATGACTGTGTAATGGCATTGCCAGTACAACATGCAAAGCTTAATGGTTGTGTGATGGCATTGTTGGTACGACATGCAGAGCTCAATGGCTGTGTGATGGCATTGCTGGTATTACATGCAGAGCTTAAAGGTTGTGTGATGGCATTGTTGGTACGGCATACAGGGCTCAATGGCTGTGTGAGGGCATTGCTGGTATGGAATACAGAGCTCAATGGCTTTGTGATGGCATTGCCAGTATGACATGCATAGTTCAATGGTTGAGTAAGGGCATTGCCAGTACAGTATACAGAGCTCAATGGCTGTGTGATGGCATTGCTGGTATTACATGCAGAGCTTAATGACTGTTTGATGGCATTGCCAGTGTAATATGCAAAGTTTAATGGTTGTGTGATGGCATTGCCGGTATGGCATGCAGAACTCAATGGCTGTGTGATGGCATTGCCAGTATTGCATGCATAGTTCAATGGTTGTGTAAGGGCATTGCCAGTACGACATGCATAGTTCAATGGATGTGTAAGGGCATTGCTGGTATGGAATACAGAGCTCAATGGCTGTGTGATGGCATTGCTGGCATTGAGCTCTGCATACTTCCAGTTCATGCAATCCGATACTCATTTGGAAGATTTTGATACAGTCCATATAGGAAGCCCAGCAATACAATTTCAGCCCCGGAGTTTTGACTTACAATAAAACTTTGGAATGCAATCATAATTGATTCCGGAAGCATGCTTGTAATCCAAAGCTCTCTTATATCAAAGTGAATTTCCCCATAAGAAATAATGGGAACTCAAATGATTCATTCCACAACCATTTATTCATAAGTCCTTCAAGAGGGATTCCACCTGCAAAAAAAATATTAAAAGCCAGCTGCTATAAATACTACAGCTGCTGACTTTTAATAAAATGGACACTCACCTGTCCCAGGGTCCAGCAATGTCGTCAGTCGAGACCGATCGATCGCTCGGGTCTCGGCTGCTGCCGCCGCCATTCTAGGTTAGGGAATCAGGAAGTGAAGCGTTGCGACTTCACTTCCTGGTTCCCTACTGCGCATGCGCGAGTCACGCAGCGCACTAGGAGTGGTCCGCACTGTCTCTGGGACCCGTGTGTGTCCCAGCAGACAGCACGGCAGGACAGGAAGAGGCGTAGACTCCCGTAGGAGTCTATGCCTGGAAGTGGGTGCAAATACCTGTCTTAGACAGGTATCTGCACCCCCCTCCCCCTTGAAAGGTGCCAAATGTGGCCCCGGAGGGGGGGGGGGTTCCAATGAGCGGAAGTTCCACTTTAGGGTGGAACCCCGCTTTCAGTTTATAGTCCATATAAAAAGATTATGGAACATCTAAGTACGCAGGCATCCGGGGTAAAGCTGTCCACATATGGACCGTCCTCCGCCCTGCCGGCTCTCACCTCTGTCAGTCTGCAATCGTGACCGGGAAGACTACCCTGCAGTAGAGCAATCTGAAAGCGAGACTTGAATCGCTCGTGGAGCACAGAGTGGAAGGACAACGTCAATGGCGGTGCGGAGGACGGTCTATGTGGACATCTTTACCCCGGATGCCTGAATACTTAGATGTGCCTCTTATAATCATCAACCATGTGAGTTGCTAAATGTTGTACCTTCATTAAATGTAACCATATTGCTACACTTAGAGGCGCCTCTCTTCTCTTTTATACTCAGTTGTGACATGACTCTACTTGTATATCAAAACATCGCTTGTATATCAAGTCAAAATATATTTAAAAACTTTGCTTGTCTTGAAAATCACTCTCAATCCAAGGTTCTGTATGTCTGTCCCTGTCCCCTCCTTACACCTCCTGCACGGTCCCCATCACACCAATATTTAGCAGACATTTGGATCAGTAAATTGGTGGGATGTCTTCATCACACAGTCATGAGCTGGAATACATTTCATAGTGTGAGAGGAACGTTTCCCTTCAACTATAAAAGTGTACAGTAGACAAAATCAATACATCACTGCAACCCGTCACATCCATATTCACGTGGACTGGATCATTCATCTACAGGACAAAAAAAAAAAAAAAGGACACGTGACTTTTTTCTTATTGACCTCTTGCCGACCAGCCGCTGTCATTATACTGTGGACAAGGTGGTACGATCCCGCCAGTTGCCGTAGGTGTACGTCGGCTCAGGATCTCGCTTTTGTGGGTGCACGCAGCTCCCATTGGCCAGCAGGGGGCACCAATCAGCGGGTCTGCCGGGCTCGAAGTCTGCCGGCCACCCGTGATTGTTCCCCGCAGTGACAGAACAGGGATCTGCCATGGTAAACAAGGCAGATCTTCGTTCTGACAGGGGAGATCACACAGACCCTGTCTTTATGCAGAAAGATGGATCTGCACGTTTCCCCAGTCACACCGTCCCCCCCCCCCCCATACAGTTAGAAAACACCAACACATTTAACCCCTTCCCTGCCAGTGTCATAAGTACAATGTCAGTGCATATTTTTAGCACAGATTACTGTAATAATGTCACTGGTTCCCAAAAAAAAAAAAAAAAACTGTCAGTTAGGTGTGCGATCTGTGCATGCAATGTCACAGTCCCGCTAAAAACACACAACAACAACAACAACGACAACAACAACGATCATCGCCATTACTAGCAAAAAAATAAAATAATTTTTTTAAAAAGCTATTAATATATCCCCTATTTTGTAAATGCAATAACTTTTGCGCAAATCAACCAATATACGCTAACTGCGATTTCTTTTACCAAAAATATGTCTCAGAATACATATCGGCCTAAACTAATGAATACATTTGTTTTTTTACAAACAGGGTCTATGGACCCCGAATGCTGGACTCGGGATAGTGCTTCTCCCAGGGGGTTATCTGATGTGGGGGGGGGAGCCGAGAGAGCCACCGGGGGACCCCAGAAGAGCAGGGCCACTCTGTGCAGAGCGGGCCACTCTGTGAAAAATTAGCTGCACAGTGAAGGTAAGCAATGAAATGTTTATAAAGGTAAATTAAAAAAATAAAATAAAATAAATAACAATCACTTTAAAAGCGCCCCGCTAGCGTCGTTAAAATGAGCAGCACTTCTAACGCACGGGCGGCCCCAGTGTGGAAGGTCTTAAGCTTGGGCAATAAATTCTGGAAGCTGGTTTCTATACACAGCTGCACCAAGCCTCTATTTAAAGTTCACTTGTCGGGGGGGGGGGGGGGGGGGGTTGGAAACTGTTATTGATGACCTCTCAGCCAGGCAGCTGGCATTTTCAGAAAAAAGTGAGCAACGGTGGCCTCCACAATTCTTCTATGACAGGTGAAACTTTAAAGTAGCTAAAAGCGAAACAACTGATCCTGTGTCGAAACCTTCTCCAGAATGAATGTAAGTGTCAAGATTAACCACTTGACCTCCGGAAGGTTTACCCCCCCTCCCCCTTCTCTTATACAGCACTGCGTTACTTTTACTGAAAATTGCATGTGACGCTGTACTCAAATAAAATTTATGTCCCTTTTTCCCCACAAAGAGTTTTCTTTTGGTGGCATTTTATTACCATAGTTTTTTTTTTGTTTTGTCAATTTTGAAAAAAAAAAAAAATACAAAACAAAAACAAAAACAAAACAAAAAAATAAAAACACACAAAAACAATATTTTTTACTTTCTGCTATAAAACATATCAAATAAAAATTTTTTTTTATTTCCTCATCAATTTTCTGCTACATATTTTTGGTAAACAAAATCTCAATAAGTGTATATTGATTGGTTTCCGCAAAAAAGTTTTAGCATCTACAAAGTATGGGATATATGTGGCAATCAGCAACTTATAGCGGGACCGAGATATTGCGGCGGACATTCTGACACTAACTGAAATATTGTGGGAACCAGTGACACTAAGGCTGGGCTAAAACCACTACGAATGGGATGTTGCGGTGTTCGCTACATCCAATTCACAATAGCAGGAGATTTTGACCGGCTCTCTATGGAGCCGGTTCACATACCTCCACTGTGGCTCCGATACAAATTTACACAGGAGCCCTGTGTGTTTTTTTGGCCCATTTCAGCCAAAGATTCAGATAAAAAAATAATCGGACCTGAAAACGGTGAACCAGGACTCACCGGACCCCTGCTGGGAGCCACATACGGCGATGGTGTGAACCCAACCTAATTCAGTGATCAGTGCTATAAATATACACTGTCACTGTACATGTAATGACACTGGCTGGGAAGACATTAAACATCTAGCAGGGGTGTCAAACTGGTGTCCCTCCAGATGTTGTGAAACTACAAGTCCCATCACGCCTCTGCCTGTGGGAGTCGTGCTTGTAACTGTCAGCCTTGCAATGCCTCAGGGACTTGTATTTCCACAACAGCTGGAGGGCCGACAGTTTGACACCTGTGATCTAGGGTGATCAAAGGGTTAAATGTGTGCCTAACCAGTGTCATAGTGTGTACAGTGTGCTGCTTTCACTAGGGGACACACTGGATTTTATTCCCGGTTTTGCTGACAGGATGGAGCTCTGCATTGTTTACATTTTCTTTGATGGCCAAAAAGTTAAATTTTAGCCTCATCAGACCAGAGCACCTTCCTCCATACATTTTGGGAGTCTCCCACATGCCTTTTCACAAACTCAGAACGTGCCATTTTGTTTTTTGCTGAAAGTAATGGCTTTCTTCTGGCCACTCTGCCATAAAGCCCAACTCTATGGAGCGTACGGCTTATTGTGGTCCTATGTACAGATACTCCAGTCTCTGCTGTGGGACTCTGCAGCTCCTCCAGGGTTACCCTTGGTCTCTGTGCTGCCTCTCCGATTAATGCCCTCCTTGCCCAGTCCGTGAGTTTTGGTATGCGGCTGTCTCTTGGCATGTTTGCTGTTGTGCCATGTTCTTTCCATTTGGTTATGATAGATTTGATGGGACCCCTAGGGATCATCAAAGATTTGGATATTTTTTTTTTTTTTTTTTTTTTTTTTTTATAACCTAACCCTGACTTGTACTTCTCAACAACATTGTCCCTTACTTGTTTGGAGAGTTCCTTGGTCTTCATGGCAGTGTTTGGTTAGTGGTGCCTCTTGCTTAGGTGTTGCAGCCTCTGGGGCCTTTCAAAAAGGTGTGCATATGTAATGACAGATCATGTGACACATGTGATTTCTGAAGGTAATTGGTTGTACCCCAGCTTTTTATGAGCTTCATAACAAAGGGGGTGAATATATATGCACATGCCAATTATTATTTTTATTTCTGAAAACTTGTTTTATGTATATATTTTTCTAATTTTACTTCACCAACTTAGACTATTGTGTTCTGATAGATCACATATAATAAAAAAAAAAAAAAAAAAAAAAAACATTGAATTAAAGGCTGCAATGTAACAAAATAGGTAAAAAGCCAAGGGGGGTGAATACTTTTGCAAGCCACTGTGTGTTTATATTATATTATATTATATTATATATATATAAAAAATACACACACACACACACACACACACACATATATACATACATACACACACACACACACACACGTGATTCTGTACATATTGGCCACCCTGTAGAAGTACAGCTACAATAGGGCAGCCTTGGATTTTTTTGCATTGTCTTAAATGACGGCAGACACAAACTGAATGAGAGCCATGTGTGCACTATGTGAGTCCCACCAATGAGACCTTCTGTAGCTGCCTATGAGCTATGTGAACGTACAACATGTAGAGTGCTGTATAAATTGTTGGCGCTATGGAAAGACCTGTAATAAATAAGTAATAATCCTCGGAGCTCACCCAGAAACCAAAAAAAAGGTGCAATAATTACAGATGCAGGGAATGCATCAAATTATGCAACATGACCAGTTGTAGGTACCTAGGCTAGGTTTAGTCTTGAGTCTAAATCGCTGCCCCCCTGAAAATCTATATATGTTTGCTTTAAATCCCAGCAATGAGAAAACCGGGTGTTACACAACTACTGCGCCCAACAAATGGAGACCCACTACTGTGCCCAGCAGAGGGAAACCAACTACCGTGCCAAACGACTATTGTGCCCAGCAAAGGGACACCAACTACTGCACCCAACAGAGGGAAACCAACTATTGTGCCCAACATAGGGAGACAAAACTTCCATGCCCAAAATAGGGGGACCAACTACTGTGCATAACATAGGGAGAACAACAACTATATCCACTATAGAGAGATCAACTACCGTGTCCAACATAGGGAGACCAATTACTGTGCCCAACATAGGGAGACCAACAACTGTGTTCACCATAGAGAGGTCAACTACCATGCCCAACATAGGGAGACCAACGACTATGTCCACCACAAAGAGATCAACTACCATGTCCAACATAGGGAGACAAACTACCATGCCCCACGTAGGGACATCAACTACCATGCTCAACATAGGAACATCAACTACTGTGAACAACGTAAGGACACCAACTACTGTGCCCAACACAGGGGCACCAACTATAATGTCCAACACAGAGACACCAACTAGCGTGCCCAACAGGGACCCCAACTGCCAACTATTGTGCCCAACAGGGACACCAAGCAAACTTTCTACTCAGTGCACCAAGCAAACATGATCATGGAAAAACTCAGGAATGCTTTCTAACAGGGAACTTGCCAGTTGATAGTTAAAAGTGAGACTCCTTGAAGTGCTCTGTTGAAAAGGACATTCGGGTACGTGGAACTGAGCCGGCAGAGCAGACGGGCCAAGAACAGAGACCTGCAGAGGGATCACACCATGTTCAGGGACCAGGCATGGAACGAGCAACCACACGGGAGGAACTGCAACACGGCGGACTACCGAAGAACGGCTAAAGCAGAACCACCAAGGTGTTTTATTTTTACCGGTACTGAGCGAGCACCGCGGCGCGCACAGGCTTCTTCCCGGGACCACAGAGGATAAATAGATTTGACAACAGACTAACGTAACCATCTCATTTTTCTAATGAAACTGTTAAGTGCTTTCTCCTTCCCCCCACCCCGCCACCCTTTGATCGACAGAGATACATTTCTAGGGAAATGGAGTAGCGGCAACTTTTTTTTTTTTTTTTTTTTACAAGAG
>NW_027507788.1:182532707-182875207 GCF_037356315.1 Lithobates pipiens | reverse complement strand
TGAGTTCCCAGCACAGCTAGAGAACTGACCACGTGTGCTTTCCTGCTTAGTGTGGTCAGTTTTTAATTGGAAAGCAGAGGGACTGGCAGGAACACCAGGGATTTCCCACAAAGGAAGCAATACAAAGAGAACAGGAGACTTTCTCTTACAAGTACATGGTACAGCAGCCACATATCAGGATAATTAAATGTTGGGGCAACAAACCCTTCAGTCATTTTTTTCATCTTTCCATCTATTAAATCTTCTGCTCTTGTTGTTTTAACTTTGGATAGTAAAACATTTTTTTCTGCCAGTAAATACCATTACAGCCCACTTCCTCTTTCTTGTCTGGTCAAAAGGCTTATGACATCATGCACAGCTCTCACTCTTACTCTAGCGAGAGTTTGCCTGAAAGGGGGGGGGGGGGGGGTGAGTCATAAGAGAGCCAATGAGAGCTGAAGAGCTGGAGGTGTGCCTCTGTGTAAATCCAGGAAGTGAACAGGCAGCAGCTTCAGCTGCCCACAGTTAAAATGATTGCAGCCAGACTCAGTGGAGGGAGATTTCTGCAGCATATTTGGCAAGTACAGAATCACAGTATATATAAAATATGCAAAGTGGTTGGAGGGAAGCTTCAGAGTGGCAAAGATGCTTTTATTAAGGTTCAGTTCACACCTACAGGTGGGACCAAGCTCGGATGCGTTTCTTTGCGTTTTCCGTGTGCGTTCCCACACATCGCGTGCAGGTTAAAAACCTATTCATTGCAATGGGCTTCCCTATGCACAGGAAACATGGAAAATAAATAAAAAAAACATCGCTGACTCTTTCCTAAAAACTCCCTGAACAAAGTGCTGTGGCGTTCATGAAAAAAAATGTGCGTTTGCACGGTGGCACTGCGTGTCAGCTAAAGGGCAGCAGGTTTCTGTGCACGTCGGGAAAGCGTGTGATGGCGTCTGTGTTCCCGAAGGACAGCTGAAGATATTAGGTGGAGATTTACTAAGACCCCTTTCACACTGGGGGGGTGGTGCCTGTGCATTATCATTTGCCGCATGCCGCTCATTTTATCTGCGTTTTAGCGCTGTTTAAGAAGTGTGTTTTTTTGGCCACTGGGGGGGGGGGACGCTTTTAACCCCAAAGAAGGGGGTTAAAAACTCCCGTGTTGCGGCGCTTTGGCCATTCCTTCCAATGGTCAGGGCATTTTGGGAGCGCTAAATACAGCGTTCCCAAACCGCCCCAAAGATGCTGCTTGGAGGACTTTCCGGAACGTCCCGCAAGTGCACCCCCCCAGTGTGAAAAGTCACACTAAAAATTAATGGGGGGCGGTTTTCAGGCGCTTAGCAAAAGGCTATTTCTAGCGCCTAAAACTGGAGCACTCAGAATCTGGTGCACTGTGCATGTTAGCCAATGAGCTTCTAACTTCAGCTTATTCAAATAACCACTTAATGACCGCCCACCGCATATATACAGCGGCAGGGCGGCTCTATTGCCTGAACTACCTGTACATTGTTTCATGCACGAGATACTGTGGCTGCACAGCTGATGTGCGGGTCCGACGGCAGCGACCCGCTATCACTCCTCAGAGAGGCAGAACGGGGATCTGTCAATGTAAGCAAAGCAGATCCCCGTTCTGACAGGAGAGTAGAGAGAAATCTGCTGTTCCTAGTGATCAAGAATAATGATCTCTCTCCTCCTCCAGTCAGTCCCCTCCCCCCCCCCCACAGTTAGAAACACCTCCCAGGGAACATTTAACCCCCTTGATCACCCCCTAGTGTTAACCCCTTCCCTGCCAGTGTCATTTATACAGTAATCAGTGGCTATTTTTTAGCACTGATCTCTGTATAAATGTCACTAGTCCCAAAAAAATGTGTCAAAAGTGTCCGATCTGTCCACTGCAATGTCCCAGTCCCGCAAAAAAAAAAAAAAAATTGCCGATCACCATCATTACATAAATTTTTTTAAATATATATTTTATTAATAATAATAATAATAATAATAATAATAATAATAATGCCATAAACCTATCCCCTATATTGTGGGCGCTATAACTTTTGCGCAAACCAATCAATATACGCTTATTGCGTTTTTTTTTTTTTTTTACCAATAATATGTAGCAGAATACACATTGGCCTAAACTGATCAATACATTTGTTTTTTTTATACATTTTTTTTGGATATGTATTATAACAGAAAGTAAAAAATATATTTTTTGATAGCGCAAAAAATAGAAACCGCAGCAGTGAACAAATATCACCAAAAGAAAGCTCTATTTGTGGGGGGGGACATACATTTTACTTGACTACAGTGTCGCACGACCACGCAATTGTCACTTAAAAACGACACAGTGCCGTATTGCACTGGCCTGGTCATTAAGAGGGTAAATCTTCCGGTCCTTAAGTAGTTAAGCTTTGACAATAAAACCTGGAAGCCGATTGGTTTCTATGCAGAGCTGCACCAGATTTTGCACTCTCCAGGTTTAGCAAATCTCCCGCACACAATCATAACACAATGCTTGGAAGTTTTTGATCGTATCTCCGTTTCCTATAATCTGATCAATCGAAATTCAATCGTATTCATGAACAAGTATCTCGGTGTGGCCGATCTGTGTAAACCGATCGATAATCCCCCTCCCCCCAGCCGATTGGCTCAGCTTGATCAAGTCTGAATAGATTGGAAAGGAAATAACTATGTGATCATTTGCAGACTTGAGCATATTTATTGATCACACATTGATTGGATAACAAAATCGAAACGTGTATGGCCACCTTCAAATCTACCAACATCTATGTAGTGCAGGGACCTGCCAGACTGGATACAAAATGATTAAATAGATTCGGCAGGTCCTTGTATTATATTGTTTTTGGTTTGGTAAGTATCTAGCTATCTATATATAGTATCTACATATACATATACATATATATATTATTCAGGATTTATATAGCGCCAACAGTTTGCGCAGCGCTTTACAATATGAGGGCAGACAGTACACCTACAATACAAATCAATACAGGAGGGATCAGAGATATATATATATATATTACCTATCTATCTATAATAAGTGAGAAAGGGTCCCCCAAGGAGGATTGGGATTTTAAGGGCAAGAGAGTAATGGTACAAAACAAAGTATTGATTTTTAACAAATTGTAATTTATTAAATATTAAAATTAAAAATTAAATTAAAGCCAATATCTGCATAGAAAAAAAAAATAGCGATTTGACTATTTAAGAACAACATCAGAATGTAGAACAAATACAAATAAGTATTGTCTCCTAGATGGAAATTACGCCCGACGCGTTTCAGGAACTTGTCCTTTCCTCAAGGAGCGGTTCCTTGTGGAAGACAATGTACATCTATAATAAAACATAAATCAACATTGAGAATCATTATGAATCATATAAACAGAATGCATTCTGTTTATATGATTCTCAATGTTGATTTATGTTTTATTATAGATGTACATTGCAATCCATTGAAGTCTATTGATTGAACAAAAAAGTAAAAAAAAAAAAACAGAGTTTCATGTTTAAAAAATAAATAAAATCCCCCAAAAATGAAGAAGCACAAACATGCATTGATGTGAACATGCCCAATAGGAACCCATGTTACAAAAATTTCCTGCGTTTCTGCAAAAAGCACGAAAAAGCACATTGGTGTAAATGGGGCCTGCGGCCTCACAGGCTGAAATGTGTCAACTGATCTCATCTGCGTTTGTACGATGTGTTTTTTTTTTCATTAAAAATGTAAAAACAAAATTAAGAGCAACAACTGGTGTGCGGATCATCTCTCTGCATGAACCACAAAACACCCCCCTGTGTTATGGAGAAGAGAGGGAGGTG
Organism: Lithobates pipiens; assembly: GCF_037356315.1. Lineage (NCBI taxonomy): Eukaryota > Metazoa > Chordata > Amphibia > Anura > Ranidae > Lithobates > Lithobates pipiens. The sequence goes on along the minus strand of NW_027507788.1, from coordinate 182,871,397 downwards.
TTTTGTAGTCCCTACCCATTTCCTGTCCTGGGGTGATAACGTTGCTCCTCCATACATACAGTGCAGTGAGTGTTGTCACCCTACGACAAGAAGTGAGTCAATTGGCAGGATCACGGGGGTTAAAAAATAAACATGAAAAATGAATGTAGCCAGCACATTTATCCACCACCCCCCATTGTGTGTTTTTCACCTTGTCCCCCTACGCCTGATTTCTCCGCACTTCCTTTCCGATTGTCCCCGCTCACACGTATATGGCTCAGTTGCTCTACTGACAGCTTTTTTTTTGGGCGACTTCAGCAGTGGTGGCCCATCCATACGGGGCGCCGCCCCCCCTATCCATGCGCCCGGCTCCTAATCTAAATACGGGGCACCGGACGCATGGATTTCAATGGGGTTATTTTTTTATTTTATTTTTTCGAAGCACGTGATTATAGCCTGAGGCTCTAATGGGCTTCAAAAAAAGGGTGGGCTCGGGGTGCAGTGAGCCCACCCAGTTGTGTAACAATAGCGAATATTGTCTAATTCTCCTCCCGGCCAATCCTGCCTCAGGAAGTGGGCGAGAGTAGAAACGATTGGCCGCCGAGGAAGGATGAGACGCAGAGTAAAGCTTCCACCCAGAGGCGGCTTTACTCTGATGCAAAGTAGATGGGGTACACAATCAACTGACCGGGGGGGGGGGGGTGTTAGACCCATTGGAGCAGCTGCAGATCAAACAGAGGCCAAGATGGCGGCTCCCTCGGCTGTAAAGGACAGGAGGGTTTAGTTCCGATTTAAAGCGGTATACAACTCCAAAATAATATACTTCCTTAGATGTGGTGGCTGTGTTAGTTTTTGTCTTTAGTCTTTTTTTCCCCCTTTAGGCTCGGTTCACACTTCTGCGACCCCCAAGTCCCATGACACATGAAATCCCATGTTAGTCAATGAGAGCCGTCTTAAATTAGAACTACTGAAGTCGCTCCGACGTTAGAAAAGGTTCCTGTACTACTTCAAGGCGACTTCCATCTGACTTGTGCCCATAGACTTTAATAGAAGTCGCCTCCAAGTCGGATCCTCTTCTAAATTGATGTGATTTGGATCCGACATTACAGGAAGATTACCCAGGCATTCCCTGAAAGTCGCTTCTAAAGTCTCATCAAAGTAGTACTCAAGTCCACAGCAAATCTCCTGGCAAAATTGGGACTTTCAGGTGGCAGTAGTGTGAACCGAGCCCAATTCTCACCTGTTAATCCAGCCAGTTATTTTAGGGCCGGGTTCTCCGCATCAAATTCGCATAGCAGGAGATTGCGACTGGATCTCTATGGAGTCGGTTCACACATCTCTGGTGCGGCTCCAGAGCAAATTTGCACAGCAGCCCTGTGCGTCTTTTGGTCCATTTCTGGTCCGAATTCAGCCAAAAATTCGGGTTCAAATCGGACCTGAAACGGTGAACGAGGACGCACCGGACCCCTGCTGGGAGCCGCATCCGGCGTAGATGTGAACCCAGCCTTAAAATTGCTTTAACATACCAAGCTGCTCAGCAAATGTGGCAGTTAGAGGGATGAGACAAACCATTTAACACGGACAGGGGTGCTTACAAAGATCAGCTTTTATTTATGGAAAACCTTTATCCCAAAAGGGATGTCCATCTAAGGCAAGCGCTCAGAGGGGAAATTTGATAGGTAGAGGATCTGTGTTAAGAGGGGTGATTTTTTTGTGGAGGGGATATGGGGAGATAGAGGATTTGAGGTAGGAAAAGGGGGGTGCAAATATTTGTGCTAGGAGGGTAGATTTGGAGTGCGGGGGGGGGGGGGGATTTGTACTCAGAGGGGACATTTGAGGGGTAGATGATTTGTGTTAAGAGGGTTGATTTATTTTGTGGGGGGATTTGGGTAGAAAGAGGACTTCTTTGTGCAAATATTTGTGCTGGAGGGTGGATTTGGAGTGAGGGGGGGATTTGAGCTCAGGTGGTAAAATTGATATGTTGATGATTTGTGTTAGAAGGGGTGATTTTTTTTGTGGGGGCATTTGGGGAAAGAGGATTTCAAGGAAGGAAAAGGGGGGTTGGGGGTGCAACTATTTGTGCTGGGAGGGTAGATTTGTGTTAGGGGGGGAATTTGGGGAGAGAGAGGATTTGAGGTAGGAGGGGGGATGGGTGCGCAAATATTTGTGATGGGAGGGTGGATTTGGAGTGGGGGGGTTATGGGTAGATGATTTGTGGTGGGGTTTGGGCAGAGAGAGGATTTGAGGTAGGGGGGTGGGTGGGTGTCCAAATATTTGTGACGGGAGGGTGGTTTTGGAGTGGGGAAAATTTGTACTCAGAGAGGACATTTGATAGGTAGAGGATTTGTTTTCGACGGGGTGATTTTTTTTTGAGCGGGGGGGGGGGGGGGGGGGGGGTTTGGGGAGAGAGAGGATTTGAGGTGGGGAGGATTTCTGCTAGAACAGGGCTTTAAGGTGAATCTGTGCTGGGAGGGGGAAAAGGATTTGTGTTCAGAGGGGAAATTTGAGGGGTGGAGGATTTGTGCTTGGAGGGGAGATTTTTATTTTTATTTTTTTGCAGTGGGGATTTGGGGAGTGAGAAGATTTGAGGTAGGAGGGGGGCTGGGGGTGCAAATATTTGAGCTAGGAGGTGGGATCTGGAGTTGGGGGAGAGGACTTGTGCTAAGAGGGGCGATTTTTATATTGCGGGGGGGAGGAATTTGAGGTATGAGGGGGATCAGGGGCAGCCTATCCATGTGTCCGGCCCCTTTCAGGATGCCAGATACATGAATTTTTTATGGCAGGGGTGTTTTTTTTTTTTGTTTTTTTTTTTACCTGATTAAATCAAGAGGCTCTAATAGGCTTTAAACAGGGTGGGCTCAGGACACAGAAAATGCGAACCGAGCCCACCCAGGTGTATTACAATAGCGAATGATTATTCGCTATTATAACCCTGATCCTCCTTCCCAGCCAATCAGCAAGCGGGTCGTGAGACCCGTCACCCGATTGGCTGAAATGACAGGCGAACCTATTGGACACCTAGGAGGAGGGGTGGAGACACATGGCCACTGTGATGAACGAGAGGACATGCCTGCCTGATGCCCACCACCTAGACTAGAGGGTGAGCAGGCGGGAGGGGGGGGGGGGGGGTCGGCACCTCAGACCCCCCCCCAGCCACCACTGAGGGGATGATTTTATTTTTATTTTTTTTGGAGGTGGGGAGCATTTAAGCTTTGGAATTTGGGAGATAGGGGTGCAAATATTTGTGCTGAGAGGGGGGGATACCAGCAGGGAAGTAGATTTGTACCAGGATGAGGGGTAAGATTTAGATATTTAGGGGATAAGCATCTGAACTTTTTTTTGGGGGGGGGGGGCGGGGGGAGTTTTGCTGGCACATAATGCTCATACATTTGGGGGGGGGGGGGGGGGGGTTGCAGTTTGGCATGTTCACCTTGGGTTACAGGTGACCTTGTCCCAGGACTGCTAAGGTGTCTCCACTCTGGATTAAGGACCAATGGAGCCACGCTAGGGCTGAAAGTATGTTACTGGCCATATCTTCAGGTAAAAAAAAAAAAAAAAAAGTATAATAATAAATGCGACCACCACATCTAGGGATTGGGTTTAAGCCGCAATACAATCAGTAGACGCATCTGAAAAAGAACGCCATCACTGGGGTGAGCCTTCCCTTTTAGCAAGACAGTTTCTTTTACGCTTTTTATTTTTTACATAGCTTATGGTCCGCTCTCACCCCCTTACCCCCGACCCCTCGTTTATTGAAAGCGATTGGTGACATATGAACGTACGATAGACAGGACAGCGGAATACGCCGAACCCTAAAAAGCATCCGGCGCTATGGCGGCCCTAGACGACGGTGGTGTGTGGGGGGTTCCCGGCACAGTCCGGGGGGAAGGTAGACGGAGTGACTTTGGTTGGAAAATCTCTTTCCAGACGAGCCGGGATTTTAAATTAAAAAAAAGGAACACAAACACAAATTGCTAATCCCACTAAACCGTCCATATGGATAGCTGGGTTAGCTAGATAAAAGATTAAGGGTTTTAATAAGGAAAAAGGCGATGCAAGCCGCGGCATGTCGCAGATAGGTAGCCTAGACTAGACCTTTAAAAAGACCTAAAAAAAAAGTTTTTTTTTTCTTGTTTTTTTTTTGTGGGGTGAAACAAAAAAAAAAAAAAATCCCACACCGATCCGTACAATAATGACAATTCAATTTAAAGCTAATAAAATGATCACAATGCTAAAGGGCAAAAAAAAAAAAAAAAAAGTTCCACTGGGAGGATTTGACTTGAAATTCCTGGAGGATGCGACTACCTTCTGCAACGTTTCCAGGGGGGGCTCCCACCGCCACCGCCAACCAAAGAGATGACAACCTCATCTGTCTACCAACTGACACTACAGCCTTTTTTTTTTTTTTCTAATAATAAAAAACAAAAAAAGATACAAATGAACAAAATGGGTTACTAAAGTATCTCTTGTTCTAACTCAATTGTGTGAAGAATAAAAAAAATAAATAAAAAAGAAAAAAAGAAGGGGAGATATGACTTTCCCTGAATGATCTGTTTAACCTAAGCCAGGGAGAAAAAAAAAAAAAAAAAAAAGAAGTCATTAATTACTTATGTGAGCTATTCCTTCACAAAGACAATAAACCTGCCTGGTCGCCATGGATATGACATATTTGCTCTGAAAACAACACAATAATTAGCAAAGGGGAGAGATCCAAGGAGAATATGCAAACTCCGGAGTTTAAAGCTGTACAGCCTTTTTTTTTTTTTTTTTTTTAAATAGAACTTGTCACAATCATTTCTGCACTGCAACCTAATGGCATAAACAAACAAAAACAAAATGCCTCATCAAGGAAAATAAATAAAATATGAATAATAATAATAAAAAAAATAATAAAAAAATTAAAAGCATGAAACTGCGATTTTTTTCTTTATTTTTTCAGTGCATGTTTTTTTTTTTTTTTTTTTTTCTTGCCATCTATTTCCAGCCAGGGCAAGAGAAATACTACCTGCTTTTTGATCTAGGTTATTTTTTTTTTAACAGCCAAACTAATTATGTACTTATAGATTTCCTGTGATTTATGTTTTTTCTGGAGGAAATGCAAAAAAAAAAAAAAAAATCACATGGTCTAGCAATAATGCGATGATCGGCTTACTTTATGGTTATTTAAGCTAAAAAAAAAAAAAAAAATTTTTTTTTATATTATATTATATATATATATATATATATATATATATATATATATATATATATATATATATATATATATATATATATATATATCTTGGTGTGTAATTTAACCAAGGTCATTGATTTTATACATATTTGTATATATAAATATTAAATAGATATAAGCAGATCTGGTGGAGTTACCTTGTTTACCTTTATGATCCAGCTTATTATTATTATTATGATGATGATATTATGAGTAGAAGTTTATTATTATGATTCATCATACACTTGTGTTATGGAAAAGGAAAAATGCCCAGCTTTGCACATGGAGCAGCACAGACCCGGGACTGCTTTGAAGTTGTTTATACATCACTAGGATTAAGTATAAAACAACACGATGGTGGAGCAGCTTTGTTTTTATTGCTAAAAATTCCTCTTTTGGGTCAAAACAAGCTGAACACAGAAGCCTCGTTTAAAAATAAAATAAAAAATTACTGTTTTTTTTGTTTTAAACAATAGCTCCCCTCCAAAGTCTTTGATCTTAAAAGGTTTTTGAGATTTTCAGCTGGGGGAAGAGAAAAATGATCTATTTTAAATAATGATGCAACTTGAGGATCAAAGCCACGACTTTTCTGTTAGCCACAATAAGCTCGGCTTGGCACAAAGCTGCAAACACTGCAACCTCCCTCCTATAAAACCGAATCTACCGGAGACTTTCACCGGAGATTTCCAAACAAACTTCCCAGCCACTCTCTGCACACCTCCCGGCTGGCCCTTTAAAGGGACTGCTGCTCCATAGAGTGTGATTTCTGAAAGAGATCAGTTGACATCTCTATGGAAACCAGCAACAGATTATCATCAACAGAATAAATAACTAGTCTAATAAATTAAACAGGAGGAGGCACAAGATCACAGAAACTTGATTACTCCACCAACAATATTCCCCATAAAGTCACTTCTACTGAGAGAAAGAAAAAAAGGAGGCTGCAGTGACACTTGTCTTCTACGCAGCGGAAGGATGCCGCTATGTACAGAACATTCTACCATCATAGACAGTCATCACAGGGGTAGAAGGAGACGATCTGATACATTTATCAACAGAGATAAATAGAAAGATAGATAATGAGAAAGCAAGAAAGAAAAGAAAGAAAAAGAAAGAGGAGAAGAGAAGAGAAAAGAAAGAAAGAAAGAAAGAAAGAAAGAAAGAAAGAAAGAAAGAAAGAAAGAAAGAAGAAAGAAAGAAAGACAGAAAGAAAGAAAGGAAAGACAGAAAGAAAAGAAAGGAAAGACAGAAGAAAGACAGAAAGAAAAGAAAGGAAAGGGAGAGAAAAGAAAGGCAAGGGAGAGAAAAGAAAGGCAAGGGAGAGAAAAGAAAGGCAAAGAAAAGATAGGAAAGAAGAAGAAAAAAAGAAAGAAAAAGAAAAAAAAAGAAAAGAAAAGGAAACAGACAGAAAGAAAGAAAAGAAAGAAAAAGAAAAGAAAGGAGAGAGAGAGAGAGAGAGAGAGAGAGAAGAGAGAGAGAGAGAGAGAGAGAGAGAGAGGAAAGGATGGAAAGAGAGGAAGGAAAGGAGGAGAGAAGAAAGGAAAGGAGGAGAGAAGAAAGGAAAGGAGAGAAAAGAAAAGAAAGGAAAGGAGAGAAAAGAAAGGAAATGAGAGAAAAGAAAGGAAAGGAAAGGAGAGAAAAGAAAGGAAAGGAAAGGAGAGAAAAGAAAGGAAAGGAAAGGAGAGAAAAGAAAGGAAAGGAAAGGAGAGAAAAGAAAGGAAAGGAAAGGAGAGAAAAGAAAGGAAAGGAAAGGAGAGAAAAGAAAGGAAAGGAAAGGAGAGAAAAGAAAGGAAAGGAAAGGAGAGAAAGGAAAGAAGAGAGAAAGAAAGGAAAGAGAGAAAAGAAGGAAAGAGAGAAAAGAAAGGAAAGAGAGAAAAGAAAGGAAGAAGAAGAAGGAAAGAGAAAAGAAAGGAAAGAGAGAAAAGAAAGGAAGAGAGAAAAGAAAGGAAAGAGAGAAAAGAAAGGAAAGAGAGAAAAGAAAGGAGAGAAAGAGAAGAAAAGAGAAGAAAAGAGAAGAAAAGAGAAGAAAAGAGAAGAAAAGAGAAGAAAAGAGAATACTTTAAGATAGCTAAATAGATATTATAAAAGTAGCAAGTAAGAAAGAATGAAAAGCATGAATGAATAGACAGAGTACTCAAAACACTCACTCTGACCCCAAATATATGGATGAAAGATAGATGTAGAAGAAAAAAAAAAAGAAGAGACAGAATAAAAGAAAAGGAAGAAAGAAAGAAAGAAAGAAAAAAAAAAAAAGAGGAGGAAAAGAAAATAATAATAAAAAAGAAAGAAAGATGGTTGAATAGGCAGACAGACCACTCAAAGCTCTCAGAAAGAAAGAAAGGCATGTGGATGGACGGACAGTTTGCTCAAAACACTCACTCTGTACCCAAAGATATGTAGATTAGTGAGACAGACAGATAAGGAGACAAAGGGATAGATAGATAGATAGATAGATAGATAGATAGATAGATAGATAGATAGATCCCCATGGTCTTTCTGTAAAGTTTGGTGCAGTAATTCTCTAAAGAAAGGATTGTCCAGAATATAGAACTTTCCGAGCCCTCGTCTAGAGGAAGCCCCCCCCCCCATGTCTCAGGGGGTCACCGCCTGTCACTCATGTCCCACCCAATCCTCTATTAGCCGTCATCTATCTATTAAGCTATCCATGAGCTGGGTACTTACTGGTGTCCTGGCAGGGTGCTCCCCCGGGGCTCCCCCACACAGCAGGTTAGATGGGAGAAACTTCCCGGCAGTCACCACATTTCTCCGCACTTTTCCCAGAGAACATTCCACCTGGTTTCCAAAATCTATTTTTTCTGGTCAACGCCCCAAACTGTCTCTTTTTTCCTGGTGGTGCAGAGTTTGAGTGACAGATGGGGCACCTGTTCCCTGGCTCAAAAATAGGAGTGTGACATTGACCAAAAATGCACGGTTACACTCCCCCCCGCCCCCCCCCCCCCCCATCACACACACACACACAAGACATACACACACCCCCTGGGCGAGACGCCTTCCTCCACCCCCTGCCCAGCCAGCACTGGGATCACTGGGAGGACAGAGCACTGCACCTATAGTACCCCCCCCCCCCCCATGTGCCCGGACTGTCTGGGGGTACAGCTCTCCATGGGAAAGGAGCCCATCATATACTGTGATGCTGCTGCAGAACCTCTTAGATGATTAGCAGCTGCCAGTGTGAAATGGAGACATCACTCCTTACAGTGCAAAAACTGAGCTCAGCTGCTGCAGAACCTCTTAGCGGGCTGGCAGCTGTCAATCAGCAATGTGGGTTCATGCCTTACAGTGAGCTCTGCTGCGGAAACTCTTAGAAGGGTGGCGGCTGTCCATGGGCAAGGGAGCCACCATGACTTGCAGTGCCAGCAATGAGCTCTGCTGCTGCTGCAGAACTTCTTAGTTGAGTGACAGCTGTCCATCCATGGGAAAGGGGAGCCTTGGAGGGCCATGACTTACATTGTAAGGAGTGAACTCTGCTGCAGAACCTATTGGAGGAGTGACAGCTGCTGCTGATCACCAAGGGAGCCATTGAGGTTCATACCTTACAGCAAGCTATACTGCTGCTGCAGAACCTCTTAGAAGAGTAGAAGTTGTCAATGAGCAAGGTGGGTTCATGTTCTATAATGCAAAAGGAGAGCGCTCTGCTGCTGCGGAACCTCTTAGATGAAAGGTAGTCTGTCAGGGGTGCAATGGAGCCATCATGCCATTACAGTGCAAGAATAGAGCTCTGCTGCTGCAGAACATCTTAGATGGAAGGCAGCTGTTCAATCATCAAGGCAATCCATCTTGCCTAATAATGCAAGAATAGAGCTCTTCTGCTGCAGAACCTCTTAGATGAAAGGTAGCTGTCAATCATCTAAGCAATCCATCTTGCCTTACAGTGTGAGAATAGTGATCTGCTGCTGCAGAACCTCTTAAAGACAAGACAGCTTTCAATCATCAAGGTGGCCCATCATGTCTCACATTCTAAGAATAGATGTCTGCTGCTGCTGCAGAGCTCTTGGCATATCCAAGCTGATCTTTAGAGGTTCATGCCTTACAGTGCTGCTGCAGAACCTCTTAGAGGTGAGACAGCTGTCAATCTTCAAGGTGATCCATCAATCTGCAAGGTGATCCATCATATTCCACACTGCAAGACAGGAGTTCTGCTGCTGCAGAACCTCTTTAAAGACTGGCAGCTGTCAATCAAAAGGTAGGTTCATGTCTTACAGTGTAAGAAATTAGCTCTGCATGCTGCAGAACCTCTTAGAAGAAAAGTATCTGCTAATCATCCAGGGGGGAGGTCATGCCCGAAGTGCAAAAAATAAGCTCTGCTGCTGCAGAACCCTCTCAGAAGAGTGACACCTGTCAATCATCAGGGTGGTTTAATGTCCTTACATTGCAAGCATTAAGCTCTACTGCTGCTGCAGAACCTCTTAGAAAAGGAGTAGCTGTCAACCAGCAAGGTGGCATTATAAGTAATATGTAAGAATTTTGCTTGCTGCTGCTGCAGAACCTCTTAAAGATGAGGCAGCTGTCAATCATCCGGACAGGTTTTATAACTGGCAGTGCAATAAATAAGCTCTGCTGGGCAGAACCTCTTAGAAGAGTGGCAGCTGTCAATGAGCAGTTGCCTTACACTGCAAGAAATAATCTGCTGCTGCAGAACCTCTTAGAAAGGGGAGTAGCTGTCAAACATCAAGGTGGTATTATAGAAATGAGCTTTGCTGCTGCAGAACCTCTTAAAGGTGAGGCAGCTGTCAATCGTCCAGGCAGGTTTTATACCTGGCAGTGCAATTAATAAGCTCTGCTGCTGCAGAACCTCTTAGAAGAGTGGCAGCTGTCAATCACCAAGGTGGTATTAGAGCCTTATAGTGTAAGAAATTAGCTCTGCTGCTGCAGAACCTCTTAGAAGAGTGGCAGCTGTCAATCATCCAGGTGGTATTAAAGCCTTATACTGTAAGAAATTAGCTCTGCTGCTGCAGAACCTCTTAAAAGATAAGGCATCTGCCAATCATCCAGGCAGGTTTCATGCCTGGTAGTGCAATAAATAAGCTCTGCTGCTGCAGAACCTCTTAGAAGAGTGTCAGCTGTCAATGAGCATTTTGTCTTACACTGCAAGAAATAATGTGCTGCTGCAGAACTTCTTGGAAGAGAAGTAGCTGTCAGTCACCAAGGTGATGCCTATACTTTGCATTAAATAAGATCTGCTGCTGCAGAAGCTCTTGGATTAGAGGCAGTTGTCAATCATCTAGGAGGTCTATCATGTCATCCATTGTATGCAATGGGCCTGTGCTGCTGCAGAGCTCTTGTAGGAGACATATCTGCCCATTGGAGATCTAGAAGTTTTTAGTGATGCCTCCTGCAGTGTCCATGGCGCAGTACAAGGTGTGAGAAGTTTGTAGAAGTTCTATGATTGTCTCTCCTCTATAGTATATATTATATATACACATCGTATCTTCTATAGAGTACATGATATATACATTGTATCTAGTATAGTAGATATTATATAACACACATTGTATCTAGTATAGTATATATTTTATATATACATTATATCTAGTATAGTATATATGATATATACATTGTATCTAGTATAGTATATATACATTGTATCGCTCCGCACCTGTGCCCGGCACGCGGCTGTCAGCTGTCAGTGTGTGCCCGGAGCTGCCCTCCCCGGGCACTGCCCCCTGTGTGCCCCCGGGGCCCCGGAGCGGAGGGAAGTCTCTTACCTGCACTTGTGCGGCTTTGGGTGACTTTCCAAGTCAAGGAAAATGTGTTTCGGACGGAGCTCCGCGCATGCGCCATGTAACTTGCCTGATCCTCGGCTTTATTATTGAATTTCCTATTTCTAAGCAGGCGGCCGAGGCGGAGCGCAAACCCGGAGCGGAGTGCCGGAGCGGAGGGCTGGAGACAAGAACCGGGGCGGAGCGAGGGACTCTAGTGGCAGGACGGCGCTACGGTCCCTGCGGGCGACATTCCCTGTGTGCCGGGACCGTCCCATCTGTGATACGTTGTCATCACTCCATAGACTTCACCTGTCACTTCACTATCACCCACTATACAATCTGATTGTACAATCCCCCATACATCTATACTATCTGATTGTACACCCCCCCATACATCTATACAATCTGATTGTACACCCCCATACATCTATACAATCTGATTGTACACCCCCATACATCTATACAATCTGATTGTACAATCCCCCATACATCTATACAATCTGATTGTACAATCCCCCCCATACATCTATACAATCTGATTGTACAATCCCCCCATACATCTATACAATCTGATTTACAACCCCCCCATACATCTATACAATCTGATTGTACAAATCCCCCCATACATCTATACAATCTGATTGTACAATCCCCCCATACATCCTATACAATCTGATTGTACAACCCCCCCCCATAAATATATACAATCTGATTGTACAATCCCCCATACATCTATGCAATCTGATTTACAACCCCCCCCCCATAAATATATATACTATCTGATTGTACAAATCCCCCATACATCTATACAATCTGATTGTACAACCCCCCCCCCCCATACATCTATACAATCTGATTGTACAATCCCCCATTAATCTATACAATATGATTGTACAACCGCACCATAAACCTATACAATATGATTGTACAATCCCCCATAAACTGGCCTTACACTGATTGTATAATCTCCTACTAACAACTATGTCATATAAGGACACACCTATCCAATCCAATCACATACACATAGTTGTTAGTCGGAGATTATACAATCAGATTGTATAGTGTAAGGCCAGATTATGGGGGGATTGTACAATCATATTGTATAGATTTATGGGGGGATTGTACAATCAGATTTTATAGATTTATGGGGGGAATGTACAATCAGATTGTATAGTGTATGGACAGTTTATGGGGGAATGTACAATCAGATTGTATAGTGTATGGACAGTTTATGGGGGGATTGTACAATCAGAGTCATTAGTGTATGGACAGTTTATGGGGGGATTATACAATCAGATTGTATAGTGTATGGGCAGTTTATGGGGGGATCGTACAATCAGATTATATAGTGTATGGGCAGTTTATGGGGGGATCGTACAATCAGATTATATAGTGTATGGGCAGTTTATGGGGGGATCGTACAATCAGATTATATAGTGTATGGGCAGTTTATGGGGGGATTGTACAATCAGATTGTATAGTGTATGGGCAGTTCATGGGGGATTGTACAATCAGATTGCAAAGTGTATAGGTAGCTTAAACCCAGAACAGAGCCATGTGACCCCTAGTGGAAGCTTCTGATGCAAAGCCCCTGTGGGTGACATCACAAAGCAGGGATAGGAAACAAAGAGATATGTAGTAAGAACAGCAGACAGTTAACTCTTCCAGCGCCCCTAGATGTTAACCCCTTCCCAGCCAGTGTCATTAGTACAGTGACAGGGTATAGTATCATCACTGATCACTGGTGATGTCACTGTCACTCCCCCCCCAGTGTCAGTTAGTGTCAGATTGTCCGCCTCACTATCACAGTCCCACTATAAGTCGATGATCGCCGCCATTACTAGTGATAAACAATCCCAGTATAGATCCCGTAGTTTGTAGACTTTATATCTTTCACACAAACCAATCAGAATTCACTTATTGGGATTTTTTTTCCAAAGACATGCAGCAGAACACATATTGGCCTAAATTGATGATGAAATTATTTTTTTTACATTATATTGGATATTGTTTATTACAGAAAGTAAAAAATATTGTTTTTGTTTTTCAAAATGTTTTTTTTTTGTTTATATTATAAAAAATAAAAACCCCAGAGGGGATCAAATACCACCATCAGAAATCTCTATTTGGGGGGGGAAAATGATATAAATGTCATGAAAGGAGATTGTACAACCAGATTGTATAGGGCCGCCCTCACAATTTCCACTCGCCTGTTCGCATTTGGCGAGTGGAAATGAGATGAGGGCGAGTGTGGAGCGGGGTGGAATGGGCCGATAGATTCCTGGCTGATTGCTTCTGGCAGAAGAGGTGCGGTTTTTTTACAGGGCATCAGAGGGGCCTGGGGGGCAATTGCCTCCCTACCCCCAGGCCCCTCTAATGCCCTGTAAAAAAGGGCGCACCTCTTCTGCCAGAAGCGATCAGCCAGGAAACTGTCAGGATGAGAGCCGGCCGGGTCACACTGTGTGGGGGTCTCCCGCTGTGACACAGCTTGTATATGAAATGCTGGCTGCTGTCCAACAAAGTCCTGTTGCTTTGATGAGCACTGATGGGCCTGCACTGATAAGGCAGCACTAATAGGCTGCACTGATGGACACTGATGGGGCTGCCCTGATAAGGCAGCACTAATATGCTGCACTGATGGGCCTGCACTGATGGGCAGTGATGAGGCTGCACTTATAGGCTGCATTGATAGGCAGTGCTAAAGCTTCACTGATGGGCACTGATGAGGCTGCACTGATGGGAACTGATAGGCTGCATTGGTGGGCATTGATAGGGAGCACTGATGGGGCAGCACTGATGGGCACTGCTAGGCTACATTGATGGGCACTGATGAGGCTGCACTGATAGGCCCTGATATGCTGCACTTGTGGGCACTGATAGGCTGCACTTATAGGCACTGATGAGGCAGCACTAATGGGCACTGATGAGGCTGCACTGATGGGCACTGATAAGGCTGCACTGATGGGGCGGCACTGATGGGCACTGATAAGATGCACTGATGAGGCTGCACTGATAGGCTGCATTGATAGGCACTAATAAAGTGCACTGATGGGCATTGATAAGGCTGCAATGATGAGACGCCACAGATGGGCGCTAATATGCTGCACTGATGGGCCTTGATATGCTGCACTGTTGGGCACTGATAGGCTGCATTTATGGGCACTGACGAGGCTGCACTGATGGGCACTGATATGCTGCACTGATAGGTACTGAGGAAACTGCACTGATGGGCACTGATGAGGCTGCACTGATAGTAACTGATAGGCTGAACTGATGGGCACTGATGATGCTGCCCCGATGGGCACTGATAGGCAGCACTGATGGGCACTAATGGGCACTGATAAGCTGCACTGATGGGCACTGATAGGCAGCATTAATGAGCACTGATAGGCACTGATAGGTGGTACTGATGGACACTGATGAGGCTACACTGATCAGCACTGATATGCTGCACTGATTGACACAGATGGGCACTGATAGGCTGCACTGATGGGTACTGATGGGATGGCACTGATGAGCACTGATAGGCTACATTGATGGGCGCTAATGAGGCTGAACTGATGGGCACTGATAGGCGGCACTGATGGGCACTGATAGGCGGCACTGATGGACACTGATGAGACTGCACTGATGGACACTGATATTCTGCACTGATGGGCACTGATAGGCTGCACTGATGGGTACTGATGGGCACTGATAGGCTACATTTATGGGCACTGATAAGCCACACTGATGATGCTGCACTGATGGGCACTGATATGCTACATTGATGGGCACTGATGAGGCGGCACTGATGGGCACTGATGAGGCTGCACTAATGGTACTAATGGGGCAGTACTGGTGGGCACTGATGAGGCTGCATTGATGGGCACTGATAAAGTTGTCGTTGTTAATATTTATTTTTGTAACCTAATTCTGCATAAAACATTTAACAGTGTTATTTCATGAGATAGTTTACAAGAGCGTGTTTAGGTTTGGAATTGGGGCGGGGCAGGGTAGGAGTTGGGTGGGGCAACTGGTGGCGAGTAACTCCTAAGGCCTGGCTAGTAGCTCAGGACTTGAAATGTTGAGCCCTGGATAGTGTATGGGCAGACTAAGGGCCCTTTCACACTGGGGCGGGAGCGGCGTCAGCAGTAAAGCGGCTCTATTGTTAGCGTTGTTTTAGCTGCGGTATTCGGCCGCTAGTGGGGGGAGGTTTTGACCACCGCTAGCAGCCGAAAAAGGGTCAAAACCGCCCGCAAAGCGCCTCTGCAGCGGCGCTTTGCCGGCGGTATAGCCGCGCTGCCCTAATGATTTCAATGGGTTATTAGCGGTTTCACTACATATTGGATGGTAAGAGTAAAACAAAAAATAAAAAAAAATAGTACAATCAGATTGTATAGTGTATAATTAGTCTGATGTCAGATAGGCAACTCTACTGCCTCCTAGGATGGCGTATAGGCTGCCGGTCTGTCTCCATGATTTGGTTCCTTCTGTAGCTGAGGCAGAAGAAGTCGCTCCTATCGCTAGCAATCGACATTCAGCAGAGTTGAGGCCAGCGACAAATCCCATACACTGTGCAATCTGATTTCACAATCTCATTTGACACTTACCGGAACTATTTAATATGGGGGCAAAGCTAAACAACTGTTTGCATTTAAACAAAATCATGCAGGCACTGCAAAGCTGATGGTAGATCCAAAGCAGATTGTATAGTGTATGTGTACCTCTAGGCTCGGGGTGGACACTCTTTTTGCACACAATCCAAACTTCTCACCAATGTTTTTTTTTTAGGGCCAAGCGTTCTGGTTTGGGCATTGGACTTTGATTACAAAAAAAAAAATCCCAATAAGTGTGGAGTCACCTTGGGTTAGTTTCCTAGAGCACCTGCGAATTGTGAAAGAAAATGCAAATTTTGGATGTGGTCAAAAAAAAGCCTATTTTTATCGTTTAAACGCTAAATATGCCCCCAAATATGCTCCGGAAACACTACTGCGGCACAACTCTTTTAGTTCCCGGAGCAAATCCAGTAGTTCAACCTTCTCCTAGACTGTCTTAAACGTCTTCTGGTGCTTAGGAGGTTCATTGCCAAAAGCTTTGTGCCCCGTACAAACGATCGGATTTTCCGACAACAAAGCCGTGGATTTCGTTCCGAAGGATGTTGGCTCAAACTTGGCTTGCATACACACAGTCACACAAATGTTGGCCAAAAATTCCGAACGCAAGAACGTGGTGACCTACAAGATGCACGATGAGCCGAGAAAAGGGAAGTTCAATAGACAGTGTGGCTCCTTCTGCTTGATTCTGAGAATGCATGAACATTTGTGCGCGGACTTGTGTACACACAATCAGATTTTCCGACAACAAGTTTTGTTGTCGGAAAATTTGAGAGCCTGCTCTCAAACATTTGTGGGCGGAAATTCCAACAGCAACAGCAAATGTTTGATGGAGCATGCACACGGTCGGACTTTCCGACAACAAGCTCACATCCAACATTTCCCGTCGGAAAATCCGACTGTGTGTACGTGGCATTAGAAGGTACAGGGTGTTCAGGCCAGTGGTGGCCCTTAATGCAGGGCGGCGCCGCCCCCCCTTATCCATGCATCCGGCCCCCTAATCTCTATGCAGGGTGCCGGACGCATGGATTCCAATGGGGATTTTTTTTTCTAAAGCATGTGATTAGAGCCTGAGGCTCTAATTGGCTTTAAAAAAGGGTGGGGTCGGGGCGCAGAGCACTGCGCCCCAAGCCCACCCAGTTGTGTGACAATAGGGAATAAATAGTCACTATTGTGTTAATGACTCTCCTACCAGCCAATTGGGAAGTGGGTCCTGAGACCCATCACCCTGATTGGCTGAGAGTAGAAGCAATCTTATTGGCCCACTCAGGAGGAGGAGGAGGAGGAGGGAGGAGACGCAGAGGAAGCCAACGTGAAGCACCAGGACGAGGAGACGCTGCCCGGAGGAAGCGCTGGCTGCCCGCGACCTAGATGGGGTAAGTGTGGTGGTTTGGGACCGATTTGACCCACCTACCAATTAGGATGACAGCGGGTGGATTGTTTGCCGCCGCCCAAAAAAAAATATACCACCAGCTGTCACTGGTTTTGGTGGCATCTTAGGGCTTTAGGAAGAACGAAACAAAAAACACGAGAACCGTCAACGAAAAACACTCGACACGCGGTAAACTGTTAGGATGCGGGAATGCTGGGCTGCATGCTTAATATGAGGAATTAGAGATTCTTCAACATGAGATGAATATATGAATGAGGTTGGCCCTGATGGTCGGAAACGTTTTTCTTGGAAGGAAAACAAAATCAACAATTATTATAAGTAATACTCAAATCAGGGGCATCACCAGGAAAATACGGGTCTTCTATGGCCACCTTCTGTATGGCCAACCTTGGAGGGCCAAAAGCACCCAACACTCCAGGCTCTACTTCACGGGTTAGCTTCAATGTCATTGGTTCCTTGAAAGCAAATTTGTACTGAAAAAAACATAACCAAACTGAGGGTAGACACGTGCGGTTTGTTTGGTTCCGAATTGAAATTCAGACAAATTTTTAATTATTCGAAAATTCGGATATATCTGAATACTCGAATTACAGTAGAAACAAAGTTTACCGAATGCTCCGAATAACGAAACCAAATATGTCTGAATTTCCTAAATTCTAATTGAAAGACTATTTGTGTTATTGGAGTATAGACATGTGTATGATGAAAACATTTGTTTTGATTTAGAGATGCATTTGGGATTTTTAAGGTGCTAAACTAGAAAAAAATCATTTGTAAAAAGTAAAAATGTATTAGAGCAATCAAAGCAAACATACAAAAGTAGATATTGATATTATAGTTCTAATACATGTGCTGACTGATTTCATCTCTACATGTTTCGCCTTGGTAATTGGCTTCTTCAGGAGAATTAATTGATATCAGGCCCAATGATTAGAAATAAACAACATTTTTCGAAAAATATAACAATCAACAATCACAGAAACATCAGAGATATGTAACACACATTTACAAATTAGAAATCATTAATTGATTGGAAAAATGCACAACGTCAAAGCCATATTTGGTCATGGTAATTACCTGTATATTCAATAACGAATTGCATATAAATTGAGGCTTAAGAGTCATGGTGATATGAAGAATTGGATCATCAGGTATAGCCATAGAGGGGGATTTATCTAGAGTACAGCCACTGCTAATGGTCCAGAAACTAAAGGGTGGAGTGATGAAAACAATTAGACATGGGGCAACAAATAATCCCCAATCACATTTAAATCCAAACCCACAAGGGTTAAATAAATATCAAAGGATTCCTGGTATAGGGCAAACGTTATATTATATTTAACCCTTGTGGGTTTGGATATCAATTTGATTGGGGATTATTTCAGTTAATTCTCCTGAAGAAGCCAATTACCAAGGCGAAACATGCAGAGATGAAATCAGTCAGCACATGTATTAGTACTGTAACATCAATATATACTTTTGTATGTTTGCTTTTATTGCTCTAATACAGTGCCTTGCAAAAGTATTCGGCCCCCTTGAACTTTTCAACCTTTTGCCACATTTCAGGCTTCAAACATAAAGATATAACATTTTTATTTTTTGTGAAGAATCACCAACAATTGGGACACAATTGTGAAGTGGAACGAAATCTATTGGATTTTTGAAACTTTTTTAACTAATAAAAAAATGAAAAGTGGGGCGTGCAAAATTATTCGGCCCCCTTGCGTTAATACTTTGTAGAGCCACGTTTTGCTGCGATTACAGCTGCAAGTCGCTTGGGGTATGTCTCTATCAGTTTTGCACATCGAGAGACTGAAATTCTTGCCCATTCTTCCTTGCAAAACAGCTCGAGCTCAGTGAGGTTGGATGGAGAGCGCTTGTGAACAGCAGTTTTCAGCTCTTTCCACAGATTCTCGATTGGATTCAGGTCTGGACTTTGACTTGGCCATTCTAACACCTGGATACGTTTATTTGTGAACCATTCCTTTGTAGATTTTGCTGTATGTTTGGGATCATTGTCTTGTTGGAAGATAAATCTCCGTCCCAGTTTCAGGTCTTTTGCAGACTCCAACAGGTTTTCATCCAGAATGGTCCTGTATTTGGCTGCATCCATCTTCCCCTCAATTTTAACCATCTTCCCTGTCCCTGCTGAAGAAAAGCAGGCCCAAACCTTGATGCTGCCACCACCATGTTTGACAGTGGGGATGGTGTGTTGAGGGTGATGAGCTGTGTTGCTTTTACGCCAAACATATCGTTTTGCATTGTGGGCAAAAAGTTGAATTTTGGTTTCATCTGACCAGAGCACCTTCTTCCACATGTTTGGTGTGTCTCTCAGGTGGCTTGTGGCAAACTTTAGACGAGACTTTTTATGGATATCTTTGAGAAATGGCTTTCTTCTTGCCACTCTTCCATAAAGGCCAGATTTGTGCAGTGTACGACTGATTGTTTTCCTATGGACAGACTCTCCTCAGCTGTAGTTCTCTGCAGTTCATCCAGAGTGATCATGGGCCTCTTGGCTGCATCTCTGATCAGTCTTCTCCTTGTCTGAGCTGAAAGTTTAGAGGGACGGCCAGGTCTTGGTAGATTTGCAGTGGTCTGATACTCCTTCCATTTCAAAATGATCGCTTGCACAGTGCTCCTTGGGATGATTAAAGCTTGGGAAATCTTTTTGTATCCAAATCCGGCTTTAAACTTCTCCACAACAGTATTACGGACCTGCCTGGTGTGTTCCTTGGTCTTCATGATGCTCTCTGTGCTTTCAACAGAACCCTGAGACTATCACAGAGCAGGTGCATTTATACAGAGACTTGATTACACACAGGTGGATTCTATTTATCACCATCAGTCATTTGGGACAACATTGGATCATTCAGAGATCCTCTCTGAACTTCTGGAGTGAGTTTGCTGCACTGAAAGTAAAGGGGCCGAATAATTTTGCACGAACCACTTTTCAGTTTTTTATTTGCTAAAAAAGTTTAAATTATAGATTTAAAAATAAAAAAATTTAAAAAGATTAAACAGATTTAAAAATAGATTTCGTTCCACTTCACAATTGTGTCCCACTTGTTGGTGATTCTTCACAAAAAATTTAAATTTTATATCTTTATGTTTGAAGCCTGAAATGTGGCAAAAGGTTGAAAAGTTCAAGGGGGCCGAATACTTTCGCAAGGCACTGTAAATTTCTTCTTTTTTTTCAAATGATTTTGTTCTAATTTAGCACCTTAAAAATCCCAAATACATCACTAAATCTCTACCGGTGATTATCTCTCAAGGGATGTGGTGCTTTATCCTTATTAGATGATAAGCAAAATACCTTTTTCTCCATTTGTTTTGTTTTGTTTAGATTCGCTAATCTAGTTATTTAGTTTAGTTAAATTCAGTTGATTTGTTCAATTCGTATTCGTAATTTTTTGAATTTACAGGTTTTTTTTTTGATCCGAAGATCAAATCGATAAATTTGGTAACGGTCAAAGCGAAAATGTTATATATTTTTTTCGATTCGAATACAGCAAAGAGAGCAAACAAAAGGAAAGTCTTCATTAAATGACTCTCTAAATCACATTTGGCTTAACAAAAACAGCAATTATTTCCAATTGGTAATAATAACCCACACAGTCTTGGATTGCAGAAATATGTTTACAGTTCAAATTCCGATGCAATGTGATGTAAAATTCGATTTGAATTTCAATTAGAAATTCGGACGAATTTCGTTTAGTTACTCGGAGCGTCCGGTAAAGTTTTGCCACCTTCAGACGATCTGAATTTGTGTCACAAAAAGCTCTGATGGTTTTCCCAACGGAATTCCCACGGGATTTCGCTCAAGCTGCCTTGCATACACACGGTCACACCAAATTCCGACCGTCAGGAACGCGGTGACATACAACACTTACGATGGGACTAGAAAAAGGAAGTTCAATGCCCAGTAGCCAATAGCCTCCATCTCGTAGTTGAATCTGAGCATGCGTGAGTTTTTGCGCGTTGGAATTGTATGCACACGATCGGAATTTCCATCGTAAAATTGAGAACATGCTCTCAATCTTTTGCTGGCGGAAATTAGGCCAGAAACATTCTGATGGAGCATACAGACGGTTTCATTTTCCGATGACAAGCTCTCATCGGTCTTTTGCTGGCTGAAATTCCGACCGTGTGTTTTTTATACTGTATTTGAAGAATAGCGTAAAACAGAACAAAATAAAATAGAAAATAAAAGAACAGAATAAAATAGAACAGAAAATAAAGGAATAGATTAGAAAAGAATAGAATGGAAAATAAAATAATAGAATAGAAAAGAATAGAATAGAATAAACAACAGAAAATAATAGAATAGAAAGAATATAACAATATAACCGTTTTCCAAAATTCAAATTTGGTATCGAATAAATCTGGATTTGAACAGAATGGAAAAGACTAGAATATAATAGAAAAGAATATAATAGAAACAAAAATAATAGAATAGAAAAAACAATTGAATAAAATGGAATAGAAAGAATATAACCATCTTTCAAAATTCGAATTTCAAATTAAATAAATTCAAATTGAATGCAATTCTAATGGAATTTGAGTCGAATTTAAATGGAATTAGAAAAATGCAAATCGATTTAAATTTTAACTAAACAAATTTATGCAAATAATGAAACAAATTAAACATTTTTTTTTGTTCTACACATTTCTAACTGTTGGCATCATTTCATACACATTTGTGTCCGGACATACAGTGATTTATGTTCACAGCACTCCGGATTCCGGAATCCCCAAGGCCAAGGTGTTCTATTGTGCACATGACAACTTTACCCAGTGAACCTTTATCCAGAGATAAGACTCCTAATAGTTGAACAGAATGCAAAGCGGGATTAATGCCAAAACCAAAAAAATGTAAAATAATAAAAATTTTATATATTGCTGCTTACCATTCATAAGATGTAGTGGCTGCATTTGTTTTCTTTCTTTTGGCTTTTATCCCCTCTGTTTTCACCTGGAGATCTGGCCAGCAACATACCTCCTGTATTAGAGTGCCTCCACTCTGAATAAAGAGTACAGGGGGCAAAAGTAGACAGCAACACTGTCAGTCTGGGGGGAGGGGGGGGTATTCTTACATTTACTAGCAGATTTAAATACACTAACAAATTGAAGCTGGTCTTCAGCTAATAATTTATAAGTAGTTACAATAACAGTTGTTTTTTCCTTTTGGGATAACTGTTTTACATAAAAAAATGCTGATCAATGGAAGAACCCCTGCTAGTGGTAAATGGTTTGTCTCATCTCTATAACTAATACATTCTGCTGGAGAGCTTGTTCTTTTGAAAAACTACAGTCACATGGGGTGACTTACACATTTAGGTCTACAGGAAACCTACCCACACAGACCAGTATCTGTTTTTGACTCTCACCACCTACTGGAACACATGTGGGTGGGTGCAGTGGCAATAACTCACACACAGTCCAAGTGCAATTGTTAAAGCTTGTATTGCAGTAAGGGAAATAAAAGTTTACAACAAACCCGGTATAAGGAGGCCCAACCAGGAACACTCATAACTGGCAGCAGCATGTAGTGGAGCAGGTATCAGCCAGACTGACAGCATCTATCTGGAGGAACAAAATGCGGCCTGGCCGTCTCATACTCAAACGGGAAGATGTCCAAAGAGATTGCAAGCCCTAAGCTTTCCCTATTCATCTGGAACCTTTACCTGCAGCAAATACTGTCCCTACCAGATGGGAGACCTGTCCTACACTACCCTGCACTATCCACACGTGAATGTGTGCCAAACCTGGGAGCTAGGGCCTTAAATAGGCTCTGCCTGACCATAGATGGCTGCTAGAGTCATATTGGGCGGTAGCATCCAATTGGATAGCTTCTTTCTCCAGCAACGCTGGAAACCACAGAGGAACTATGTTCCTCTCGACTTCTTCTTCCCCTGCTATGCCATTGCGGTTGGGCGCCACCTGCAGTGGAAAAAGTAGACTGCACCTGCCTACACACAAACTGGATATATTAGGACTCTGCAATAGTATAAAGACAAAGAACTCAGACACCTCAAGACTTCTTTGAAAGTTTGTGGCTACCTAGACTGGACTTTCATTAAAACATCCACAAGGCAAAAATACTGAACCATTGAACAGTGGGGAGAAGCTGAACACAGCATCATATAGTGATCCCGTATGTAACTGGGCACCAGAAAAACTCAGAAGGATCTTTAGCAAAATATTGCATCTCTGTGTTCTTCTGGATCCTAAAAGGTGTGAAAGAGGCCATTTATGTCAAAATAACCATCTCTGAACTGGGTTGGGGCCTTCAAATTCATCTGTCTTCCAGATACAATGGCGTATTAACATCTCTTCGTCGGTGATTTGGCACACATTTTTAGTTATGTAGGTTGAGGCACTAATATCTACAGTATACAGACTTCCTGACACCAACCATGGGATTAAGAATCTAGAACAGGGGGGTTTTACAACTTTCACACCTCCCATTTTATTGTGAACAATCAATATCTACACAATCCATGGTGATCGAGCGAGGATGTGTGGATAGAAATACTGAGGTCTCCTCCTGAAACTCACTGGAACTGAAGAAGTGGCTTGGATAAGCTAAGAAAAATCTTCAACATGACAGAACAAGTCCAGTTTAACGTGACTATCTACTACTAGCTTTATCCAGTAAAGTCAGCAATGTGGTCCTCCTTGATTTTTACCTGGTTACATAGTTAATATGGCCGACAAAAAGGCACAAGTTCATCAAGTTCAACCAACAAGCAAGCAAATTGTGGGCAGGCTCAAGGTGAGCAAGCACAAAGTCAGTTCCACAGAGAGTTATAGGCTACCTATCTCTTGGTCACTGGTTGTGATGGATGGCCTCATTGGCCAGAAGTGAAGTGTCGGAGGCAGAATAAATGGGACAGGTGCTATCAACATAAGATAAAGTTGATATTTACCCGACTGAATGCCCAGGGTTATTGGGGTACTGGGTGCTCTGAACAAGGCAGGTAGGTGCAGGAACCTTTGGGCGCCTCCATTTATTGATAATTTTTGTTACTTTGATTTTAGTACAGGTACACCTTAATTCAAGTGTTTAAAGCAGGCTTTCCAAACTTCTTTTAGCTGCTATCAAACCCAGTATTTTGGACTTTCCCCAAAAAACTACCACTATAATCAGACCTGGACTTCTACATATTTCAGTATATGGTTCATATGGGGTATAAGACCTGGCCAGACAACAGAGCAACCATCAAACAGGGTTGCAGTGTATATGCCCACTGCAAGCATACAACATCCTTATCCTCGCAAATCATGTGCCACAGAAACCATCAGACATGGCTGACCAGCCATGGTGCTCAAGCCAATGGTGTTGCATCATATGAACATCTGTGGTGATTGGTCAAATAAGGATTAAAGCACAAGAAGAGCTACCATGGAGGGGAAGAATGGGTGCTCAAGCCAACTGTCTGGCATCACATGAACACCTGTGGTGATGGCTCAAATAAGGATCCAAGGACTAGAGAAGCTACCATGGAGGAGAAGGATGGGTGCTCAAGCCAACTGTCTGGCATCATATGAACATCTGTGGTGATGGGTCAAATGAAGATCAAAGGACTAGAGGAGCTACCATGGAGGAGAATGATGGGTGCTCAATCCAACTGTTGGCATCATATTTATATTTGTGGAGATGGGTCAAATGAGGATCAAAGGCCTAGAGGAACTACAATGGAGGAGAAGGATGGGATAAAAATATTTGATTTTGATGAAGGCCTAAGGCCGAAACATGTCAGTATTTTTCTGTGGAGAAGCTGTCGAGTTGCCGGTTTGTACTTTCTGAGGATGGGATAAAAATACCCTGGCCTCCACATGCTGCTCCTGTGCATAGGGGGGCTGCCTTTAACTCTTTGGTGATTAGAGATTATTAGAAGCCCGTCCACACCCAAACATATCATGATGTCTATTTCAGATATAATGGAACTGCATGTTGGTATCATCATTCTGAGGTCTAGTGCCCTTGTTCAAAACCAATTCACACAAAAACAAGTGATAAATAAAATATTTAATACTATCCGTTTGATCCATCTAAAAGGTTGGAGCACTGTCCCCTGAGCCTGACGCTATTTAACCGTCAGCACCACCTAGACGATCATAAACATAAAAATAGTATTGTTTTCTTATGAGCAGAAAGAAATCATTTTAAATAAGGTGTGAAGAGTAACTTCGTTTTAGTTAATATAATAAATCCCATGGCATATAATTTATTTTTCGGTATAATGTTGTTCCACAAGTGCTGAAATTGCCTAATTAACAAGTCATCTCTTCACTGTAAAACATATTTCACTCTTTGAAACGGCACACTTCTCAAGAGTGACAAGTGTCATTCAAAGGGTTGGCACAAGGAGAATGAGCCACTTGGGGATTGTGGACTCATCAGGTTATAGCATTTTATAGCATTCAAAATAAAAGATGGCCAGAGATAGGCTGTGACAGCATTTCGTTCCCTGCTCCTGAGCTGACAAACTTCATTAAACTACAGCCGTGACACTGAAATATGAAAAAGCCCTAAATACAGATATATACACTATATAGAGCAGGTTGTCTTTAAACAGAAAGTGTATACACATTCACAATTAACACCAGTATTATACAGGTCTTCAGGTACTCATTTGTCTAGGCCAGGGATCTGCAATTAACGGACCTCCAGCTGTTGCAAAACTACAAGTCCCATCATGCCTCTGCCCCTGGGTGTCATGCTTGTGGCTGTCAGAGTCTTGCTATGCCTCATGGGATTTGTAGTTCTGCAACAGCTGGAGGTCCATTAATTGCATATCCCTGGTCTAGGCTGACAACTCTGAAGTAATGGGCGGTACTGGGCATTAGTTTGGAGCTCTATGAAAACCCTTAGATCAGCCTTTTGCAGCCTTTTCAACACAGAGGAACCCTTGAAATAACTTTTAGATCTCAGGGAACCCCTGCTAAAAATTTATATATCTACAACTCATGATACATTAGTGAGATGGTCAGTGGGAAGAATGCTGATGACACTTGTGATCATTGGGAAGATTTACCCCCTCATAGATAGCTAAAAAGATCAATGGTGTCAGTGGGAACTTATCTGAGAGGCAGCTATTGCTCATTGCTCAAGGAACACCTTGTAACTGATGGAGGAAGCTTGGATTCCATCATGGAACCCTATTTGAGAAATCCTGCCTTAGATCTTAGAAGGTGATAGAACTGGAAAAGAAAAGTCTGTTTTGCATCAATATAGATGTAAGCCTATAGTCCCCCCCAAAAAATGTCTGAACAGATTGGCATACATGTTGATATGAGACTTGCACCAGTTTATGACCTTATCTACTTAAATAAAAATAAATCAGTTGAGAAAGACTGACATCCATCTATTATATAATCATGGATCAAACATTTAGTAAGGATGAGTGCATATATCTTCTACGTATGAAGTGTAATAGAATTGTGTTATGATCATGTCCAGTGGTGGGTCATGTTGGAGATGTAGTGTTCTATGTATAGAATATAATATAATTGTATTATAGTCATGTCCAGTGGTTGGTCATCTTGGGGGTATAGTGTTCTATGTATACAGTGTAATAGAATTATATCATGATCATGTCCAATGGTGGGTCATATTGGAGGTGTAGTGTTCTATGTATAGAATGTATGAGAATTGTATGATGATCATGTCCAATGGTGGGTCTTGCTCGGGGTATAGTGTTCTATGTATAGAGTGTAATAGAATTGTATTATGGTCATGTCAAGTGATTGGTCATGTTGGAGGTGTAGTGTTCTATGTATATAGTGTAATAGACATGTAATAGAATTGTATTATGGTCATGTCCAGTGGTCGGCCATCTTGGGGGAGTAATGTTCTATGTATAGACTGTAATAGAATTGTATTATAACCATGTCAAGTGGTTGGGTCATGCTGGGACAATTGTTGTATGGAGTACATTGACCTTTGCGCAAGAGTGATTTCAGGGTCTCTGTACACACATTATCTACACTGAAGATGATAATTCCAATAGCTGTATGCACACTTACTGTGTGTGTACAGACTACATTTACTTCTATAGTATATGTATGCTGTAATGCACACACTGCAAGGGTTTGTAGACATTATTTTCTTCTCATATTCGAACACTTGTATCTTCATTCAAAAACTTTGATTGATAATGCTCATACCACTCTAGAAGACAATTGCTTTTGGTTGTAATGTTAACCTGTTGAGATTAGGTGTGAGTAGATTATTTTCTGATACTTCATAATGGTTGTGTTTCCATATTGTTGGCATTCATGTGTGTACATTTTAGTAGAATTGTATGATGGTTATCTTCAGTGTTTTCCTTCTGATCTTCCATACTGGGGGTCTTACCATACTGGTAGTGTTTCCATAATGGTGGTGTTACCATATGGGTGGTATTCTGTGTTTACAGTGTAGAAGAATTGTAATATTGTTATGTTCAGTGGTTTCTTTCTGATCTTCCATACCGGTGGTGTTTTCATGATGATGTTCCCATACTGATGGTATTCTATGTATACATTGTAGTAGAATATTTTGTAGAATATGTAGTAGAATATTTTTGTAGAATATGTAATATAATATTTTGTTATGAATATGTTCAGCATTTCATTTCTGATTTTCCAACCTTGTGGTGTTTTCATATAATGGTCATGTTTCCATACTGGTGGGGTTTCCATATAATGGTAGTGTTTCCATATTGGCGGTGTTCAGTGTGGTAGAATTGTGTTATGTTCAGTATTTTCTTTCCGATTCTCCATACTGATGGTGTTTGCATACTGGTGGTGTTTTCCTAATAGTGGTGTTTCCATACTGGTGGTGTTTTCCTAATAGTGGTGTTTCCATACTAGTGGTATTTCCATATGATGGTGATGTTTCCATATTGGTGGTATTCTGTGTGTAAAGTGTAGTAGATTTGTAATATGACTGTTCAGGGTTTTATTTCTGATTCTCCATACTGGTGGTGTTTTTTTTTTAATGGTGGTGTTTCCATACTGGTGGTGTTTCCATATTGGAGCTATTCTGTGTATAAACTATAGTAGACTTATATTATGATTATATTCAGTGTTTCCTTTGTGATCCTACATTCTGGTGGTGATTCCATGCAATGGTCATGTTTCAGTATATGTTCATGTTCAGTGTTTAATTTTCAGAACTTGTGGTGTTTTCATATATTGGTTGTTTTTCCATACTGGTGGTGTTTCCATTATGGTAGTGTTTCCATATTGGTGGTATTTTGTGTGTACAGTGTAGTACAATTGTATTATGACTATGTTCAGCTTATTCGTTCTGATTCTCCATACTGGTGATGTTTCCATACCGGTGGAGTTTTTATAATTGTGGCGTTTCCATATTGGTGACAGGGGCGGATCCAGAGTCTAGTCTCGGGAGGGGCACTTCTATAAAATATGTTTTTTTGGGGGCAATTTATATGGAAAATGGCTGGTATTGGTTCAACTCACCATAATGCAGAATCAATGGGAGCCCTGAGGGTGTCTTTCGCCATGTCGCCTGCCACCAAATGCGGATGGTCACTTGCCACGTCACTTGTCACCAAATACGGATTGCTACTTGCCACGTAGCCTGCCACGCATTGTGGATTGTCACTTGCCACGTCACCTACCACACATTGCAGATTGTCACTTGCCACATAGCCTGCCACACATTGCAGATTGCCACTTGCCACGTAGTCTGCCACACATTGCGGATTGTCACTTGCCATGTCGCCTGCCACACATTGCGGATTGCCACTTGCCCCGTCACCTACCACACATAGCGGATTGTCACTTGCCACGTCACCTGCCACACATTGCGGATTGACACGTAGCCTGCCACACATTGCGGATTGTCACTTGCCACATCACCTGCCACACATTGCTGATTGTCACTTGCCACGTAGCCTGCCACACATTGCGGATTGTCACTTGCCACGTCGCCTGCCACACATTGCGGATTGCCACTTGCCACGTCACCTACCACACATTGCGGATTGTCACTTGCCACGTCACCTGCCACACATTGCGGATTGACACGTAGCCTGCCACACATTGCGGATTGTCACTTGCCACGTCATCTGCCACACATTGCGGATTGTCACTTGCCACATAGCCTGCCACACATTGCGGATTGTCACTTGCCACATCGCCTGCCACACATTGTGGATTGCCACTTGCCACATAGTCTGCCACACATTGCGGATTGTCACTTGCCACGTCACCTGCCACACATTGCTGATTGTCACTTGCCACGTCGCCTGCCACACATTGCGGATTGCCACTTGCAACGTCACCTGCCACACATTGCGG
The DNA here is from genome assembly GCF_037356315.1 of Lithobates pipiens. Taxonomy (NCBI): domain Eukaryota; kingdom Metazoa; phylum Chordata; class Amphibia; order Anura; family Ranidae; genus Lithobates; species Lithobates pipiens. Next base: position 182,842,180 of record NW_027507788.1, on the reverse strand, counting down.
ATTGCCACGTAGCCTGCCACACATTGCGGATTGCCACCTACTGTGTCACTTTTCTGCTAAGGTGTTCTTTTGTTGAGTTTAGAGTGAAGATAGGCAGCAGAGAGATGATGTAATCTCTCTGCTGCACACAGCTTCCTGCACAGTGAGGGCGGAACTGGAGGGATGCAGGGCAGTGAGAGATGATGTCATCTCTCTGCTCTCTGCCCGCTGGCTTCCTGATTGGCCAGCAGCCCTCCAAAGCCGCTCAGCTGCCCCCCCTCACCCGTCCACTCTGCACAGTCACCCGCGGAACCGGGCGCGCTGGCACCCGTCGAACCGGGCGCGCTGGCACCCGCCGAACCGGCTGCGGGTACCCGCGGAACCGGCCGCGCTGGTACCCGCGGAACCGGCCATGCTGGTACCCGCGGAACCGGCCACGATTGTACCCGCGAAACCGGCCGCGATTGTACCCGCGGAACCGGCTGCGCTGGCACCCGCTGGGCATATTCTTGGAGGGGGCAATTGCCCCGTTGCCCCCCCTGGATCCGCCGCTGATTGGTGATATTCTGTGTATACATTATAGTAGACTTATGATTATGTTCAGTGTTTCCTTTCTGAACTTCCATACTGGTGGTGTTTTCATATAATGGTCATGTTTCCATACTGGTGGTGTATCACGTACTGGGTGCTGCAAGCCAATGGAGAGAGAGCTTCCCTTGCAACTAAGTTCCGACTTCCTTGGGGGTGAGACAGGAGAAATCGGGCACAAAATAGCACAGGTTGCCTGTGGAGTTGCTTGCAGAAGGATTCAGGTATCCTGCAGATGTAAGGAGCAGAGGCTGCAGGCAGATGGCACCTGTGAGGTGTGGCAGGTCTGCAAAAGAATAGTCAGTACAAGTCAGGATCAGGAGCCAGGTGAATAACAGGGCAGACAAAGTCAGGTGGATAGCCGAGATCAAACACAGAAGCAGGTAGAGGGTATCCGTAAGACAAGCCGGGGTCGAAGACTGAAGCAAGCAGGAGACAGGTCAGGAACAAGAATCGGTCGGTAACTAAGGAGCAAGGGAACACAGGTAACAAGCTGATGATCAAACAGCACTTCAGCCAAGGGCTGGCTTCCTTATAAAGGCCCGTGTGATGTGCTGACAGAGACGCTGGATCCTAGAGCCCATCTTCTACCCTGACAGACGCTGGGTCCTAGAGTCTTCCTCCTGCCCTGACATGGTGATTCCATTATGGTGGTGTTTCCATATTGTCAGTGTTATGTGTGTACAGTGTAGTAGAATTGTATTGTGACTATGTTTAGTATTTTATTTATGATTCTCTATACTAAGTGTGTTTCAATACTGATGGTGTTTTCATGTAATAGCGGTGTTTCCATATTGGTGATATTCTATGTGTATAGTGTAGTAGAATTGTATTATGACTATGTTCATCGTTTTCTTTCTGATTCTCCTTACTGGTTGTGTTTCCAAATAACGGTCATGTTGCCATACTGATGGTGTTTCCATACTGGTGGTTTTGTCATATAATGGTCATATTCCCATACTGGTGTTGTTTCCATATTGGTGGTATTCTATGTGTACAGTGTAGTAGAATTGTTAAATGACTATGTTTTGTGTTTTCTTTCTGATTCCCCATACTAATGGTGTTTCCATACTGGTGGTTTTTCCATATTGGTGGTATCTGTGTATACATTATAGTGGACTTATATTATGATTATGTTTGGTGCGTTGGTGGTATTTCCATATTGGCAGCAGTCTATGTGTACATTGTAGTAGAATTGTTAAATGACTATGTTTTGTGTTTTCTTTCTGATTCTCCATACTAAAGGTGTTTCCATACTGGCGGTTTTTCCATATTGGTGGTATCTGTGTATACATTTAAGTAGACTTATATTATGATTATGGTTGGTGTTTTCTTTCTGATCTTCCATTGCAGCTGACAGAACCTCTTCAACATTAGGCGGACTTAAGAGAACGGGCAATTAAGAATTTCAATGATATTTATTTTCATGATTAAATTACGTTACCTGAAAATGCAGATATTTGATTATCTAAAACCATTCAACTGTATGTTATTTTAAATGAAATGTCCCTTTGGGCATGATTGTAATAATTATGTCATATTGTAGATGTCTTACACAATACTATTTATTGCTTACTGTATTATAGATTTTTACAAATTACCGTTTTCTTAATTTCGATAGTTTGAAGTTACCACGGTAACTGAATTGATTGCACCGTTCTCTCAGAATTCATTTGAGCCTACCAGCCACTTAATATTTCACCTGTCCAAAGCAGCCAGATGAAACAAGGTCATGTGTGAGGATTAGGCTAGGGAACCCAGCATCCAGTTCACGTTATTGATACGCGGTAATTAGACTAACACTGCCATTGTAATACGGCAAGGGGAAACTTGGCAGTTTTAAAAGTATTTTATGAAACAATGAAACATGCACGTCCTTCCTCTAGTTAACAAAAAAAAATAAGTCCGCCAGGTCTTAGGTGCCAAGAATGTCTTTCGTTAACAAGCGGTGCCAGATGAAAGAAGGCTAACAAGATTATTACATATGACACAGTTTGGTGGAGAATATAATGCAGGGTGTCAGGAGCCTGAGGAAAGTTGGGCATTGTATTTAGTAAAAATGCAATAAATTAGACTGTTTCATTTATGCGCTTGTCATCCTATGTCTCAGGGCTAATTAAATTATGAAAACATTAAAAATTGTCCGGAGACCAATTTTGTCAATAGTCTAATAAGATTGTTTCTTGTCAATGAATCACGGAACCTCTACTTTGTGATTGGGTTCAGGAATGACGACATGCCATTTCGGTGATTTTGTGTTGACGCCAGTAAATATTCTTTGTCCTTTTAATATCTTCATACCAGGAAAACACATTGCAGGATCTGACAGTAAATGTGCGGGAATATCATACAGAATCTGCAGGTAGTCGTGTTGTCTTATAAATCGACTCTCTATGTGAAAATGATCATAACATGACAAAACTCATCAGGGTGTGCAAACAAAAGGGTGGCATGGAGCAAGTTCTAAACAAGCATTAGAATCATTTTCTCCAGAGGTCTTCATTGTAGAAAAATTCATTTGGAAATAGAAGGTTTAGCAAGGTGACTTTTGCAATTGTTTCCATTAGTGCTCAAAGATTTAAAGACAGAAACATGGAATAGCGATGGAAGAAAGAAGACCAAGTGGCCCATTAAACTTTCCCCATTTTTTATTTTTTTTTACTTTTTTATTATTAGTATTTTTTAAACTATTACCTTGTTTCGTCGGAATATAGCTCTTTGTTTATCTCAAATAAATGAATCTGCTCAATGTTGACTGACTTACTACCTCTGCTGGAGGTCTGTTCCAAGTATCAACTACTCTTACGTCCCCATGTTCTTGAACTTCATATTGAAAATACTGCCTTTCTGAACCTTATTCACAAAGGATTAGAATCATTGACAAATAGAAGACTGATAACAGAAAAAAGACAAAGGGGCTATTGAGTCTGCCAAATCTTTAATGCGATTCCAGGTATGGGTATTTTATAAATAGTTACAACTTTTGGTCCAGCTTGGATTAACTTAACTATGCTTAGCCAATCCTGGTATGGATATATACATATAAAAGCATCAGTCAATGGCACTCCTCAGGTCAGACCCCTACATGTTTCGCTCCATCCACTGAGGCTTAATCATAGTGGTCAACCCTAATCCCTTTGATTAAGCCCCTGTGGGTGGGGCGAAACATGTTATGAGGCATGGCCCAAGGAGCTGCATTAACTGAGGCTTTCACGTGTATACATCCATAGCAAAATTGGCTATGGTGAACAGCGGTCTTATACCTAAATGTTCATTGCTCAATGGATGAGTTTTTCTTATGCTGGCATCCATCCTATACTGAGTGCCAACGGGGCCCTACACCTCAGCCTGGAGCGGCACCACCAAGCACTAATGGCCTTAATGTAGCTACGCTTACACAATACCTGACCTATGTCCCTGAAAACTGGAAATCACTGAAGTAGACACCACTGCTCCAGTGATCTCCACTTGCTTCCGGTGTTCCATGCTGAGTGGCTGCCCTGCTGCTTTATGAACAAAGGAGGTCAGACAAAGTGTTCTCTGACTAGACAAGGTGTAGAGGTGGGGCAGTGACATCAACCTCTCCACTTTGTTCAATCAGTGATTAATCCTCATCCAATCATTGATACTACATCTCGTTCAATCAGTGATACTGCGATTTCCTGCTTTCAGGGGGATCAACCAGGTATGATATCCCAATATTTAAATAACATAATTATGGCCACAATTTATTAGCTGATCCTCTCTGTCCTAAATGCTTGACATAACCTGGGTCGCTGCATAAGATGTGGTCTTGTCCAAAGCTCAGAGATTATTGGTGACAGGTTATCACTGCCATAGGTGGGTTTGATGGATGGTCGGGAGATACCAAGATCCACTAAACTCTTTTTTTCTTACACAACTTTTTATGTCCAGAAACCACTCTCTTCTATTGTAAGCTGCCAGAACTTTCTCAAACCATTGGTCGATTTGGCTATTTCTTTATGTAGGGGTTGCTGAATATTGTGGTTCACCTGTCACCCTGCCTGCCCAGCCCGGCATACATCTCTCAGACACTCAGAGACGTAGAACAGTCCATAAGCTTTGTTTTTTTTTGTTTTGTTTTTTATTGAGGGGGTTGAACTTGGATGGGAAAGGAAATTTATGGGATGCCCAGAAAGATTCAGTATAAATTGCTTGAGACTACTGTATACACTCTTGTATATACACTCCAGTCCTTTCTCCAGCACAACTTGCTTAAGACTTCTTCTTATTCCTCCAGCACTTCACTTGCTGCAGACCGTTACTCCTCCATCACTTCACTTGCTGCAAACCTTTATTACTCCAGCACTTCACTTGCTGCAGACTGTTGGACCAGCAAGAACCACATGGTTAGGCCAGACACTAACTCAGCCAGACCTCAGTGAATTGCAAATTTGCAGGCAGGGGTCCTGGGCCCCTATGATGTAGAAATAGTTCTGGCGCTAAGATTACTGATCCCAATAAACCCTCTTCAGGCCCTGCCAGCCCTCCTGGCTGCAGCTGCCTCTTTCCACTGCCCTTCCCACAGTCCACTCTTCTGGTTCTGCACTCATCTCAAACTGCAATCTCCCACTTCTCTCAGGCATGGCTCCCGAGTCCCCCTGACTGTGCTTCACTCAACAGCTCTCATGGCTGCGACTAGTTGCGACTAGTTTTCCTCCCTTTAGTCTCTTAGCAGTGCACTCTCTCACTATCCTCTCCTTGCTCTCTCATGTGCTTGTCCTCCAGGATCTCTTCTCCTCCTGGCTGCCACCTCTCCCCCCCCACAGACTGGGGGAGCTCCCTGTGGGCCCCGACAACCTCCACATGCTCTTGCTTAAACTTTTCCACCCGATAACTCCCCTTAGCTGGGCTGACCCTGGGCCTTTTAAGGAGCCCTGCCCCATGCCATTCCAAGTTTGGGATTGGTCAAGGCTCCTCAGTATACCCCAGGCAGCTCCACCTCTCCTCTCCTCTCCTCCTGTCTTTCTAGCACCTTCTATAAAGAAGAGGGATGTGACAGTGATACTACCTGTGAGTCACCCAGCCCTGCCCTGAGACACTCCCAGCACCGAATTGAAACAAACAGGCCTAGTCACAAGATAGGCCTGCCTAAATTGTCCTACTCTATAGAAAAATCGAATCTCTAGCACGTACCTAACTAGAGGGTGTTACATTTATATAAATTCAACTATCGTAGCCATCATTGTCCTAAGAATTTCAAGAAAACCTGACCTGGTTGGCTGATGTTTGATCTGCTGAATAGTTTTCCCTAATTCTCTGGATTGGAAAGTAAAAACAGATTTTGGGGGAAGGCCCTTGGACCAAGTTTGTTGAGAACCCAAATAACCTACAATATATATGGGATTTAGGGAGGAAACAAGAGCACTTGAAGTAAACACACCAAAATGTAGGGAGGCCATACAAACTCCATGGAGATAGGGTCCTTATTATTATCGATATCCACAACCACACAGCTGCAAGGAAAGAGTGCTAACCACTAAACTGTGGAAATTAAGGTTTTGCAAGCATAGATCATCCCAGCATATGGAGAACAATTTTAAGAATTTTGAAAGTAAAAAGTGCATTTGCTAACATCAATCAGGTTTCCCTTTTACTGCACTTAGAGGGAGAAATAAGAATTGCTGGTTTACTCTTCAGTGAAAGCTTGGTAAAAGCTGTAGGATGGTAGTTACATAGTTACATAGTAGGTGAGGTTTGAAAAAGACACAAGTCCATCAAGTCCAACCTATATGTATGATTATATGTCAGTATTACATTGTATATCCCTGTATGTTGTGGTCGTTCAGGTGCTTATCTAATAGTTTTTTTAAACTATTGATGCCCCCCTGCTGAAACCACCACCACCTGTGGAAGGGAATTACACATCCTTGCCAGTTTTACAGTAAAGAACCCCCTACGCAGTTTAAGGTTAAACCTCTTTTCTTCTAATTTTAGTGAGTGGCCACGTGTTTTATTAAACTCCCTAAGGCAAAAAAAGTTTTATCCCTATTGTGGGGTCACCAGTACGGTATTTGTAATTTGAAATCATATCCCCTCTCAAGTGCCTCTTCTCCAGAGAGAATAAGTTCAGTGCTCACAACCTTTCTTCATATCCAGTATTCTCCAGACCCTTTATTAGCTTTGTTGCCCTTCTTTGTACTCGCTCCATTTCCAGTAGATCCTTCCTGAGGACTGGTGCCCAGAACTGGACAGCATACTCCAGGTGAGGCCGGACCAGAGTCTTGTAGAGTAGTAGAATTATTGCTTTATCCCTGGAGTTATTCCCCTTTTGAATGCATGCCAATATTCTGTTTGCTTTGTTAGCAGCAGCTTGGCATTGCATGCCATTGCTGAGCCTATCATCTACTAGAACCCCCAGGTCCTTTACCATCCTAGATTCCCCCAGAGGTACACCTCCTAGTGAGTAGATTGCATTCATATTTTTGCCACTCAAATGCATTATTTTACATTTTAACCTCATTTACCATGTAGTTGTCCACCCGATTCATTTGTTCTGATCTTCTTGCAAGGTTTCCACATCCTGCGGAGAAGTTATTGTCCTGCTTAGCTTAGTAACATCTGCAAATATAGAGATTGTGTGTTGTTAGCCTACTACAGGACTTGTGGAGCTGAGTGCATTTCTGAGAGATTAATAGGTAATTTTCTGTATTTGTGGGGTCTTGAAAGGGATACAACCAGAGGTGTAGCTTGATGCTTGTGGGCTCCGATGCAAAAGTTGACCAGGCCCCCCCCCACTACCACCCACCACTTCCACTGTGGGTGCAGATACACCCACCGCACGCCAAAATCCTCAAAGTGGCTTAAGAGTTTTGAGTTCCCAGAGTTCCTCTTTACATCAGAACACAGGGATTACCTCTGGAAAATCAGACAGGGACCCCTGGCAGGTCACTTGACAGAGCTCCTTTCCCATTCCAGCACTGTATACAGCTCCTTCCCCCCACACTACACAGGGCTGAAATCACATTCCTTTACACATAGTCTGTCAGTCTTCACATGGTGTATCTGGCTTTTATGTTGCAGTTCTGACCTGTGAAAATCTCTGGTCGGAAGGGCAGTGTAGTTGCAGTAGGCAGATACACCCTGTGCAGATCATGGCTTACTGGCTGTGTTGTAAAGGAATGTGATTTCAGCCCTGCGGAGGAGGAGCAGTATAGAGTGCTGTAATGGGAAAGGAGCTCAGCAGCCGAGCATAGCATCCAGGGTGGAGGGGGTGGTCAGGGGGCTTTGGGGGTGCAAAGCCATGTGACACAAAGTCTGGAGCCTGCAGCCTTTGAGGGGCCCTCATTTGTTTTAGCATTTTCTGAAAGTTTCTCTATCAGTGTTGGCAGGTATTGGGGGAAGGTCACCTCCGGGAGGTGTGTGTCTTTTCCCGAGTTGTCAGGGAAGTGGGGTAAGCCGACATCCCTGGGTGGAGGGGGGCTACAGAGAATCCCAGCTTGTGACTAGGAGACACCGAGCAGTGTCATACCTCACCAGTGACATCGGTGTGGCTACAGGATGGCATTCTCCTCCTCTTGCCTCGCTGAGCTCTGTTACCATTCCATGTTGCCAGCACACAGCACAGACACTTCCCCATCCTGGGCTGTTCTCACCTCGTGCTCATCTCCATTCAGAAATTGCTCACAGCTTCTCCCCAGCCTAAGAGAATGGAGGGGTGTGGACTATGGAAGGCAAAGTTGAAGCCCGGTACTGGTGCATGGCTGTGGGGCCCTAGGGCAGATTGTAGCTGGACTTTATGGAGAATATGAAATATGACAGGGAGGCTGCAGGGGCCCCCTGGAGCTAGGGGCGAGGGTTGCAATTGTGACCCCTGCAAGCCCTTATGCTACGCCCATGGATACAACACAAAGGAATGTGCAAGTGTTACAGAGAGGTAATGCATATATATTTTTTTTATTTTGTCCTGTCTTGCTTTAAACTAAAAATTGACCTGAAGTGCCACACCAGAAGACACCTGCTCTACTGACAGCTCCAGACTGGCTCCTTATTTTGCAGTTCAGATTTACTTTAAGTAAAGAAGAGACCATAGCTGGGGCCTTGGAGCTTCAGCAGTCCTTCTAAATCTGGAAGACTGTTTACCAAATGTATACAGAGCTCTGGATTCTGGTGGCAAATCCTAGGAAGTGGTTGCAGGTCTACTAGATTGTTACCAACACAGAAAGAAGAAAATCTGTGTTCTGCACTGTTAACAGTGGATAGATAGAAATAAATATCGCTTTTAAGGTAAAAGGAGACAAAATACAATCAAAACTATAGTGAACCATTTCATGAAAACTTTACACTAGCAGAGCAGTGAGATAAGGTGTATAGCGGACTTCTGTTAATGTTTAATCCTCCTCAACTATTATGCATGAAAGTCTGATTTTGGTTCCCAGAAACAATTCACAGATGTTTGCAGATAGTATAGTACAACTATTTGTGTATACCTTAACAGCTCTAATAGGACCTCCCATACTTTACATAGAAAAGGTTGAAAATGATATCCATCTGACAGGGAAGTGCTAATATGCACATGCTGCCAGGACACACTTGGAGTTGTAATCCCTTGACAGTTGGAGAGCTAAAAAACCCTATATTGGGAAGAAAACAACCATACATGACTATGCAGCCTCTTATAGTGCCCATAGTAGCAGTTGACAAGGCAGGCCCAATGATAGGGGAGGCCCAATGATAGGGCCTCCTTGCAGCTCGGGGGAATCGTTGACACCATGGCCTATCTGATTGTAAGATGCTTCAAGCCCAGGAGCACAACAAGCCTCAGAGTCCATGGGTGGTTTCCCAGGTTCACCCATCTATACACATTGGAGTGGATTTACTAAAACTAGAGAGTGCAAATTCTGGTGCAGCTCTGCATGGTTACCAATCAGCTTTTAACATCAGCTTGTTCAATGAAAGTGGTTTTAAAACCTCAAGGTCTTTTACCTTAATGCATTCTAATGCCACGTACACACAACCAGACTTTTCAACGGACTTGGTCTGGCGAACAATCCGACCAACTTTGCAGCTGAGGTCCGCTGGACTTTCAAATGAACGGACTTGGCCACACACGATCACTTCCAAAGTCAGACGGATTCGAACGTGATGATGTAGAATAAGGAAGTTCATAGCCAGTAGCCAATAGCTGCCCTAGCGTCAGTTTTAGTCCGTCGGACTAGCACACAGACAAACAGATTGTCTGCTAAAAGCCAAGCCCGGCGGACAAATTTGAAGCCAGTCTTAATTCTAGGTCCACCGGACTTTTTGGGAAGAAAAAGTCCACTGGAGCCCGCACACGATCGAATTGTCCGACTGACTCTGGTCCGCCGGAAAGTCTGATCGTGTGTACGCCGCATAAGCTTTAAGGTAAAAAAAAATTTCAGTGATGCAGGAGCCCCCTAGCCCCCCCCCTCCCTTATTCTTACCTAAGCCCGATCCGACCCAGCGATGTGCACGAGAGCAGCGACTGTTGTCTCGTTAGAAAGAAATATTGTTTTTAAGGTAAAAGGAGATAAAATACAATCCAAACTATAGTGAACCTTTTAATGAAATCGTTACACTAACAGAGCAGTGAGATAAGGTATATAGCGGACTTCTGTTAATGTTTAATCTTCATGAACTATTATGCATGAAAGTCTGATTTTGGTTCCCAGAAACAATTCACAGATCTCTACAGAGAGTATAGTAAACTGTTTGTGTAAACAGCTCTAATAGAACCTCCTATACTCTACATAGAAAAGTTTGCAAATGATATCCATCTGGCAGGGAAGTGGTAATGTGCACATGCTTCCAGGACACACTTGGAGTTGTAATCCATGGGTGGTTTCCCAGGTTCACCCATCTATACACATTGGAGTGGATTTACTAAAACCAGTGCAAAATCTGGTGCAGCTCCGCATGGTAACCAATCAGCTTTCCAACATCAGTTTGTTCAATGAAAGTGGTTGTAAAACCTCAAGGTCTTTCACCGTAATGCAGTCTATGCTTTAAAGTAAAAAAAAACCTTCTGTGCTCCAGCCCCCTTGTACTCCAGGATGAAAGCAGAATCTTCAACAGTGTGCCTGACACCATGAGGGTCATCGGTACACATACCCTTGCTGTACACAGTACCCCATAATGGTATATGAATTCTCCATGCCATTGACTGCCCCACTCTCACCCTAGCTTTCTCTGTAATGGGAGGGCCAGGAAACTTGGTTTTATGGCTTTTCCCTGTGACAATTGAGCAGTACTACAGAGTTCAAATATTGGTAGGGTATTACAAATATTCCAAGTACAACACCGTTTCTTACAGTATAGACAACAATTCTGGTCAGAGGTACATGGCCACCAGTGGTCAGAGTCTTTTCCATGTGCTATAGGCTATACTCTCAGCTATATTCCCATATCCTAAATTGTTTAGGTCCAAAGCTTGAGGACATACACATTTCCTACCTACCAATACCTGTTGGATCTCTTCATGGTCCTCAATGTTCCCATGCACCGAACCAATGAGCAGCTACACCCGAGTTTTCTCTGATCTCTGCATTGTTGTTATAGATGAGCAAAAAGTCATATGACTATGCCTGTGCCCGTCATCTATGGGGAGATTTCTGCATCTGTGAACTGAAGGTACTGGAGGTACCATCCAAATTGGGAATCTTCTCAGTATACATGACCACGGTCTTGAATGTAAGGCTGCACATGCAGGTCAAGCTCAGACTTATGGTCCTCATGGGTAACCCAGTGTACAATGCATACACATACCTTAACTGGCAACTATGGGTGAGCAAGTGATGATGCCCATCTATATAGTTTGGGTGACAACAAAAACCATTGTAGAAGAGGTACATACACATGCTAATGCTATCACATTTCTCATCCAACAATTATCAGCAGAGAAGGTTTGAAAGAAACCTTCTTTGCAGATAATCTGTTCATGTGTGGGCACCATAACTCATTGTCACATTAATATGTGCTGCATTAAAGAGAGAGAGAGCACAACACAACATGGCCTGGTCTCCACTCCGACTGAAATATGCTGCACTGAGTGCTTTCTGGTTTAATAGAAAACGAAATCAGCCATTCTGTATCTCCATTATTTTGTTTATATGGAGGGAAGATGTATTCTGTGGTTCAACCATCACACAGCATTTATAATTAGGTCTGCCCACAATTAACTGCACAATTAAATCAGCGCACCACTCTAGATCTGATAATGAAGGCACTTTTAACCTCTTTAGTGTTACTGAATGAAAAAAAAAAAAAAAAATACTCAACTGTGACAAGTATTTCCATGGAATATCACCAACATCATTGGATCCACAAAGCCCAGACAATGATCCCCACAATTCCTCAATGCTCAACTTAAGATATAATGACTGAGTTGGCTGCCCAAATAGCAAATCTTTGTCTTCAAGTCAGCTGCCCCAAAAACTCTATCCCCTTCCTGGCTTTAGGGTTTCCCAAGTTCTATATGTAAAAATGTACAGATTTTACTGAACACTCTACCTTACTAACTGATGCTTCCCCTCAGGGACAAAAAGAGCTCATGAGACACCAGACGTAGTTTGTTGTCTTTTCAAATAAACGTGTAATAATTTATGTTATTGCTAATACAAGTTTTGACTGTTTACAATGGAAAAATGCGAGGTTGATGTCCAGGCCAGTGTTAATTTCATCAATGAAAAATTTTTTGTCAAAATTTTCATCAGCTGCATTTTTCCAGTGACACTAAAGATGAAGTTCAGACTTGGAGAGGAGTTTGATGAGACAAGCGCAGATTTCAAAATAAAAATGACTGTGAATTTTCGTCATTTGATGAAAATCAATTCCAGTTTCCGTCAACTGATGAAAACCAAACTTAAATGTGACAGAAGAACGTTTCTTCTAAAGATGTTATATTACCAACGAAATCTGTATCTGTGTCGTTTTTTCAAACCTTAAAGTGTAAGTTCACCTTTACAGAAAAATTTGTAAGATGAATTTACACAGGACCCCCTCTTCGCCCCCCCCCCCCAGTCCCGCTGACCCGCATGGCGACGATCACCTGTTCTGAACCCCGGTATAGCCTCCTCACGGCTCTGGCACTTATAAATCCTCTCAGCTTGCTCTCTTTTTCTTCCCCACTCAGAGAACGGGCTACATGGGTTCTGATTGGTCAGTGCCGTCACATGGGCACAATTAGAATGCTCCTAAACATCCTTCCTGTCGGGGTACGTTTAGTAGATTAAGGACTGAGGATTTCGAAGCCCTGGAGCTGTGAGGCGGCTATACCGGGGCTCAGAACAGGTGATTGCCACCATGCAGGTCAGCGGGACTGGGGGGGGGGGGGGTGAGGAGGGGGCCCTTTGTAAGTTCACCTTACAGATTTTTATGTAAAGGTGAACTTACCCTTTAATACCATAAATAATAACATGTTATGCGATTTTTGTTTTTACTCCAGGAGTATACTGTATAATGAGGTGGAAATTCTAGAGGAATGCGTACAATGCATTAAAATTGAACCAAACCCATTCGATTTTAGTTGACTAAAATGTTTTTAGTCGACTAAAATGCACTGAAGATTTTAGTTGTCTAAAACATAGGATATTTTAGTTGACTAAAATGTACTGCGGATTTTAGTTGACTAAACTACAACTAAAACGAAAACAATTCTGCTGAGTAAAATGCGACTAAAACTAAAATGACCTTTCATCAAAAGACTATGACTAAAACTAAATCGAAATTTAACGTCAAAATAAACCTCTTAAATAAAAGAGCTGAGTAAGTATTGTGTCCTTTTGGTGGCCCTTGGGGTTGGAAGAGCTTTATTTATTATGAGATATTATTAGGTTTGCTATATTTTCTATAACGAATGTTCTATTTTATAGATATCTATATTTGCATCTTCTCTTGAGGAAGTGAACAGAGATTCATGAAGCGTGTCAAGTTTTCAAACCATTTTTTTAAATCCAATCATGTATCGGATTAACAACACTGAATATGTATACTGACATATGAACACAAATCAGCTTGCTATCAATTTTAATTGTGTTTATATGTAATGCAATTTGTATCTGTTGATTAATAAAGTGGTAATTATGTATATTAGTTATTTATTAGTTGTTTGTGATGCAAATTATGTTTTATGTGTATGTTGTATGCCTATGGCACAGTGGTGTAGTGGTTAGCACTCTCACCTGGCAGTAAAAAGGGTCGCTGTTTCGAATCCCAACCACAACACTACCTGCCTGGAGTTTGCATGTTCTCCCTGTGCCTGTGTGGGTTTCCTCCGGGTACTCCGGTTTCCTCCCACACTCCAAAGACATACAGGTAGGTTAATTGGCTTCTGTCCAAAATTGGCCCTAGTATATGAATGGGGACCTTGGATTGTGGGCTCCTTGAGGGTAGGGACCAATGTGAGTGTGCAATATACAGGGATAGGGTCAATTGTAGACACTCACTCAGGTTGAACTGGATGGACTGTTGTCTTTATGTAACTATGTTGACGTAGGGATACTAGGTGCACCAGATCACAATAACATTGTGAAAAGCAAAAAAAAAGCAAACCTTTTTCTTCAAGCCAATTATCCCAAAAACTCTATAATTTTTCCCTTTCCACCTGTTATATATATACCTTTTTTGTTTTTCCACCTGTTATGCCGCGTACACACGATCTGAGTTTTCGCTGTCGGAAAAATCTTGGATGGTCTTTCCGAAGGAATTCCGCTCAAGCTTGGCTTGCATACACACGGTCACACAAAAGTCCAGAACTTTCGACCGCCAAGAACACAGTGATGTACAACACTACGACGAGCCGAGAAAATTAAGTTCAATGCTTCCGATCATGCAATGAATTGTTTCCAAGCATGCGTAAGGAATTTTTTGCGTCGGAATTGCTAAAGATGATCGGAATTTCCGATCTGAACTTTTTCCATCGGAAAAATAGAGAACCTGCTCTCAATCTTTTTCGTGTGTACGGAGCTTAAGGGTTTCCCTGGTTTTAAAAGAAAAATAGATGGGTTTTACGGAACACCTTACCATAGGGAATACCTTACTAACTGATGCTCCTCTCAGGGTCAAAAATAGCTCATGAGACGCCAGAAGTCATTTGTTGTCTTTTCAAACAAACATGTAATGATTTACGATAATACTAATACCGGTTTTGACTGTTTACAATGGAAAATGTTGATGGTTCTTCCAGTGAACCCTTCAAAAAATAACTGAACGGACTTGACCACACACGGATACACAAACAGTCCGTCGAAAGCTTGCGCGATGACGTGTACAGCACGTATGATGGGACTAGAAATAGGAAGTCCAAGACACAGCAAAGCACCCTTCCGCCGTGTAAATCCTTTCTGGGCATGCGCCATTCTTAGTCCGTCGAACTAGCATACTGACGACCGTATTGTCCACTGAAACCAAAGTACGACGGACAGAATTTCGGAAAAACCGAAATTCTTAGTACTCCGGACAGCACGCTGAAAAAGTCTGCTGAAGCCCACACACGAGCGGATTGTCCGCTGAAATGTGTTTCGACGGACTAAGTACGCCATACAATCCGCTCGTGTGTACGCGGCATAAGAGGGCGTGGGATCTGATGCATTGATCAAGATGTTACAGTTTATTCATAAAAAAAGGGGGATGAATCCATACAAAAAGTATCTACGTGTTCATAAAACCAAGTTACAAGTATACACATTAAATTAAGAAAATAGACATGGTAACATGATTGACACTGACAACTGTTTGATGTTACGCTTCCTTTTGTATTTTTGAAATCTTTTAATAAAAAAGAAAAAAAGAAAAAAAAAAAAAAGAAAATAGACATGCCCATGCAAGTGTAAGTTCTAGAATTATTAATGTGTTTCGAGGAAAAACCCTCTTCATCAGAGCCTTGCAGAATCACATCTCTCTATGACATATAGAGCACTGGGACGTGGACAAACTTAGAGCGTAGAAGAACTTATCACTTACCATGTGACACTCCTCCCAACTAGCCACTCCCCTGTATGTCGATCCACAATACTATACAGATGTCTCTTGTCATTCTACAAGGCTCTGATGAAGAGGGATTTTCCTCGAAACACGTCAGCCAAATTCTAGCACTTGCCCTTGCATGGGCATTTCTATTTTCTTCATTTAATATGTATACTTGTAACCTGGTTTTATGAACACGTAGATACTTTTGTATGGATTCATCCCCCTTTTTTTATGAATAAACTGTAAAATCTTGATCAATGCATCAGATCACGTGCCTTCCATCTCTCTCTTACACTTAACTAACAAATATGTCATAACGTAAAATATTGTGATTGATCATTATCACTGCAACTCCAACTCGTGTTTTTATTTCTTTTACTTATTTTCACCTGGCTGCCCAGGCATACCTGTAAAGGTGAGAGTCTAAAACTGGTAAATCCCTTGAGGTAGCAACACAAGGGTACATATTTCCAAATGACATGGACCCCCTGGCTCCCAAGTGGTCCTGTTTCCGACAACAGCCTTCTCAGGCATTGCTGATTACATGCTTTGGCTTGGCCTCTCTGTTCTTCCCATGCAGGTGGCTGACCCCTAGCAGAGCCTTCCCCCTTTTTATTTACAACACACGGAGGAGAGCAGAGCTCAGAAAAGCCCTGGAAATTGCAGCGATAGGTTTAACCCCTTCCCATCCCAGGCAGCCTGTCTCACTTGCTGATGCAAACATTCCTCTTCCCTGCTTACAAGTGTACTAACTATATTGACAGATCTCCCGCTATCTGGTCTTGATTTGACATACATTATGCTAATATCAATGACAGTAGGGAGGTTCAATCCCCATGATCTGTAGCTATGCATGTGTAGCACCCCGGAGTAGAGATCTATTGATTTCTCCCTAAGTTTGGCCTCATTGCACTTTTCTCTCCTACCACTAGATGGCCGGGTACTTGGTGGTACTAGATATGATGCAACGCAAGGTCAGGTTATGGGTATATGGGGTGTCTCAGCCGACGGGCAGGGGTTTTCTTGAATTCCTTGGCCTGCTTGGAGGGCCTATATATTCAGGTGGAGTCAGGTGATCTATGTTCTGTGCCACCTGGATGGCTGTCTGGGTGGACGTGTGTCGCATTGCCCGGGCTGCTAGGCCAGACATGTGTCCTATCCGGGGGCCATTCTGGCTGAAAGGCTGTCTGAGGAACTATCCAGAAGCAGGAGAGCAGTGTAGGGTTGGGACTGTGGCTTGCAGTCCAACCAGAAGTGACGGTTCTGCCGGCCGGAGAACCTGTCCTGGTCGGAGGTAGAGGGGAAGCTGTCGCCAGCAAGGGACTATCCCTCTTAATACCAGGGACCACAGCGAGTAACTGAAGCAAGTACTGGAGCAGCATTCTCATCAACCTGGGACGGTGAAGAATTGGGAAACTTCAGTGGGAATCAAGTCAGGCACCCAGCCAGCGGAGGTGATGCTTGCAGAGCAGCCTTGTGTGTAAAGCTAGGGACTGAGCAGGCCAGCGTGGGTAAAGCTTGAGCGGTATCTTGCGTGCCAAGCTAGGGACCCAGCAGGGAGGTGGGGGTGATGCTTGAGGAAGATTGAAGAGCTCAAGGGATTCAGAGTTAGTGAATCAGAGGGTCCAGTGAGAGATCATGAGCTCCGTGGGCTGAAAAACTACAAGGAGAGATTGTAGTGGAAGATAAAGGAACTGTTAAACTTCAAGTTAGGAACTGTTAAAGACTGTTGCCATAGGTGACAGCATTCCTGGCATCTGGCTGATGTGGCGTCTTGCTGGATGCCTTTCCCTGCATGACTGTCCTCCTGTTGAAGTCTCTGAGTCTGCCAATTGAACTTTCAAATACCTAAGGTCATCCTGGTCCTAACTCTCTTTCCCCCAGAAAAGTTTGTTAAGAGAAATAAACTTTCTTTTGCATTCAAGAAGTGTCTGGCGCCCAATGACTTTCACCATCTTTGCACCCACTATGCCTTACAACCCACTACATACAGGAGGATGTCAGCTATCTCTGTCCCTGGAGGTTCTCATTAGACCCAAGGAGGCCTGGAACCCTGCTACACATGTATAAAGGAAGAGGTTGTCCTCCGTCCAGAAGATGGCACTGAACAGCTATACAGATAGAGTGAAGTCTTACAGAGAATGATCCCCTCAGGGACTCCGTCAGTGTCCTGTCACCTTCTGGTGATCTTTGGCATCCACCTTGATTTGGGACCATATACATTAGGGTACTTGCGCCATTTGGTTGGTGGTAGGTTAGAGACAGAAACTCCAATTGTTATTTAATTGTACAGGGGAGGGTTCCTGGGGAGTAGGGTCAGTACAAGAAAAATGCCTGCCTTACGTAAACATCCCAGTGACCAGATCAGGAAAGTGGGTCTCTTCGTAGCACCTTCAGCGCACCTCCGACCATACCGGCCCAAGCCTGGTGATACTGTATAACCAACAACTATTATTCTGCTTCTGCTTTTCATTACTGTCATTACTCATATTCCCACAATATACAATATACTAACACTTCAAGAACTGTGTGTGTGTCTCTCCCTGATTGGGTATTTTGGGCCTAGGCCCCACCTACAGGCCTCTACCTAACAGATTCAATGGAAAAAAAAGTAACACACTGACAGAACATACAGCAATCCACACACAGGCATATCTACAATATAACAGACACATTTATTGAAGAGATAACATCAGTGCGGTACATAACACCACACATTATTTCTGAATTAAACTTCCCTTTTTTCCCCAAAGATATTCACACAAGTGTTTGTTTATGAGGAGTGCTGAGTGATCACGACACGAAACACAGCTTCCCATGATAAGAACACTCATGCTGTACAATTTGCTCTTTGGAGGAAAAAAGTATTCCTTGTGATTATCAGGTCCTTGGTGGACTTATAGTAGGCAATAGCAAGCATATTGCCATTACTACATTCATTTCTTGATCCAGAACCACCTCTGCTTTTTATTTTTTTTGTGTTACATCACTTCATACCACCCAAAATGTTTTTCAAACTGTGTCACATCACTTCATACCACCCATAATTTTGTGTTTAGGTAGAGCGCCACAGCTACCACTATTGTTTTATCATTTTATACCTTTGGGTTGAGGTCAGGACGCAGCCCAGTCAAGTTCCTCCACCCAAAACTCGCTCATCCATGTCTTTATGGACCTTACTTTGTACACTGGTCCAAATCATTTGGTGGAGGGGGGATTATGCTGTTGGGTTGTTCTTCAGGGGTTGGGCCTGGCCCCTTAGTTCCAGTGAAGAGAAGTCTTAGCCCCTGTACACACGGTCGGAGATTTTGCCAACCAAATCCGTCGGATTTAGTCCGACGGATTGTGTCCGAAACTGTTGCATACACACAGTCGGGCCAACTTGGCGAAAACTCAGATCTTTCAGAACGTGATGACGTAATTTAGTTACGATGGGACTACATTCAGGCTAGTAGCCGATAGCTTTGATGTAGGAATTTGATCTGAGCATGCGTGGCACTTGGTCCAATCAAAATGCTATACACATGATCGGATTAGGTCCGACCGGCCCAGTTGGTCTGGAAATATTTCCAACATGTTGGAAAATTGGGTCGGACGGAGATTCGGACGGAATCAGTCCGATGCATACCACACACAGTCGGATTATCTGACGACACGGTCCGATAAGACGCATTCCGACAGATTCTCCGACCGTGTGTACAAGGCCTAAAGGGATTGTAAAGACAGAAGGTTTTTGTTATATCTCAATGCATTCATTGGTGTAATTGGCTTCGGCTGCTGTCATTTAAAGACATTTAAAGTCAGTGCACCAATCAGGAGAGAGAGGGGGCAGGGCTGGGTTGCGGCTCTGTGTCTGAATGCACACAGGGAAAGGTGACTCGGCTCAGGTGCCCCCATAGCAAGCTGCTTGCTGGGGGGGCACTCAACAGGAGGGAGGGTCCAGGAGCACCGAAGAGGAACCCAAGAAGAGGAGGATCTGGACCATTCTGTGCAAAACCCCTACACAGAGCAGAAATGTAGTTATAGAGCAAGTCTAAAGTAAAAACTCAATTTGAAAATGCCACATCCCTCTTAAAGTAGAAAAACACAGAAAAGAAAACATTTTGGGGACTTTTTAAGCGCATACATATACAGAAGGAGAAATAAATATAGAAAAATTTAAATTTTATTAAATTAAAAAAATCCATAAACAAGGATAAATTGATCAGTAACAGATACCACTATACATGTAAATTGTTATCTCTACATGTTTCGCCTGTTAAAGCTTCCTCAAGAGATTCTTTTGCAATGAACACTGTAGGTGTGTACTGATCACTACAATAAAAAAGATGTATATCAAAACAAACAATTATACAACAGGGCAGGTAAGTATAACATGTTTGTTATTTAAAAAACAAACAAAAAAAAACTATACTTTACAATCACTTTAAGGCATCAACATACCAAGACATTTGGACAATTTCATTCTCCCAACTTTGTGGGAACAGTTTGGGGATGGCCTCTTCCTGTTCCAACATGACTGCACACCAGTGCACAAAGCAAGGTCCATAAAGACATGGATGAGCGAGTTTAGGGTGGAGGAACTTGACTGGCCTGTATATGTAAAGCACTGCATAAATTAACAGCGCCCTATAAGTACCATAAAAAAATCAATGCTTGAGCCATTGTCTGCGAGCGCTGATCGGATGCCGTTCCAGCATGTTCCTTTGACAAAAGCCAATACTTAGACAGCTGTACACATGGTCCGAATGATGGCCAGTTACTGCTGAACCAGCCGATATTCAGCCCGTGTGTACCCAGTTTTAGGGTCTCTATAGATGGCCTGATATCATCCTAAGATAAACAAGGACTAAAATATTTTGCCTGTCCTTAAATAACTGTAGTACCGGAACAGCTCAAGCTTCTTTATAAACAGGTGTGGGGTAAAGTGATGCTGCTAAACCAAAATAACATGTAAAATAATAGATATAAAATACGTGATATCACTATAAGTGCTGCAAAAACACACTATCCTGTGGATATATAAAATCCAAGAGTAACTCTGCTGTACAATAGCATCCAGTGATAATTGTTGAAAAATAAAGGGTTAGTGTTATATTAAAGTTAAAATTAAAGTGTATTAAAGTGATAATAATATAAAACAATGAAAAAAACAACAAATGAGTACCTGTTTCTTTAAAAATTGTGTTCAAACTATAAACAAATCCATTTCACATCTCAGTTCATAAATCCACATAATATAATCATCCTCAAGAAAATATAATCATGATTTAATCATCTTCAAGAAAAGTGACTAGTGCTTGAATGAATATTGTGGTATATAAATCAAGAAAAACGTTGACTCTGCACACGTGCTCCCCCCTCAGGTCCCCACTCGCCAAATAGATGTACCCCTACAAGGATGAAAGGCCTCACAATGGAGTTATCTCTCCATCCTATGTTCCCTCCTCATCATCCCTAATCATATTATGCGATCACATATAAGTGGGTAAAGAAAGAGGACATCCCATTGTGTAAATCCGTATGGATACGTTTAGTGAATAAAAGTTCATAACAAGCACCTCCAAAAGGGCTGGGAAAAGTATACAGCTGTATGTTAGTTTGTCTGCGTTCCTCAGACCAAGCACTCCAAACCGGAAGTGACGTAGTGAAACTGTAAGCTCCTCCCAGGCGTTTTGTCATCAGACGTCATCAGGAGCGGCCCAGACAAACTAACATACATCTGTATATCTGTATACTTTTCCCCAGCACTATTGGAAGTGCTTTTTATGAACTTTTATTAAATAAATGTATCCTTATGGATTTACAGGATGGGATGTCCTCTTTCTGTACCCACTTATATGTGATCGCATAATAGGTGAGGAGGAGGGAACATAGGAAGAAGACTTGACTCCATTGTGAGGCCTTTCACCCCTGCAGGGGTACATCTATTTGGCGAGTGTGGACCTGAGGGGGGAGCACGTGTGAAGAGTCACCGTTTTTCTTGAGTTATATACCACAATATTCATTCAAGCACCAGTTACTTTTCTTGAAGATGATCATCTATGTAGATTTATGAACTGAGATGTGCAACGGATTTGTTTGTTTATAGTTTGAACACAATTTTTAAAGAAACAGACACTCATTTGTTGTTCTTTCATTGTTTTACATTATTAGAACTTGAACACTTTATTTAAAAAAATGAAAAGTGGGGCGTGCAAAATTATTCGGCCCCCTTGCGTTAATACTTTGCAGAGCCACCTTTTGCTGCGATTACAGCTGCAAGTCGCTTGGGGTATGTCTCTATCAGTTTTGCACATCGAGAGACTGAAATTCTTGCCCATTCTTCCTTGCAAAACAGCTCGAGCTCAGTGAGGTTGGATGGAGAGCGTTTGTGAACAACAGTTTTCAGCTCTTTCCACAGATTCTCGATTGGATTCAGGTCTGGACTTTGACTTGGCCATTCTAACACCTGGATACGTTTATTTGTGAACCATTCCTTGGTAGATTTTGCTGTATGTTTGGGATCATTGTCTTGTTGGAAGATAAATCTCCGTCCCAGTTTCAGGTCTTTTGCAGACTCCAACAGGTTTTTATCCAGAATGGTCCTGTATTTGGCTGCATCCATCTTCCCCTCAATTTTAACCATCTTCCCTGTCCCTGCTGAAGAAAAGCAGGCCCAAACCATGATGCTGCCACCACCATGTTTGACAGTGGGGATGGTGTGTTGAGGGCGATGAGCTGTGTTGCTTTTACGCCAAACATATTGTTTTGCATTGTGGGCAAAAGTTCGATTTTGGTTTCATCTGACCAGAGCACCTTCTTCCACATGTTTGGTGTGTCTCCCAGGTGGCTTGTGGCAAACTTTAGACGAGACTTTTTATGGATATCTTTGAGAAATGGCTTTCTTCTTGCCACTCTTCCTTAAAGGCCAGATTTGTGCAGTGTACGACTGATTGTTGTCCTATGGACAGACTCTCCCACCTCAGCTGTAGTTCTCTGCAGTTCATCCAGAGTGATCATGGGCCGCATCTCTGATCAGTCTTCTCCTTGTCTGAGCTGAAAGTTTAGAGGGACGGCCAGGTCTTGGTAGATTTGCAGTGGTCTGATACTCCTTCCATTTCAAAATGATCGCTTGCACAGTGCTCCTTGGGATGTTTAAAGCTTGGGAAATCTTTTTGTATCCAAATCTGGCTTTAAACTTCTCCACAACATTATTACGGACCTGCCTGGTGTGTTCCTTGGTCTTCATGATGCTCTCTGCGCTTTCAACAGAACCCTGAGACTATCACAGAGCAGGTGCATTTATACAGAGACTTGATTACACACAGGTGGATTCTATTTATCACCATCAGTCATTTAGGACAACATTGGATCATTCAGAGATCCTCGCTGAACTTCTGGAGTGAGTTTGCTGCACTGAAAGTAAAGGGGCCGAATAATTTTGCACGCACCACTTTTCCGTTTTTTATTTGCTAAAAAAGTTTAAAATATCCAATACATTTCGTTCCACTTCACAATTGTGTCCCACTTGTTGGTGATTCTTCACAAAAAATAAAATTTTTATATCTTTATGTTTGAAGCCCGAAATGTGGCAAAAGGTTGAAAAGTTCAAGGGGGCCGAATACTTTCGCAAGGCACTGTAGCTATTATTTCTCATGTTATTTTGGTTTAGCATTGCCACTTTACCCCAGACCTCTTTATAAATCTTCACTAAATCCACTTATGTGGTTTGCTGGGGTGGGCAGCAGCTAACACACCTTCCAATCGCGCTTCTTGCCCAACAGTCGTACACATGCAGTACTTCCTTTCTTCATTCTTGGACCTGTTCAATTACAAAACTTCTCTCTGCCCCTTGGAAGGTTATAAATGCCCCAATTATCCTAAAAGATGTTCAAAATAATAAAACAAACTTCACCACGTTCCGCACAATTGGATTTTCCGACAACTTTCGTCTGAAAAAATCAGAAGGATTCTGTGGTCGGAATGTCCGACCGTGTGTACAAGGCATTATTATTTTGTCCGAAACATGTGTTGCATACACACGGTCGGACAAAGTTGTTGGAAAATCCAATTGTGCGGAACGTGGTGAAGTTTGTTGCGTATGACGGGACTACGTAGAGGCTAGTAGCCAATAGCTTTGGTCTCGTAATTTGATCTGAGCATGCATGGCACTTTGTCCGTCGGAATTCTCTACAAACGATCGGGAAAAGTCCGATAGAGCCCACACACGATCAGATTTTCTGACAATATAATCTGATCATACCTGATCATACCTTTTCCATCGGAATTTCCGACCGTGTGTACAGGGCATAATGACTTATACACACGGTCGGACATTCCGGCAACAAAATCCGTAAGATTTTTTTCAACGGATCTTGTCCTAATCTGGTGTTGCATACACACGGTCGGACAAAGCTGTTGGAAAATCTGATCCTTCGGAACATGATCACGTTTGTTTGTTACGGCGGGACTACGTTGAGGCTAGTACCCAATAGCTTTGGTCTCGTAATTTGATCTGTGCATGTGTGGCACTTTGTCTGATCGGAATTCTCTACATACGATCGGAAAAAGTCCGATCGGATTTTTTGGCCAGAAAATTTGAGATCCTGCTCTTAAATTTTTTCCATCTGAATGTTCGATGGAAAAAGTCTGATTTTCCGACAATATAATCCGATCGGGCCTTTTCCGTCTGAATTTCCGACCGTGTGTACAGGGAATAAGAGTATTTGCAGTTACTAGGCCATCAAACAGATAGGGGTTGATTTACTAAATGTACCTAGGCTGTTCATTAAATTTTCACTTGGCTTAGTAAAGGAAGCGAAGCTCTAATGACTTCAATCATCCAATCATGTGCAACCAACAATTTTTAATTACTTTGCATGTGATTGGGCTTTTTTTTGAAAAGTGAATTTTCACCACATTCACTAAGCTAAGGGAAAATTCCCTCACAAAGTAAACGACCTAGTTGCCTTTAGTAAAGACACAACATGGAGTATACTTGGAAAGGTCAGTGGTCATCATTTAGAGATCCTAGTCCTTCATCCCCCCGAAGAGTGTCGAAGAGTGAAGGTGAATGCTGTGGCCAATGGGTGAAAGGTCTCGCTCTACTGTGCACAGGGGTCTCTCTGCCCATTTATAAACAGTAACAGAATTCATGACTCTTGTAATATATAAATTTGATTTAGGGTTTTGTACGTATTAGATTAATTTAATAAAGCAATATTGGCCTAACATACCAGGAACAGAATGTATGAAATACAAATCCTAAATAATAGATGATGCAAATGTTTTAACAGTTTTACAATCATGGGATTACCATTACCTCCTCCGCAGAGTGCTTCTCAATGCATGATGTATCCTTAGGGCTTTATACACCACCCATTGTTGGCTGCATTAATTGGGAAAAAATAATAGATGATAAATGGGCTTTATCCATATTTAAAGGTGATTGTCTTTTAAGGAAATGTAAACTGCTGTTCAGAATAGTGTTTTCCTGTTTCTAAGCACAAGCTCTTTTTTTTACGGTACATGGCCGGCCAACAATAGTACAAAGGTAAGAGCTGTGGTGGCTTGTGGTTTCAAACCTCAGGTAAGTGCTAGGTGTATGATGATGTTTGACCAGTTCTCTTTCAATCCTTCCTGCTCTCCATGCCTCCCTATATCACCAAAAAGGAGGAAGGAGTTGCAGGCAGGGGTGGTCTACACAATGGCCAGGAAGATATCTGGTCAAGGTTCTGGTAATACAACCCTCATTGTTTTAGGCAAACCAAGAACTTTACCTGTTTCTAAGCACAAGCTCTTTTTTTATGGTACATGGCCGGCCAACAATAATAAAAAGGTAAGAGCTGCAGTGGTTTGTGGTTTCAAACCTCTGGTAAGTGCTAGGTGTATGATGATGTTTGACCAGTTCTCTTCCAATCCTTCCTGCTCTCCATGCCTCCCTATATCACCAAAAAGGAGGAAGGAGTTGCAGGCAGGGGTGGTCTACACAATCACCAGGAAGATATCTGGTCAAAGTTCTGGTAATACAACCCCCATTGTTTTAGGCAAACCAAGAACTTTACATATAATTTGTGCATTCAGACACTACATACTTGCCTGTTGCGGAAACTTCTACAAGTGTGTCCAGTCCAGTCAAGTGTTCATTCACACCCTAGTATTGCAATAATGCTGAGTACAATGTATGTTTTATGAGGCGTTGCTGTAGCACATGGCATACCATTACATACAGTCAGGGCTGGGAAGGAGGGGTGGCTGCCTTGGGTGCAATGGTTTATTGCAGGTATGGGGAGCACCCTGACCCTAACCCCAAAGGAAAGGGGGGGGGGGGCTCAGTTTGACATCTTTGCCCTGGGTGACCTTGTACCTGCACTGCATACAGTTTGGTTCTATATATTCTGAATGGCACAAAATGTGCCTAGGCAGGATAGCACTATGAATGGTACGTTGTAGTGTGCTATGTAATGTGTAGTGTGCTATGCTCTGTGGCAGCTTTTCTTTCCCCATTAGAAAATGTTCTTTCACATTTGCATGTGCACCCCTACTAGTACACCTCTTCATTCTCCTGCCTGCATCAATAGGGCTTAAAGCTACCCCCCTGCTCTTCCCTCCTCCAACTGATATGACATAATCAGGGCATGTCTTACCCTACTCGAACATTTGGGGAATCAGCTTTTTGGGACCTGGAGCCAGCGGCTGTGAAAAAACAGAATTGCAATATGTACTGGAGATTTTTGGCTTTCAGCACTGTCACAGTTTGAATGACAATCGCATGGTCATGCAACGCTGTACCCATATGAAATTTGTATCATTTTCTTCCCACATCTAGAGCTTTCTTTTGGTGGTATTTAATCACTGCTGGGTTTTATTTATTTTTTTCCCCCCAAAAAAAACTAAAAACTAAAAACGACCAAAAGAGTTTTTCTTAGTTGCTGTTCCTTAACAAAAGGTCCATTGACTGTTCTTGCGTTGCAAAGGCATAAATGGCCAAATTGACAGAAGTTAAAGTACATCTGAGGACCGTGAAAAACAACCACATTGCATACAGAGAAACAGCTTAAGAAAATCCACAACTAACATACAGGAAAAGGCAATCTTTTTTGGACAGCACAGTGGCTAGTAGGTTAGCACATCTGCCTAGCAGCAGTAGGGTTGCCCGTTCAAATCCCAACCATGGCACTACCTGCCTGGAGTTTGCATGTTCTCCCTGTACCTGTGTGGGTTTCTGCCCACACTCCAAGGACATGCTGGTAGGTTAATTGGCTCCTGGATAAATTGGCCCTAAAATGTGAGTTAGGGATCTTAGATAAGCTCAATGAGGGCAGGGACTGATGTATATGTATAATATATATGTAAAGCGCTGCATAAATTGACAGCACTATATAAGTACCTGTAATAAAATAAACATATGGCATATTAAGGCAGTTGCAGACTAACACCGTAGGGATATGTATGCGTAGAATTAAATATATAATGATAATTACAGTGGTGTGAAAAAGTGTTTGCCCCCTTCCTCATTTCCTGTTCCTTTGCATGTTTGTCACACTTAAGTGTTTCGGAACATCAAACCAATTTAAACAATAGTCAAGGACAACACAAGTAAACACAAAATGCAATTTGTAAATGAAGGTGTTTATTATTAAAGGTGAAAAAAAATCCAAACCATCATGGCCCTGTGTGAAAAAGTGATTGCCCCCTAAACCTAATAACTGGTTGGGCCACCCTTAGCAGCAACAACTGCAACCAAGCGTTTGCGATAACGTGCAATGAGGCTTTTACAGCGTCCTGGAGGAATTTTGGCCCACTCATCTTTGCAGAATTGTCCTAATTCAGTTACATTAGAGGGTTTTCGAGCATGAACGGCCTTTTTAAGGTCATACCACAACATCTCAATAGGATTCAGGTCAGGACTTTGGCTATCCCACTCCAAAGTCTTCATTTTGTTTTTCTTCAGCCATTCGGTGGTGGACTTACTGGTGTGTTTAGG
Organism: Lithobates pipiens; assembly: GCF_037356315.1. Taxonomy (NCBI): domain Eukaryota; kingdom Metazoa; phylum Chordata; class Amphibia; order Anura; family Ranidae; genus Lithobates; species Lithobates pipiens. Next base: position 182,814,699 of record NW_027507788.1, on the reverse strand, counting down.
ATCATTGTCCTGCTGCAGAACCCAAGTTCGTTTCAGCTTGAGTACACGAACAGATGGTCGGACATTCTCCTTCAGGATCTCTTGGTAGACAGCAGAATTCATAGTTCCTTTTATCACGGCAAGTCTTCCAGGTCCTGAAGCAGCAAAACAGCCCCAGACCATCACACTACCACCACCATATTTTACTGTTGGTATAATGTTCTTTTTATGAAATGCAGTGTTCCTTCTACGCCAGATATACTTGGACACACACCTTCCAAAGAGTTCCACTTTTGTCTCATCGGTCCACAGAATGTTGTCCCAAAAGTCTTGGGGATCATCAAGATCAGAGGCGGCTCTAGACTTTCTGAGGCCTTAGGCAAAACTTAGACATGAGGCCCCACTCACGCCCATAATGGGAAAAATATTATAAAAATGATAAAAATTAACTGTATGAATGCATATATTTACTTAAATCCTATGAACTATGAATTCACAGTTTCTATAAATTTCTCTAGCCAATTATTCTTTAATCAAATATCATTAAACATAGGGTGGGTGGGTATATATGTTACACGCACACAGATATAGATCAAATTGTGCAGCTGCCTACTCATTATCCTTTGTGCTGTCTCATAAATGTGAAATTAATTTGTCAACAAAGTATAAAACAAAAAAAAAAGTAATTTTACAACATATTCTAAAACATAACCTGTTTAATGCAACAAGTGATTTTTTTACAAAAATGTAAAACATAAAAACATATAAATATGTAACTTTGAATATTTGCTCAGTAGTGCATGGAACATAATAGGTATAAAGTGCAATATTTTTCAAGTAACAAAATAACTCAGTTTCTTGTATTCTTTAGCAAAACATCAATAAAAAAAAAACTTAAATTGGAACTTTAGTCAGAAAATTAGGTCCTGCTATCCTGTGTAGCCAAAGAAGCTGCTTCTGTTTGATCTGCAACTACCATGCTGCTGCTCCAACAAATGACTGTCAATTCTGAACAGGTGTCTGTTTAGGGTGCCTGCAGGAAAACAGCCTGGTGTAAGAGTGCCCTATTAGATTAGACTTATACCAGGGTCCTTTCTCAAGCACTTACTGAAAGCCAATCAAAACAAAAACAAAACAAAACCTTTGTTTCAATATACAATGCCACAATATATGTGCTAACTATAGTTGGGGCTCATACACAAACCCCCTGGGAAGTTTTAACAGTAGTACATTTTTTTGAATGTTTCAATATCAGAAGTTGCAAAACAGTCGCCTACATTTGGCAGTTGTAAATTCATCTATCACAGATGAATAATTTAATTTTGAAGCCAAGATCAAGTTCAATGTACAAAACTGCTAAGGCAGACAATCCTTTTGCCACACCTTGCTGATAAGGTTGATTTTTACTAAAATCTCATACCATACAATTAATGACAGAACAAACTCATATGACAAAATTTCTTCTTTTAGTGAAGACAGTCCAAACCAGCTAAGGGACAGTCCCATATAAGGGACGGTCCGACCCAGCTGAGAGACGGTCCAATCCAGCTGAGGGACGGTCCAATCCAGCTGAGGGACAGTCCAATCAGATGAGGGACAGTCCAATCAGATGAGGGACAGGCCAATCAGCTGAGGGACAGGCCAATCAGCTGAGGGACAGTCCAATCAGATGAGGGACAGGCCAATCAGATGAGGGACAGGCCAATCAGATGAGGGACAGGCCAATCCAGCTATGGGACTGTGACATTCCAATCCACCTAAGAGACAGTCCGACGCCCAGCTAAGGGACAGCCTAATACAGCTGAGAGACAGCCCAATCCAGCTATAGGAGTTTGACAGTCCAATTCAGCTATGGGACTGCGACAATCCAATCCACCTAAGGGACAGTCCAATCCAGCTAAGGAGCAGTCCCAGCTGAGGGATATAGTCATAGTCCAACCCAGCTGAGGGACATAGTCCGACCCATCCAATCCAGCCAAGGGACAGTCCCAGATAAGAGACAGCCCAGCTAAAGGACAGTCACCGACCTCACATCCATGATACAAGAGATGGTCAGAGACTGTGTACGGACAATAATACAGGAGATGGTCAGAGACTGTGTGTGGACAATGATACAGGAGACGGTCAGAGTCTATGCAGACAATTATACAGGAGATGGTCAGAGACTGTGCAGACAATGATACAGGCAATGGTCAGAGACTGTGTGGACAATGATACAGGAGATGGTTTTATTATGGTAATGACAAGCAAACTCTTACCTGGCTAACATGGTATCAAACGTTGGAGCCACTGACAGGGTGCTGACAGACAATCATGCAGGAGATGGTCATAGACTGCGGAAAATGATACAGGAGATGGTCAGAGACTGTGTGTGGACAATGATACAGGAGATGGTCAGAGACTGTGTGTGGACAATGAATCAGGAGATGGTCAGAGACTGTGTGTGGACAATGAATCAGGAGATGGCCAGAGACTGTGTGTGGACAATGAATCAGGAGATGGCCAGAGACTGTGTGTGGACAATGAATCAGGAGATGGCCAGAGACTGTGTGTGGACAATAAATCAGGAGATGGCCAGAGACTGTGTGTGGACAATGATACAGGAGATGGCAAGAGACTGTGTGTGGACAATGATACAGGAGATGGCCAGAGACTGTGTGGACAATGATACAGGAGATGGCCAGAGACTGTGTGTGGACAATGATACAGGAGATGGTCAGAGACTGTGTGTGGACAATGATACAGGAGACGGTCAGAGACTGTGTGTGGACAATAATACAGGAGACGGTCAGAGACTGTGTGTGGACAATGATACAGGAGACGGTCAGAGACTGTGTGTGGACAATAATACAGGAGACGGTCAGAGACTGTGTGTGGACAATGATACAGGAGACGGTCAGAGACTGTGTGTGGACAATGATACAGGAGACGGTCAGAGACTGTGTGTGGACAATGATACAGGAGACGTCAGAGACTGTGTGTGGACAATGATACAGGAGACGGTCAGAGACTTGCAGAGACAATGATACAGGAGACGGTTTTATTTTGACAAGCAAACTCTTACCTGGCTAACACGGTATGAAAAGTTGGAGCCACTGACAGGGTGCTGACAGACAATCATGCCACAAAGATGCAGGAGATGGTCAGATACTGTGTGCGGATAATGATACAGGAAATGGTCAGAGACTGTGGGCGGACAATGATACAGGAGCCACTGTGCCATCAAAAGCAGCCACCGTGCCATTAATCGCAGCCACTGTGTCATCAAACGCAGCCACTGTGTCATCAAACGCAGCCACTGTGCCCTCAAACGCAGCCACTGTGCCCTCAAATGCAGCCACTGTGCCCTCAAACGCAGCCACTGTGCCCATCAATTGCAGCCACTGTGCCCATCAATTGCAGCCACTGTGCCCATCAAACTCAGCCACTGTGCCCATCAAACTCAGCCACTGTGCCCATCAAATGCAGCCACTGCGCCATCAAACGCAGCCACTGTGCCCATCAATTGCAGCCACTGTGCCCATCAATTGCAGCCACTGTGCCCATCAAACTCAGCCACTGTGCCCATCAAATGCAGCCACTGCGCCATCAAACGCAGCCACTGTGCCATCAAACGCAGCCACTGTGCCATCAAACGCAGCCACTGCGCCATCAATTGCAGCCACCGTGCCATCAAACGCAGCCACTGCGCCATCAATTGCAGCCACCGTGCCATCAAACTCAGCCACTGTGCCCATCAAACACAGCCACTGTGCCCATCAAACTCAGCCACTGTGCCATCAAAAGCAGCCACTGTGCCATCAAACACAGCCACTGTGCCCATCAATTGCAGCCACCGTGCCATCAAACACAGCCACTGTGCCCATCAATTGCAGCCACCGTGCCATCAAACTCAGCCACTGTGCCCATCAATTGCAGCCACCGTGCCATCAAACTCAGCCACTGTGCCCATCAAATGCAGCCACTGCGCCATCAAACACAGCCATTGTGCCATCAAACGCAGCCACTGTGCCATCAAACGCAGCCACTGTGCCCATCAAACGCAGCCACTGCGACATCAAACGCAGCCACCGTGCCAACAAAAGCAGCCACTGTGCCATCAAACACAGCCACTGTGCCCATCAATTGCAGCCACTGTGCCATCAAACTCAGCCACTGTGCCCATCAAATGCAGCCACTGCGCCATCAATTGCAGCCACCGTGCCATCAAACTCAGCCACTGTGCCCATCAATTGCAGCCACCGTGCCATCAAACACAGCCACTGTGCCCATCAATTGCAGCCACCGTGCCATCAAACTCAGCCACTGTGCCCATCAATTGCAGCCACCGTGCCATCAAACTCAGTCACTGTGCCCATCAAATGCAGTCACTGCGCCATCAAACGCAGCCACTGTGCCATCAAACGCAGCCACTGTGCCCATCAAACGCAGCCACCGTGCCCATCAAACGCAGCCACCGTGCCCATCAAATGCAGCCACCGCGCCATCAATTGCAGCCACCGTGCCATCAATTGCAGCCACCGTGCCATCAAACTCAGCCACTGTGCCCATCAAACTCAGCCACTGTGCCCATCAAATGCAGTCACTGCGCCATCAAATGCAGCCACTGTGCCATCAAACACAGCCACCGTGCCCATCAAATGCAGCCACTGTGCCATCAAACACAGCCACCGTGCCCATCAAATGCAGCCACTGTGCCATCAAACGCAGCCACTGTGCTCATCAATTGCAGCAACTGTGCCATTAAACGCAGCCACTGTGCCATCATTAATATGGCCTTTGGACTCTTAGATTTGGTGGGGGTGCATTGTTGTTAGGTTTTTCATATATATATATATATATATATATATATATATATATATATATATATATGAAAAACCTATATATATATATATATATATATATATATATATATGTGTGTGTGTGTGTGTGTGTGTATATATATATATATATATGTATATGTATATATGTATGTATATATATATATATATATATGTATGTATATATATATATATATATATATATATGTATATATATATATATATATATATATATATATATGTATATATATATATATATATATATAAACTGTACCTGCTCCTGCTCCTCGCCTTGGTGACAAATTGGTAAAGGCAGCAGGACTCAGTTGGAGAAGCAACACATGATGTTCTAGCTCTGCCCTGCAGTGCAATCTGGGAGTTGTAGTCTCTGCAGAGCAAAGGCACCAGGCGGCCATGTTGAAGTCTATGTGCCTGTGCTCTGTGGGAGAACTACAATTCCCGGCATGCAATGGGGCCGCCGTTAGGGGAAGGAAGGGCTAGGACTCGGAGGACAGCGCTGCTGCTATTGGACACGCAGGCAGCCTAAGCCATGCAGATTAGACAGTCAGACATACTCTTATCACCCCCCCTCGTCCACCGCCGCGGAGCTCACTCTGTCTGCAGCTGTGTACAGCGCGCCCGCCGCCCGCTCACTCAGCCGTTTGAGAGACTGTCCCACACTCCACACAGCAGCAGACAGTGCAGCACAACACCTCAGAGACAAATTAGGCAATCGCTCGATGGCGAGGCCCTTCCTGTGGGCGAGGCCTAAGGCAATCGCCTAATTTGCCTAATTAAAGAGCCGCCTCTGATCAAGATGTGTTGTGGAGAAATTGAGACGAGCTTTGATGTTCTTTTTGCTCAGCAGTGGTTTTCTCCTTGGAACTCTGCCATGCAGGCCATTTTTGCCCAGTCTTTTCCTGATGGTGGAGGCATGAACGCTGACCTTAACTGAGGCAAGTGAGGCCTGCAGTTCCTTGGACGTTGTTGTGCGGTCTTTTGTGACCTCTTGGATGAGTCGTCGCTGCGCTCTTGGGGTAATTTTGGGCGGCCGGCCACTCCTGGGAAGGTTCACCACTGTTCCATGTCTTCGCCATTTGTGGATAATGGCTCTCACTGTGGTTCGCTGGATTCCCAAAGCTTTGGAAATGGCTTTATAACCCTTTCCAGACTGATAGATCTCAAATACTTTCTTTCTCAATTGTTCCTGAATTTCTTTGGGTCTCGGTATGATGTGTAGCTTTTAAGGATCTTCTGGTGGACCTTACTGTGTCAAGCAGCTCCTATTTAAGTGATGCCTTGATTGTGAACAGGTGTGGCAATAATCAGGCCTGGGTGTGGCTAGAGAAATTGAACTCAGGTGTGGACAACCACAGTTATAGTATGTTTTAACAAGGGGGGCAATCACTTTTTCACACAGGGCCATGATGGTTTGGATTTTTTTTCACCTTTAATAATAAACACCTTCATTTACAAATTGCATTTTGTGTTTACTTGTGTTGTCCTTGACTATTGTTTAAATTGGTTTGATGTTCCGAAACACTTAAGTGTGACAAACATGCAAAGGAACAGGAAATGAGGAAGGGGGCAAACACTTTTTCACACCACTGTATTTTGGGTAATGGAAGTAAATCATTAAGGAGCTGCCTAGTTGAAGGAAATACCTACTTATCAGGCCAAAAAGAAAGTGAAAGCCAGAGGTGGGGATCCCGGGGGGTTTTGATTGCTGATGAAGGCTGTTTTTTTTTTTTTTTAGTATAAATTAATTTGGACTCTTTTATCCTTTGGTCTTACATTAGTACATGTTTTTCAGCAAAAAGGCAAACTTGAATTGATTTAAAATAGGACTTAGTGAGATATGCATGGAAGTTAATTGCTGGACTAGGAGATATTAGCCAGCAGCATCTACTTGAGCTATCAAGGGTTTTCCGGCCCTCGAAATGTGTTGGCTGTTGGACTCTTATCACCGGTCTGGCGCTCTATCCATTGGTGCATGTTTTTTTGTTCTGTTGATCTATAAGGCACCACCTTATCTAAAATTTCAGTTATGGGTGGATTTAGCTCTCCCGAAATGTCTTTACATAGAATTTACTGTCTGACTTGCTGTATTTATGGTAATTTGACTCATGTTGAGCTTTAGACCTGACGTGTCACATGAGGCACGGCGATGTGTTTGTGTTCTTTTTCTTTCCTCCAGTAAAATTTACATATATACATAGTAATTTGGGACGGGAAACTACGTTTTTTTTTCTCTAACATCCATCAAGTGCATCCCTCTTCTGATTGCATCTGGAGCAATTTATCTGTGTATTTAGGAAAACAGACACAAAACACTTCCTCATATACCGTCTACCGTCAGGTGAATACAGAGTGCACACTTAAAGGGGAAGTATCTTCAAATCAGCCTTTTTTTTAAATCAACCAAAAACAGTATTTTTAAAAGATTTCCACAGCTGCCAATTTATAAAAATAAGTATTTTCTGGAATGAACACATCCCACGATAGAGCAATTGTGACTGCCACAAAATAAAAACTTCAAAACACGAAGACACACAGATTCTCTGACTTTACACAAAGGCTTCTACCTCTTCAACGTTCGGTGTTTGGGCATGCTCTTTAAGGCTCATTGTAAACCCTCAACTGCAAAAAGAACAATATATATAACCATCCCATTTGAGTAATGGCATCATGTCTATTTAATCATTGAAAGATGAAACTACAAACAGAAATATGAGTACATGATATTTGGAAGTAGGGATGCTCTTGGGTTAAATTCAAGGTTCAAACTCATTATTGTTCAAACCTGGAAGCCAGCTGTCAGTGCCGGGTCAATGAGTTGCGGCTTGGACTTTCCCAGCCATGAAGCTGCATGTACACAAAGGGGTGGGGATGTTTGTGATATCATTGACCCGATATAGCCATGTGGCCATATTAGGTCAATGATGTCATACGCATCTCCGCCTCTTTTTATTCATGCATTTGTAGAGTGGGGAATAGTTGGGCAAAGTGGATTGACAGTGCTGGACCCTTAGGGTTATCCTGCTGGTATTGTTATCTTAATTGTACGGTATTGATGTTAGTGTAAATTATCTGGTTCCTGTTCAGGCGGTTTCTACACTCCAGAGGATCTCCACAGCGTCCTTGGCTTGTAGTGTAGTGTAACAAGTCTTGAAATGGAAGCACCACACCACTGCTAAGAGGTCCAGATACAACTTTATTGCATTAAAAGTCATAAGTACAATCTAAAAAGTATTCAATATGTTGTGGTGGCCCAAGAGCACCCCCTTTATCAGGGCTTGACTGACTACAATGTGAACACACCAGAAGTGAACTGGACCTACAATGGTATTTTTTTTCCTGGGTGAGTTAGAAGCTCAGGTCTTTTCTGAGGCTTATTTGGCAGCTGAAATCAGTCAAGCCTTAATGAAGGGGGTGCTCTTGCACCCCTGAAACACATTGGCTACTTTTTATATTGTCCCTTGGCTTGCAATGGAATAAAGTTGCATCTAGACCTCTTAAAAGTGTGGTGCGGGGGGGGGGGGGGGCAGGAATGTCCAGGATGCAGCTGATTGGCCGAGGAATGACAGCTGCCTTTTCGGATTTAGCTAAACCCAATTTCTGATCAAAGCCAAGCTGATCACTACTTGGGAGGACTAAATTAAAATAAACTGAATTAAATGGAAAGCAAAATAATGTGAGCTTTCCCCTTATGCCCTTGTAACTGCAATTTCATAATAATTACTATTTTTTATTTTTCAAAATAAAGCAAATACCAAACTGCTTGAGCTGGTGGGTAGCATAACATCCATTTATGTATTTCTCTCCACTTTTATAATGCATTGCATGCCAGAGACCCTGCCTCAATCATGTCTATGAGATCATTCAGTGACGGGTTAGGATGTGATATGTTAGGACAAAGCCATGTTGTCCTTTTGAGATATGACAATGCTGTCGGTATGAAAATTAGTTTAACACCAGTTTACCTTTTTGCATATCATTTGTTTACTGAATATAATATTAAGTCATGAAAGTAACGATTAGTGAGGATAAGGAGAAAAACAGAGATATTAAACAAATTAATTCTTCATCATAAAAGTCTGATGCAGCAATGACTTATGACACCTGAGGCTGATTTATCAATTCTGGACCAGCCTAAACAAGCTCTGGTTACTTATCCATTTGGCTTTCATTCATTCCAAATCTTCTGCCTAGAAGTAGAATTATAGGCATTCTTCATTTTGGATAGAGTAAGGAACAGTTGTAATTCCTGTCAATTTATTTTTTGCCATCTGTGTCTTATTGTGGAGATTTATCTTCACTTCCTGTCCCATAACCAAAATAGGAAGTGAGAAGAAATTCTTGCAAATTAAGGGACTCCCTTGGGGACCCCCAGGTCACCAGAACTAGCGTCCCCATTAGAAGATTTCCTCTCTTTTACTTCTCTGGGGACAACCCAACATTTGGTATTTTTCCTGACATTCACTTTCAGGCTGGGGTCACACTGATGCGGCTGTGGTTCCCTGGATGGGGTCCAGTGCTTCCCTGTACACCAAATCATGTCCGAATTTATGCCTGAATTCGAACCTGAAACTGAGCCAAAGACGCACAGAACCCTTTTCCAATGCGGAAAGCAGCTGGCCCGGAGGTGTGTAAACCAGCTCCATTGTGAGCCGTTCACAGTCTCCTGTCATGTGAATTGGATGCAGAGAAACCTGCATCCAATTTGCATACATGTGAACCCAGCCTCAATGATAATGGTAAACAGGACAAATAGAAAGAGTGAATCTCCCTAACCGGGGCAGAGGTGCCAATAAAGGCCTGAAAAAAGTTCTAATCCATCTCTTTTCTGTCTAAAACAAAACAAAAAGAAAGATTAGCCTTAGTTATACTTTAATCTTTGGCTAACAATTGGAAATGGAATAAGGTTGCTACAAATAAGAGTTACAAAAGTTAGCCCAATTTTATCAAAGAGGACCTCATCCCCATCGATGACTCTCCACGATTTGATGCATGCCCCCACCTTACACAGTTGAATACTTTTGTGAGGGGGACTTAGCTGGGTGCTTTGCAGTAGGTTCTAGCCCCCACCTTACACAATTGGGGGGGGGGGAGGTAGGTGCTCTGTCAGTGAATCCCAGCCCTTTATTCCTGTCTCTGACCCTCCACATCCCAAAGCCTCCTGTGATACTGACATCTCTCACTCCAGGAGGCTCCAGGCTGTCTAACTGCGTATGTGTCGAGCAATCGCCGCCATACTTCATCTATGTTGCCATGTGTCATCAGGGGGTTGGCTCAAGCAACCTGGAAAAACACAGCCAGCCACCTGATGATATCAAAAGAGAATATGGTAGCATGTAGTGCTGAAACAGAGCGCTTTGCTGGGTGGTGAGTATGCTTTCTAAAGTTGTAGTAGTAAAACCTACCTAGTTTCCTTGTACCTACAGGTAAACCTAAAATAAGATGTACATGTAGTTACAGCAAATATCTCCTAAATGTGCAAAGTTTAGGAGAGAAGCAAAAAAGAAATAAAAAAATTAAAAGGGGACTAAATTTCCTCTTTAAAGTGTACTCGTCATTGTTTACAGCATTTACTATTCCTCTCCTCGTTACCTCGCTTAACTTCTTTTCTCTCCCCTGATCCAAAAGAGCTGTGTAAGCTATGAGTCTCTGAAGCCATAAATTTTACAAAGCTATGGACACTGTTGTCCCACTGCCTTTACATGCTTCTCCATAACTAGTGGGTTAAAACTGAAACGTAAGTATATAATACTGAGAATCAGGGGGAGTTAAAAATGGTTCCTATGGCAAAGCCAGCCCTGTTCAATCTACCTTTTGTAAGCTATTTATTAAAGATCCCCATTGCATTTCAAAACAAAATATGAATCAGGAACAAAGAGATAATGTAACATGTCTGCATTGGTTGCTAATGGCACATGTGATGGCATCTCCAGAGCAAAGTCTACTATATTATAAATTAAACCTGCCATGTCCTTAGTGTACTTCAACGGAAGAGTGACTACGTAAAAGGTTCCAGGTTTTATGAAAGACAAGAAATTCAAGTTATGTTATCTTGAACTGCTACTAGACAATGAATAGATGAAGTTAAATTTACATAGTTAGTTTGGTTGAAACAAGACACAAGTCCATCCAGTTCAACCAATAAAAGGAAAAAGAAACCTTAACTTGTTTGTTCTGTTCTTACATTAACGGTTTGAAAGTAAACATGTTGAAAATCTGGATATTTCAAACTTAAGATATGAAATGTGCAGAAACACAGGTTACCATTGTGTAAGAAATTTGTAAATTCTTTATAAAAGCTGTAATGCTGTGCTTACATATTGTACATTGTACTCATTGTGCACTAATAATTGATTATGTATTCGCTTTCTTTCGAGTCCTGATAACATTTTAGCCTGCCTATGTTACGCCCCTTGTTATCATAAAAATAGAACACCAACAATGAAAACTACATCACAGAGGATTGGTAGGTTGCAATAGACTATAATAAATTTTTGCTTTTGGGTTTAGATACGCCTTAAGTAGTTTAGTTCAGTATAAAATTATTTAATGAAACAAGCTTTGAAAATTTCAGTCATTGCAAACATTTTAATCCAAACATAAATGTATGAATTAAACATAAATTAATTTAAAACCTAAAAAAGTTCAGCAATACTTTTCAAATTTCAAGTGTTGATGCTTGAAATCAACTTTTGCAAAGTTAGGTATTCAACCAATAATAAGTGGTTTCAAACATGCTTAGGACATACGTAGATCTATACTCCAACGAAAAATAATATGGCAGACACGATGGACTGCTTGGCCCTATTTTCTTCTGTCACTACTCTCTGTTAATTCTAAATCTCGATCATATGCTAATTTTTTTTTTCACAATAAAGTTCATATGCTAAAATTTATTAGTAATATATACAATATTATTCTAATGGAAATTATAAATGTATGACGTAAACATAATGTATTTTTAAACTACAACATTTCAGCAATGCTTCTAAAATTTAGTAGATTTAGTGGATAGAGTAGCTGATGCTTGGAATAGACTTCCCGCAAAGGTAGTGAGTCATTCAACAGGAAGTGGTTTTGAACATCCTTAGGAAAAATATAGATCTATACCCAGACAAAAAAAAGAAAAATATAATAAATATAAAAATTGGGCAGACTCAATGGACAACGTGATCTTTTTTCAAAATTGCTAAAGTTGATTAGTAAAATAGCCAAATAGTATTCTAATGAACTTTTAAAATGTATTAATTAAACAAAAAAATGTTTAGAACTTAAAAAAGTCCAATAATACTTCTCAAATTTTTGAAAAGAGTAGTTGATGCTTGGAAAAGTCTTCCAGCAGTGATAGCAAGTCAGTCAACAGTAGGTGTTAATGATATAATTAATTCAATTTAAAAAATGTTGCATACTCGATGGACTACTTGGTCTTTATTAATGCTGTCTTCTGTGTTTCTTCCAAATCTCAATCATATATATGTTAAAGCCGATTAGTAAAATATGCAACATTATTATAATGAAATTTTTAAATTAATGAAACAAACAAATTATTCTATACCCTAAAAAAGTTAAGAAATACTTCTCAAATGTTTCAAATGAGCCCTTCATGCTTGGAATAGACTTTCAGTGGAGGTAGGGAGTCAATCAAACATTCTTGGGACAAACATAGATTTATATGTAGTGTAAACAAAAACAAAATAAAAAAGTTAAAAGAAAAATGGAAATACTTAAATTAATAAAACGACAGGACAGACTCAATGGGCCACTTGGTCTTTTTTTTTTTTTCTTTTTTTTTTGCTCTAACTCTTTTATGTTTTTAGGTTTCATCTAAAGAGTAATTGATACTTGAAGGCAGTGAGTCAGTCAACATGAAGCGTATTCAAACATGCTTGGGACAAACAAAGATTTATACTCAGACAAAATGAATATAAAAATAAAAATAGAAAAATATAAATGATTACATTTTAAAAAAATGGGGCAAATTTGATGAACAACTTAGTCATTTTAGTGCCATCAATTTTGTATGCTTCTTGTAAGTTTCTTTTAAATCTCAATCATTTTCTTGCATTCTCTGCTGTATAATACAAATAACCAATCCCAAACAAATAATAAATGATAAACTATGATAAATTATTAAAGGTGGACTCTTAACCTGAAGGGACAGCTGCATGTGTTCATTATGAGATACAGTGCCTTGAAAAAGTATTCATACGCCTTGAAATTTTCTACATTTTGTCATGTTACAACCAAAAACGTAATTTTATTTTATTGGGATTTTATGTGATAGACCAACACAAAGTGGCACATAATTGTGAAATGGAAGGAAAATTATAAATTGCTTTCAAAATGTTTTACAAATAAATATGTGAAAAGTGTTGTGTGCATTTGTATTCACCCCCCGAGTCAATTTGTAGAACCACCTTTCACTGCAATTATAGCTCCAAGTATTTTTGGGGATGTCTCTACCAGCTTTGCACATATAGAGAGATTGATATGATATCATAATTTTGCGTATTCTTCTTTGCAAAATAGCTCAAGCTCCGTCAGATTGGATGGAGAGTGTCTGTTAACAACAATTTTCAAGTCTTGCGACAGATTGTCAATTGGATTTAGATCTGGACTTTGACTGGGCCATTCTAACACATGAATATGCTTTGATACAAACCATTCCATTGTAGCTCTGGCTGTATGTTTAGGGTCATTGTCCTGCTGGAAGGCGAACCTCCGCCCAAGTCTCAAGTCTTTTGCAGACTCTTAACAGGTTTTCTTCTAAGATTGCCCTGTATTTGGCTCCATCCATCTTTGCATCAACTCTGACCAGCTTTCCTGTCCCTGCTGAAGAAAAGCATCCCCACAACATGATGCTGCCACCACCATGTTTCACGGTGGGGACGATGTGTTCAGAGTGATGTGCAGTGTTAGTTTTTCACGTAATAAAGTGTTTTGTTTTTAGGCCAAAAATTTCAATTTTGGTCTCATCTGATCAGAGCACCTTCATCCACATTTTTGCTGTGTCCCCACATGGCTTCTCGCAAACTGCAAACGAGACTTCTTATGGCTTTCTTTCAACAGTGTCTTTCTTCTTGCCACTCTTCCAGATTTGTGGAGAGCACGACTAATAATTGTCCTGTGGACAGATTGTCCAACCTGAGCTGTGGATCTCTGCAGCTCCTCCAGAGTTGCCATGGGCCTCTTGGCTGCTTCTCTGGTTAATGCTCTCCTTGCCCGGCCTGTCAGTTTAGGTGGACGGCCATGTCTTGGTAGGTTTGCAGTTGTGCCATACTCTTTTGAATGATGGATTGAACAGAGCTTCGTGAGATGTTCAAAGCTTAGTATATTTTCTTAGAACCTAAAATCAAAATTTTCCACATGTTGTCATGTTACAACCAAAAAACATAAATGTATTTTATTGGGATTTTATGTGATAGACCAACACAAAATGGCCATAATTGTGAAGTGGAAGGAAAATGATAAATGGTTTTCAAACATGATTACAAATAAATATCTGAAAAGTGTCAAGGCATTGTACATGATAAAGTTAATTAGTAAAATGTACAACATAACATGGAAATTCTAGGTGCTACAATGTCTAGTAAGGACAACGTCCACTAATGACCAGTAAAAATCATTCCATGGGGACGCATTACTCATTCGAACGTGTCAAGCTAACAGTACATGTTGAAGATGGAAAAGCGTTTGAAGGGTTAACCCCACATTCATTTCATATTTACATAGTCAGGACCTCAACCTGTTTGTTTGTTTCTTTTTTGGAAGGAGAAAGTTCGAGTTCACAAGAAAATTCTAATCGAGCGATCATAGAATTGTATAATACTACCTATCGTTACATTCACACTAAACAAAGGGGATTGATTAGTGATTAAAGCTGAGCTCCCTCCTCTTGTTGTCTTTTGTTTCTTTATTATGAAAATGCTGTCGGTTTAGAATATTAATACCAACCTGGCAGCGCGTTTTTCCCTCTCTCTTTTTTTTTTTTTCTTTTGTTCATTACAAATATATATATTTCCCCAAGCAATATGTATTTTAATTCTTCGCAAATTGAGTTTAAATCTTAACAAAGGACGCTTGTCTTTAGCAACTTTTAAGACGTAAGCTTGTTTAATAAAGAGCTCTAAAATGTCATGTTGGTCTCAGAAGATATGGTGAAATCTCAATTTACTGGATTCTCACATAAACACTGCAGGAAGGGGAAAATTCGAACTTATGTGGAATACTCTGTAAATTACACAGAGTTCAGGGGAAAATACATCCTAATTAAAGTGGCGTTCATTTTTTTTACAACGACTTGGTACAACAAACAGCAAAAGTCAACTAAAGTAAGAGCATTGTGAACACGGAGAAGAATGTAAAATTAATTGGGATTTACAGAAGCTGCCATATTAACAAGATTAACCAAAAGCTCCATCGAAATAGAACTGTGAAATGTGTATGTTTATTGTGAAAAATAGTAAATCGGGCATAGCTATTAGCATGACAGAGGCATGGCTTTTACACAGGCTCAAAATTTCAAGTCCTGAGCTACTATCCAGGCCTTAAGAGTTACTCGCCAGTTTCCCCACCCAAACCCTATCTTGCCCCTCCCCTAATTCCGCCCCTAAACACGCCCTCGTGAATGATGTCATGAAATGACACTGTTAAATGTTTTATGCAGAATTAAGTTAAAAAAATAAATATTAACAACATCAACTTTAAGAATATTAACATGAAGCATATTTCATTGATCTGACTGTGATAAATAAAAAAATGATACTGTACATATCATTACTCCCTTGTTATGCCATGTACACACAAGCATTTTTTCCATCGGAATAAACTCTGAGGGTTTCTCCGACTGAATTCCAACGGAATTCCACTCAAGCTGTCTTGCATACACACAGTCACACCAAAGTCCGACCGTCAAGAACGCGGTGACGTATAACATGTACGACGTGACTAGAAAAAGGAAGTTCAATAGCCAGTAGCCAATAGCTTCCGTCTCGTACTTGCTTCAGAGCGTGCGTTGTTTTTGGTACGTCGGAACAGCATACAGATGAGCGGTTTTCCCAAAAGGAATTGGTTCCCTCTGAAAAATTTAGAACATGTTCTCTTTCAGAATTATCAACGTAAAAAGTCCGATGGGGCATACACACGATCGGAATATATGATGAAAAGCTCCCGTTTGACTTTTTCTATGTCGGAAATTCCGCTCGTGTGTACATGGCATTGAAGTGATTGTAAAGTCGTCTTGTTTTTTGTTTTGTTTTTCAATTAAAATAACAAACATGTTATATTTACCTGCTCTGTGAAGTTGGTTTTGCACAGAGCAGCCCCCATCCTCCTCTTCTCGGGTCCCTGATTGGAGCTCCTGGCTCCTCCATCACTTTGAGTGCCTCCACAGCAAGCGGCTTGCTATGGGGGCACCTGAGCTGAATCAGAGCTCTGTGTATCCATTCAGACACAGAGCAGCGGTTCGACCCCATCCCAGCTCTCTCCTGATTGGCTAACTGACTTTGATTGACAGAAGCAGGAGCCAATGGTGCCTCTGCTGTGTCTTAGCAAATGAGGAGGGGAGTCCTGGATCCCAGTTGTGGAAATCGCTGGACAGAGATGGGGCTCAGGTAAGCATTAAGGGGGGCTGAGGGGGCTGCTACACACAGAAGGTTTTTTTATCTTAATGCAAAGAAACTTATGACTTTAAAACCCCTTTGAGTAAATATTTTAATGCTATATTAAATATAGCATTAAAAAAAATTAAAACCAATAAATGACACGTTAACTGATTTAGGGTGCAGAGAGACTTATGCCGCATACACAGAAGTGGAATGTCCAATGGGAGCTTTTTATTGTATATTCCAATCGTGTGTATGCCCCATCGGACTTTTTATGTTGAAAAATTCTGATGGACCTAGAAATAGAACATGTTCTAAATATTTCCAACGGAACCAATTCCTATCGGGAAAACCGCTCGTCTGTATGCTGTTCCGATGGACCAAAAAACGACACATGCTCTGTAGCAAGTACGAGACGGAAGCTATTGGCTACTGGCTTTTGAACCTCCTTTTTCTAGTCCCGTCGTACGTGTTGTACGTCACCACGTTCTTGACGGTCGGACTTTGTTGTGATCGTGTGTCTACGCAAGACAGTTTCAACGGAATCTGTCAGAAAAACCTTCAGAGTTTATTCCGACGGGAAAACCGGTCGCGTGTACGTGGCATTACAGAGGAGCACAGCACTGGACAGAGGAGCGGGAGCTGCCAAAGTTAACTTTTCCTATTAACAAGCTGGTGATTTGTTTCCAGGCACTCCGAGCAGCCAATCAGCTCCCAAAAAAAACCTGATTGAAATCTATGCGTCTGGTGCTCTGCATGTAGAGTTCGAGTTGGTGGCACAGAAGTGTTCTGCACTATATTTGTGAAGGTGTGGAGCTTTCAAGTTGAGGTGCCAAGTTATTGCCATTGGTGTTCTACAGTAAATCCTTAAAGCAGCACTATGTGAGTAGAGTGACAGGAGTGACTGACCTGAATTAAGTGGGACACAAAAAGGTGGAGTATTCTCAAGGATAGGTATATGTGTACCTTATCTGAAGAAGATACTGGGTAAAGCCCCTGGGCAGCTTGGTTTGAACTGGCAGCTAATCTATCTTGGCAAGAACTTTGGTTCTTTCTTATTTTGCATCCCAAAGTGAACGCTAGGTACGATCTATATTGCACATACATTCAGCTTGGACATCAGGTATGGATATCTCATATCTCATACCTCATGGGCCAATCAGGAAACTGACTTCTACTGTAGTAGCTGGAGCTACAACAGTAATAGCCACGATCTTCTGGGTCCTGTGATGAGCGGCCGGCTCCACCGCACATTAACCACTTCAGCCCCAGAAGATTTTACCCCCTTCCTGACCAGAGCATTTTTTGCGTTTTCGGCAGTGCGCCGCTTTAATTTACAATTGCGCGGTCGTGAGATGTTGTACCCAAACAAAATTGCCGTCCTTTTTTTTCCCACAAATAGAGCTTTCTTTGGTGGTATTTGATCACCTCTATTTTTTGCGCTATATACAAAAAAAGAGCAACAATTTTGAAAAAAAAGCTATATTTTTTACTTTTTGCTATAATAAATATCCCCCAAAAATATATAAAAAAAACTAATTTGTTTCTCAATTTAAGCTGATATGTATTTTTCTACATATTTTTGGTAAAAAAATAGCAATAAGCGTATATTGATTGGTTTGCGCAAAAGTTATAGCGTCTACAAAATAGGGGATAGATTTATGGCATTTTTATTATAATTTTTTTTTTATGAGTAATGGCGGAAATCTGCGATTTTTATCATGATTGTGACATTATGGTGGACACATTGGACACTTTTGACACTATTTTGGGACCATTGTCATTTATACAGCGTTCAGTGCTATAAAAATGCACTGATTACTGTGTAAATGACACTGGCAGGGAAGGGGTTAAACAGTAGGGGGTGATCAAGGGGTTAAGTGTGTCCTAGGGAGGTGTTATAACTGTAGGGGGGATGGGCTACCACTCATTGCTCCCGATGACAGGGAGCAGTGGATTTCTGTCATGTCACTAGGCAGAACAGGGAAATGTCTTGTTTACAAAGGCATCTCCCTGTTCTGCCTCTTCTCACCGCAATCGTGGGCCGTCGGTGAACTTTGTGCTCCCGGGACCCACGCGCACCCCCAGTAGGCGGTGAATTCCAAGGGACATACAGGTACACCAATTTGCCTGCCTGTGCCATTCTGTCGACATACATCTGTGTGTGGTGGTCAGCAAGCGGTTAAACAAACGATTTACAGAATTACTTTTTTCAGTGAATACACAAAGTTTGTAGGTGGGGTGCAGCGCTGTGCAGTGGAAATAATACACACAGTCCCAGTGCAATGACAGTTTACCAATAACCCAGTCGAAAGTTAGGCCAACCGGGAACACTCACGTCCAACTCAAACCCAACTGGGAACACTCACGTCCAACTCAAGCCCAACTGGGAACACTCACATCCAACTCAAGCCCAACCGGGAACACTCAAGTCCAACTCAAGCCCAACTGGGAACGCTCACATCCAACTCAAGTCCAACAGCATGTAGAGAGCACGATTAAGCCAAATTGACAGTACCTGTTAGGAAGGGCAGAATGCAACCTGGCAGTCCAAGCAGGAACATGTCCAAGGAAGTTGGGAAGTTGGGAAGTTGTGAACTATAGGAAGCCCTATAGTTTCCCTCCAAGTCAGGAAGCTTCCACTGCTGCTGGCTCTGCCCTTACCAGGCGGAGTAGCCATTCATACTCTTCCCACTTATAAAATGAACACCAAACCTGGGCGCTAGGACCTTAAATAGGCTCTGCCTGTCCCAAGATGGCTGATAGAGTCACCTGGGGCTGCAGCATCCAATTGGATGCTTCCCCAGTGACCCAGGTAACCACAAAGGAGCTATGTTCCCATTGACTTCCTCTCCAACTGCAGTGCTGCTGCGGAAGAGCGCCACCTGCAGTGGAGAAAGTAGGCTGCATTTGCCACAGATTGGATAAGGTGGAAATTGTGATGTCACTGCCCCTTTTCACCACCAATAGCTTGTCACAATGTCTTGAATTCACAAAAAAAATGAATACAAGGCAATATGTGAAATGTGGCAGCACCAAATGAGCAGCCCTTCATAGTAGGTGTGCAGAGTGGAAACCATTCAACATACGTCCCAGAATAGAGTCATTGTATGCCAAGAAAGCCGCACTCCTAGGCCCAATTGAAGTATGAATATTAGTTTGAAACAGCCTCAGAGAGCTTTCCTGAGCAGGCCAAGTCCCCAAGCCCCCAAGTCCCAGAAGATTGCAGCTATCACTGTAGTAGTGCCAACTACCACAGTGACGGGCGGTGGGCGCGCTTCTCATCCTCTTCTGCATCACGGGAGCTTTGCCGTACGTCTCCTCCCTCCCTCCCTAGCTGTCCAATGGGATTGCCTGTCCTTTCAGCCAATCCGGTGGAAGGACCCGCTTGCTGTTTGGCCGGGAGGAGGATCAGTGTGAAAATAGAGAATATTTATTCACTATTCTCACACAGCTGGGTGGGCTCAGGGCACAGTGCTCTGCGCCCTGAGCCTACCTTTTACTAAAGCCTATTAGAGCCTCAGGCTTTTTCAGCCCCCCCCCCCCATTGGAATCCACGTGTCCGGCGTGTAGATTAGGGGGCCGGACGGATGCATGGGGAGTTGCCCATGTGCCTCTAACGGATGAGCCGCCACTGATACAGCTTTAACAAGCGTTAGCTACTTTTAGCTGTATCTGGCTTTTTTAACCACTTGCCAACCAGCCCCCACAGTTGTACTGCGGCAAAATGGCATGGCTGGGCGAAACGAAGTTATGTTACATTGATTCACCCTGTGGCCACTAGGGGTGAGCGCCCACGGATCCAATGCGAGTGCCCGGCGGTCACGATCACCGCCGGGCTCCCACGATCGCCGCTGACACACAGAGAACTGGGATCTGTGTGTGTAAACTGAGGGGAGAAGATCTGTCACCTCCCCTACACAGCCCCCTCCCCCCTTCAGTTAGAACACACACTAGGAAACACAATTGACCCTTTGATCGCCCCCTAGTGTTAACCTCTTCCCTGCCAGTGACATTTTTACAGTAATCAGTGCATTTTTATAGCACAGATCACTGTATAAATGCCAATAGTCCCAAAATAGTGTCAAAACTGTCCGATGTGTCCGCCATAATGTCACAGTCACGATAAAAATCTCAGATTGCCGCCATTACTCATAAAAAAAATTATAATAAAAATGCCATAAATCTATCCTCTATTTTGTAGACACTATAACGTTTGCGCAAACCAATCAATATACGCTTATTGCGATTTTTTTTAACCAAAAATGTGTAGAAGAATACATATCAGCCAAATCTGAGGAAATTATTTTTTTTATATATTTTTTGGGGGATATTTATTATAGCAAAAAGTAAAAAATATTGTGTTTTTTTTTAAATTGTCGTTCTTTTTTTGTTTTTAGCGCAAAAAATAAAAACCGCAGAGGCGATCAAATACTACCAAAAGAAAGCTCTGTGGGACAAAAAGGGCGTCAATTTTGTTTGGATGCCGTGCAATTGTCATATTAAAGCGACACAGTGCCGAATCGCAAAAATTGCTCTGGTCAGGAAGGGGGTAAAATCTTCCGGGGCTGGTTAATATTGCTGCTCCAGAACGCGCTGGCCCTTTTTTTTTTTTTTACAGCTTGAAAATGCCTATGCCACTTACAGCTCCTAAAAGCCTGTGTGTGTGCATGGACACATAGAAAAACGTGAGAACATTTTGAAGGCGTAAAAAAATAAAAATAAATAAAAAACATCTGACGCTGGTAAAAATGCCCTGTGTGCATGAGGGCTTAAAGTGCAATCCCAGTTCTGTGGGTCGAAACAGGGACAGTTATGTAATCCCCTCCACCCCCGCTGTATCACGTGTCCCCCATCTCATAAAGATGATGGAAAATTGATTTTAAAATTCTGCAGATTGTACCATTATCTTATTTTCCACTGAAATTATGTCAAACAAATTGATCTTGCATCCATAGGTTAATAACTTCCTGTGACAGGATAAGAACACGGCCATACACCTCTGGGGTGAGATAATGCAGCGACCCACGAATGTACTTGCTGTGATTTTCAGTTACAGATCTCTAGCTATGAAAGGCTCTTATGTTACTCTATGGGCGGCTTCACGCTGATCCGCAGTGCATACCTCCCAACTTTTTGAGATGGGAATGAGTGACACCTATCAGCAAAAGTATGCAGGCATAGGACACACCCCTTGCCACGCCCCCTTAAAAGAGAATTCTACAAAAAAAAACAAGATTGGTTAAACCCACAAGTGTTTTTTTTTTACCACTACTGTTCTTTTATATCGGCTTTTGGTATTTACAAATGCAGCAATTTAGAAATCAGATGAAAGGTTTAGCACTTGGAAACACTTTTTGAAAGATAAAAAGTGCATTTTATATACAACTATATAGATCAGACCAAAATGAGGGACAAATGAGGGGGAATGAGGGACGGAGGGACATTGCTTCAAATCAGGGACAGTTGGGAGCTATGGCCGCAGTGCAGTGTGTACCTGCGGTTTTCGTATGGGTGAGCTGCACTTTCCCATAGACTTCTATTAGGTTGTGGTGCGTTTTCTGAAGATGCACCGAGTCCTGCATGCACACGTAGGCATTTCCAGGCATTTTAGAAGAGGCGCTTCTGTTAACAATAAACGCATTTAGGCACATTTAAAGCATTCTAATGCCCAGAATTTTTTTTCTTTACACCCCAGCGGCGAGTAAAACACACCCAAAAACTCCACCCGGTGCCAAAAAAAGTGCAGACACATAAAGAGTGAGACACAAAACGTGCAATGGGTGTTACACTGTCCTCCACAAGAGAAGGACCTTACCCTGATCCCCCGGGGCGTTAGGCTCCAGACGGGGACTGAGGTATTTCACATGGGACCATCTGGCCGAAACCAGACGTCCCCCTTTCTCTGCTGAAACAGACCCACCCAAGTACTAGGTGGGGCTCCCCCAAAGGGAGACCCCCATGAGCGAAGGCGAACTAATCCAGAAGGCCATGTCCACCCCACATCCCAGGACTTTCAGGGTTGTCCCGAGGACACACACCCTACTCATCACGCTGTGACAAAACATGTAAATAATAAGTAAATAATAAATAAAAAGAAAGTGGGGGAGAAGGAAGTGGGAGAGAGTAAAAGTGACCCTTGTGTAATACAACAGCCCGCCCTCCGGCCATGAATCAAAAGTTCCTCTGGTCCTAGCCAAATGGCTCGGCCCTAGAGGCAGGTGCGAAAAACGTGTGTTGTGGTGAAGTGACCATGGTGCCATAACTCAAAGTGACCTCCATCACAGTGAATATACGGCAGCCCTGAACTACCACTTCAGGGGCACATTCACCATTGGATTTTCGTCATACCCCTGGCCAACAGCCAGAATTAATTAACCACTTGCCGACCGGATAACTTAAATGTATGGTGGCAAGGTAGCACTGCAGCGCTGGATCACGTATCTAGAACGTTATCTGACGATTCCACGTTGGGGGGAGCCGGTGGCCCACTCCTGCTGTGATTATACATCTGACCTGCGGATAACGCCATAGCTCCCAACTGTCCCTGATTTGGAGGGACTGTCCCTGATTTGTAGCAATGTCCCTCAGTCCTCCTCATTTGTCCCTCATTTTGGTCTGATCCATATAGATGTATATAAAATACACTTTATCAAAAAGTGTTTTCCATTACTAAACCTTTCCTATAATTTATAAATTGCTGCATTTGTAAATTCCAAAAGACAATATAAAGGAATAGTGGTGGTAAGAAAAGCACTTGGGTGTTTAGCCAATCTTGTTTTTTTTCTACAATTCTCCTTTAAGGGGACGTGGCAAGGGGTGTGTCCTATGCCTGCATACTTTTGCTGATAGGTGTCCCTCATTCCCATCTCAAAAAGTTGGGAGGTATGGATACCGCAGACTCGATGTCCCCCACCACCCGTCCATCATCCGGCACAGAGGCAGAAAGGCGGTCTGTCTATGTAAACAAGGAAGATCGCTATTCTGTGAGGGAAGGGATGGATTATGCGTTCCTGCAAAACAGAGACAAGGATCTATGTCTTCCTCTAGTAAAAGCACCTCCCTCACAGTGAGAAAACACTTGTTAGGCACACATTTAACCCTTTGATCGCCCCTGATGTTAACGCCTTCCCAGCTAGTGTTATTAGTACAGTGACAGTGCATATTTTTAGCACTGATCACTGTATTAGTGTCACTGGCCCCCAGTGTCAAAAGTGTCAAAAGTGTCAGTTAGTTTCCGACTGTCTGCCGCAATATTGCAGCCCTGCTATAAGTCGCTAATCGCCGCCATTCCTTGTAAAAAAATAAATACATAAATAAGAATTCCATAAATACACAGAATCTTATAGTTTGTAGGTGCTATAACTTTTGCGCAAACCAATCAATATACACTTATTGGCATACCTTTACCAAAAATATGTAGCAGAATACATATTGGCCTAAATTTAAGAAGAAATCTGTTTTTTTTCCTTTTTTATTGTTTATTTTTTTTATTTATATTATTTTTATTTATTTATGTTTTTTTACCACCAAATGAAAAAGCTTCTACTTGTGGGGGAAAAAAAGGCCATCAATTTTGTTTGTGTACAGCATTGTCGCACGACCGCGCAATTGTCAGTTAAAAGTGCAGCGCTGTATTGAAAAATAAAAAAGGCCTGGTCAGCAAGGGGTGGTGGGAGGGGGGTAAATCTTCTGGAGCTGAAGTGGTTAATAAGCACTTTAAAGAACACTTTTTTTTTCTAGTCTGATCTCTGGAATTCTTTAAAGGAAGCTCAAAAAAAAAAAAAAAAAGAATAAGAGTCAAGCAGCTGCCTAACATTATTGAATATACAGAAGTTAGCCATAAAATACTGAACGCTATAAAAAGCCATGACTATTCAGATATAAAATATTCCGCTCAGAATGAAGAGCGACCAAAGGTCATCCTGTGGCACAAATAAATCTCAATTTCTCTGGAACGTCACAATAATTACGATCCGTTGTGCACATATAAAAAAAAATGCCGTTAACAGCAAAGAATCATAAACATCTGATAATGGACCAACAGCAGGAAAATGGAAAAATACAGAAGATCTCAGAAAGAAAGCGTGCTAGAAGTCAGAGAAGGCCATATCAGGGTGTGGAAGTAATCTCCCCTAATACAACCACAGACGTTGATTTTATTATTGTTAAATAACGTTATCAATGCTGATAAGGGACTATTTTCTGACAAAAAAAAAGTTGTACTTTGCTTTTCTTTCTTTCTTTTTTTTTCCTGAAAATTTAAAAAAATAAGAAAACGTTAAAAATAAATCCTGCACAAGAAAAATTGACATTTACAAAGGCGGTAATTCTATATTGTATATTTTTGATAAGGGACTATTTAACCACTTAAGACCCGGACCAATTTGCAGCCCAAGGGCCAGGCCCCTTTTTGCGATTCGGCACTGCATCGCTTTATCTGAAAATTGCGCAGTCGTGCGACATGGCTCCCAAACAAAATAAGCGTCCTTTTTTCCCCACAAATAGAGCTTTCTTTGGGGGTATTTGATCACCTCTGCGGTTTTTAATTTTTGCGCTATAAACAAAAATAGAGCGCCAATTTTGAAAAAAATGCAATAATTTTTACTTTTTGCTATAATAAATATCCCCTAAAAATATATAAAAAAATATTTTTTTCCTCAGTTTAGGCCGATACCTATTCGACATATTTTTGGTAAAAAAAAAATCGCAATTAAAGATTATTGATTGGTTTGTGCAAAAGTTATAGCGTTTACAAAATAGGGGATAGTTTTATAGCATTTTTATTAGTATTTTTTTTTTACTAGTAATGGCGGCGATCGGTGATTTTTATTGTGACTGCGACATTATGGCGGACACATCGGACATTTTTGACACATTTTTGGGACCATTGTCATTTATACAGCAATCATTGCTATTTAAATGCACTGATTCCTGTGTAAAGGACACTGGCAGTGAAGGAGTTAACCACTAGGGGGCAGTGTAGTGTTATGTATGACATTATGTGTTTTTTTTATTGTAGGGGGCGTGGCCTGGCATGTGACGTCACTGATCGTCCTTCCCTATAAAAGGGAAGAGACGATCAGTGACAGCCACACAGGGAAGCATGGGGAGAGGTTTGTTTACACAGACCTCTCCTCGTTCTGCAGCTCTGTGACCCAATCGCGGGATACCAGCTGTGATCGGGTCCGCGGCCACGGTCACGGAGAACAGGACCGGGATGGGAGCGCGCCGATGGCGGCACGCTCCCGACCTACGGCTGGGCACTTAAAGAATCACGTAACGGTACGTGATTGTGCCCAGCCGTGCCATTCTGCCGACGTATATCAGCGTGAGGCGGTCCTTAAGTGGTTAAAAAAGAAAAAAAAAAAGAAAAAAAAGAAAAGCATAGTTGTATATTGCTTTCTTTCTTCCTTTCCTTCTTTCTTTTTTTTGTTGCAGAAAACGTTAAAAATAAGAAAACATTAAAAGTAAATCCTGCACAGGAAAAACTGATGTTTACAAAGACGGTAATTCTATATTGTATATTTTTGATAAGGGACTATTTTTGGAAAAAGAAAAGAAAGAAAAGAAAATTTGTACTTTGCTTTTCTTTCTTTCTTTTTTTTTTTTTGCAGAAATCGTTAAAAATAAGAAAACTTTAAAAATAAATCCTGCATGGGAAAA
The DNA here is from genome assembly GCF_037356315.1 of Lithobates pipiens. Lineage (NCBI taxonomy): Eukaryota > Metazoa > Chordata > Amphibia > Anura > Ranidae > Lithobates > Lithobates pipiens. The sequence goes on along the minus strand of NW_027507788.1, from coordinate 182,788,613 downwards.
AGTGACATTTACAAAGACGGTAATTGTATATTGTCAATTTTTGATAAGGGACTATTTTTTGGAAGAAAAAAAAGAAAGAAAAGCAAAGTTGTACTTTGCTTTTCTTTCTTTCTTTCTTTCTTTCTTTCTTTCTTTCTTTCTTTTTTTTTTTTTTTGCAGAAATCGTTAAAAATAAGAAAACGGTAAAAATAAATCCTGCACAGGAAAAATTGACATTTACAAATAAGGTAATTGTATATTTTTGATAAGGGACTATTTTTTAAAAAAAATAAAGAAAGTAATTCTATAGTGTATATTTTTGAGGACATGGAGCTCACTTTTTACATCTAATCTTTGGAAAACTCCAAAGGGTGATGGGCATTTATAGCACAGGGCTATTTATACACATTCATTTTGTATGCAAAGAATAATTCCACTCTAATTAAAAAGAAGGAGCTCCTGAAATCATTAAATATAACCACTTAATAATTTTCACCTACATTATTGCAGAAACTTGCACCCAATAGCAGTCCATATATCACACAACCAATCATTCTGTGTTTGCGTCAGCCCCTTTTTTAGTGCTAGTGCACACAGGGTTGTATTGATAGGCCTGCTGTCCCAGTCCAACAACCAAAGTGAACTCTCACAGTATTTTTTTTAAAACCATTTTACGCCATCTGTACGGATAACACAGGCTTCTCGGCGGGTGGGCCTTAATGCAAAGCCACCGCCAGTGGCGGCTCGTCTCCTACTCCATACGCCTGGCCCCTAATCTACATGCAGGGCACCGGACGCATGGATTTCAAGGGGTTTTTCTTTTTTTCTTGAAGCACATGATTAGAGCCTGGGGCTCTAATTGGCTTCAAAAAAGGGTGGGCTCAGGATGCAGAGCACTGCACCCAGAGCCCACCCAGTTGCGTGACAATAGCAAATGAATATCCGCTATTGTTTTCATGCTTCTCCTCCTGGCCAATCAGGCAGCGGGTCTTAAGACCCAATTGACCACTGCCAGTGGGTGGGGCGGTGCAGCGTCATGACGTAGGGGGCGTGGCCTCGGAACTCGACCCTCCGTACCCTTCGCACTCTCCCCGCTCTCCCTCGTCTTCCTGTTGTCTCCCGCTGTATGGAGCTTGGCGCCGCGAGAGGAAACCATGAGGCATACGAACCTGCCGGCTAACTTGAACGCCGCTGAGGCACAGCACTAACGGAAGAGCCGAGCGGAGTAGACAGCCGATACAGGCGCCGGAGACGTGAAGCACAACAGCGCCGCCGCTCTCCGCCTGCTACACAGATGCTCCCTGTCAGCTGGAGAAAACTGCATCCCTGAGCTCCCTCGCTTCCCTTCTCAGTGCCCTGGCGGTGTGGTGACGTGGGGTGGAGGAGACCGGACTCACTGGAAGAGTGGAGGTTGATGGAAGACAGCTGAGACAGCGCAGAGACACTGACAGGCTTTGAGGACTGAGTCAGTGAGGTGGTAAGCTGACAGCCTGTGAGGGCTCAACACAGTTGCACTCGGAAATCTGCATATGCTATCTATAAAGGGAGTGTGGTAATTGGGATAGGGGGATGGTGGTCTAGGGCTGGAGATTGACTCAGGGAATGAGGGCCCAACAGCAATCCCCCCAAAAGGTATTCTGGAAGAGAGCTACCTGTCCTTGACACGGGAATTATATTGAAGAACTATTTAAAGGCCGAGGGGCTAACGAAATGGTGAAATCCCTGTATCCCTGAAGCTTTACTACTCCCTTACTATTGCATATGCTCGCTCATAGACTAAGGTGGGAGAATTATCTAAAGTACCCATAGTGAATACTGCGCTATGAAAGCTCTTTGACGAAACAATAGAGGCCTGAAGGGGAACAATTGTGTGAGATACTGCATGATATTGCTAGTGTGAACTGGTGCAACGGGTGGCCTGGTAACATCAGAGACTACGATATGGGCCCCTGAAAGCAAAATCTTCTATGGGCCGCAGTAAAAATTTTTGATAAGTGGACTTTATTTTTTCCTGAAACAGGTGGACCGAAGAAACCTATCCATGTAATATACCTGGACTTATGCTGATATTATTGTGGCTAAATGGTGTTTTTTTTTTTTTTTTTGTTGTCTCTTTCTGCGCTTTTCCTGTGCGTTTCTCTCTCTTAAGTGAAGAAAGATGGGGACAGACGTAGATAGTTGAGCAAATTAGTGAAGTCTGGTGAACACTAGAACCCCCCTCCATCTCAGTGCTTTTTTTTTTTTTTTTTTTTCCCTTTGCATTATGAAGGGGAAATCGAGTAAAGCAAAACCGTCCACCCCAGTCTCAAGTCCCGTAGGGATCCAAAGGTATATGGCGGCTAACTCCACCATAAGAGAGGAGGAGAGTGGGAGCCCTAGGGTGGAGAGATCTACGCGGGCGGGATCCAGCAGACAGAGAGGGGGGGAAAGTAGACCAGAGAGGAGTATCCCCGCAAAATTATCTGAGAGCCAGAAAAATGAAAGGCCTACACAGGGGAAAGGGGGAAGACAGGAGGAAACGCAGGAGGAGCGGAGGCAAGTCATGGAGGAAGAAGGGGCACTTCCGGGGGGAAATGGGCGATCACCACCCTTAGAGCAAACTTTATATCTAAAAGAGATGCTTGGGGAGATGTTTGAAAAAATGGAAACCTCCCTTAAGATAGAAATTGCCACAATAAGGGTGGATATCGGGCAGGTATTGGGTAGAGTAGAGGAAATAGAAAATAGAGTAGAGATCCATGAGCAGAGAATAGAAGCAATGCGAGAGCAGGTCATAGCACTACGGAAAGGAAATAGGGCCTTAATGCATAAATTAGAAGATCAGGAAAATCGCAGTAGGAAAAAGAATCTACGGATAAAAGGCCTCCCTGAGTCCCATAATAGTCTTACACTCAAAGAAGTGGCCCATCAAATATTCAACCCACTTTTAGATAGAGAAATCTCAGAACCTTTAAGAATAGATAGAATACATAGAATAACACGATCTTTAGGAAGGAGGTCAGAACACCCACGAGATGTAATAGTGAGGTTCCATTATGTTTAGGAAAAGACTCAGGTGATGGAAAAGATTAGAACTAACCCAGGGCTGTCATTTGGGGGCGTAGAGTTGCAGATTTATTCAGACTTGGCGGTAGAGACCCTAAGAAGAAGAAGGCGACTTAAACCGCTCACAGAGATGTTGGTAGCAGCAAATATCCCTTATCAATGGGGATTCCCATCATGTTTAATTGGGAAGAAAGAGGGACGCTCCGCGGTCCTCCGTTTTCCGGAAGATTTACAAGATTTCTGTGAGCGGTTGGGTATAAATCCTCCCCCGCAACTAGAATGGGAAAACGATGAGGATGTAGGGTTGACAGGGAAACCCCTTAAAAATGGGAGGACTCAGGAGTTTTGGACCAGGTAGAGAGGAAGAGGGACTATGGGCGGGGAGGGGGACTGGGGGGGGGGGAGGGGGGAGGCGAGTGAGGTGAGCTCTCCTATGATTGAGGGCCTGCATGAACCCCAGGGGAACTATGGAGGAGGGCCAACCAGGTTGGGGGGCGGCCCAGAACCATAGAAATAACGGGAAAAGGGGTGTCTTACCCAATCTATTGAGATGTTCCGTTAAAAGACAGGGGGGGGAGGGAGGGTTTGGAAGGGGGGGGAGAGGGTGGGAATGGTTTTTTATAGGTTTTTTCAGTTTTTTTGTATTTTTTTTTCTTTTATGTATTGGGGATCTCACTCGATCCTTTCTTAGAATCAGTAAAAGTATACTTAACTGGGTTCACTGGACGCGTCAGAAAATGAGGTTATCAACACTTGCAAATAAAACATGGAAGTATTGAATGTGGTTACATATAACGTAAGGGGTCTAAACACAAAAAGGAAAAGATATAGGATTAATGATGAACTAAGGCATATGGGAGCAAATGTGGTGTGCCTTCAGGAGACACACATAACACATATTTCAGGTATTAAGATTAACACAATGGACTTCCCGGTGTGGATATATGGGGACTCTCCCTCTGCTTACTCTAGAGGAGTGGCGATAGGCTTTGGTAAAGGAACGAGATTCGAGCTAGAAAAGCGTCTAGTGGACCCAGAGGGGAGATATCTGTGTGTAAAAGGGACGTTATTAAACATGAAATGTACAATCTTAAATGTCTATGCTCCGAATAAGAATGCTGATAAATTTTTAAGTAAATTGTTAAAAAAGATAGAAGACTTCAAGGAAGGGAATCTGATCTTAGCAGGTGACCTCAATTGGAACATGGACGCGAAGGGGGAGAAGGCCAGGGAGGGAGGATATGGGCCATCTAACGATAAACAAAGGAAGTTGGTAAAAGCTTTAGCGGCCTTTCAATTGCAGGATGCTTGGAGGGCATTACACCCAAGAGATAAGGACTATACCTGCTTCTCCTCGGTACACGGCTCTTTCTCTAGAATTGACTACATTTTTCTAGAGTTCCAGCTTCTATCAGCTTTGAGGAAGGCTGAAATAAAATCAATAACGGCTTCTGATCATGCGCCAGTAATGATCCAGCTAGAGACTAGGGGGGTGCGTGTACCGGGGACAAGCTGGAGGCTTAATGAATTATTACTACAAGATAAGGAAACAATAGATAAGATCGAACAGGAAATGGAACAATTTTTTAGGTTAAATGACACCCCGGAAATCTCCATCTCAACATTGTGGGAATCACATAAAGTTGTAATGAGAGGCATACTAATTGGGATTGGGGCTGGAAAGAAGAGAGAGAGGGGGAAAAGGAAGCAACTATTATATGAAGAAATTCAGAGACAGGAACAGAATAGAAGAATAGAGGGAAGTTCGGAGAGCCAGGAGTTGAAAAGGATGAAGAGTGAGCTAGAAGAATGCCTGGAGCAAGAGAGGAGAGCTGCTTACCATATGTTAGATAAGGAGAGATATCTTTGGGGAAATAAATCAGGAAAATGGTTGGCTAGGAAGGTGAAGGAAAAGAAAAATAGAACATTTATCTCAAAGGTAAAAGATAAGAAGGGAGAGGTACAAACTATTCCGGAAAAGATAGTAGATACCTTTCATGCGTATTATAGTGATCTCTATAATATTGAACATAGGAGGGAGGGTGCGACCGGAGAGGAAATAGGTGATTATCTGAGGGGGCTGGATATACATAAATTAACGCAAGAGGAAATGGCCTCGTTAGAATCCCCAATAGTGATCGAGGAAGTGGAAAGAGCAATTAAAAACACAGCAGCGGGAGGATGTCCGGGTCCGGACGGATTCCCGATTCTGTATTATAAGAAATTTCAAAAACAACTTGCGCCAAAATTATGTGAGTACTTTAATGCGGTGGGGGAGGGGGGGGACAAGTTTAGAGAAGAAACAACGCTGGCACATATAGCATTAATTCTGAAGGAGTCGAAAGACCCTATGGCAGTGGAAAGCTACAGACCAATATCTCTCCTGAACTCGGACATAAAGCTGTTTGCTAAAATCATCGCGGAACGATTAAGACCCTATGTACCGGATTGGATTCAGAAAGACCAGGTGGGCTTTGTACAGGGGAGAGAGGGGAGAGATAATGTCCTGAAAACCATTATGTTGATGCAGGAGGCAATCAGGCAGGGAGCCCCTACTGTGCTTGTGTCGATTGATGCTGAAAAAGCATTTGACAGGGTCAGTTGGGGCTTCCTGTTTGAGGCATTAAGATACTTTGGAATAGGTGAAAGGATGAGAAGATGGATAGAAGCTCTATATGACCATCCCAAAGCTAGAATAAGAATCAATGGATCCTTGTCCCCCCCCCTTGAGTTGTTCAATGGGACACGTCAGGGATGCCCCCTCTCACCGCTCCTTTTTATAATGGTATTAGAACCTCTTCTGGCAGCCATTAGGAAAAATCAAGACATCCAAGGAATAAAAGTACTGGGCAAGGAGTATAAGACGGCAGGCTTCGCCGATGACCTTCTACTTTATATGTCTAACCCGAGGATTTCTATCCCGGGAGCTATGAAAGAACTTATGAAATATGGGAAACTCTCAAATTTCAAAGTGAACATGTCAAAATCTGAGATACTAAACTTAAATCTATCGACAGTTGAACAGAAGGCGTTGCAGGGGAAGCTGCCGTTTAGATGGTGCTCGAAAGGAATAGGATACCTTGGAATTAATTTGACGGTAAAAATGGGAGCTCTGTTCGAGGCTAATTATATCCCTCTCCTTAATAAAATTAAGCAACAACTGAGTAGGATTCAATATAGAGCCCTTTCGTGGACAGGAAGAATAAACGTTATAAAGATGTTTATCTTACCGATATTTACATACACCTGCCAAATGATTCCTGTTCTGTTATCCCCTATGTATTTAAATAAACTTAAAACTATGATCAGAAGATTTATATGGAGGGGGAAGGCAGCGAGGGTAGCAGCTCATATCCTGTCCAGACATAAAGAGAGAGGGGGGTTGGCCCTACCCGATTTCAAAAAGTATTATGAGGCTATTATGTTATCCCGTATTACGGATTGGATACATAATAGGGAAGGCAAGGACTGGGCAGAATTAGAAGTTAATTTAAGCACAAAGAAAATAGGAGAATTAATATGGATCCCAGCAAAAACTAGAGAGTTAGCGGCAAACACAAGTACACTGACGAAAAATGCACTGCGGGTTTGGGACACAGTAAATAAGAGATACGGTTGGACACATAATTCACCACTAATTCCACTGTTGGACAATTCTTTTTTTAGACCAGGGCAGGAGGAGTATATATATTTTAGTAGGTGGGCAATGAAAGATAGTATTAGATTGCACGAAGTTATGGTAGGCGATAGAATATGCACGTATGAAGAAATTATTGGGAAATGGGGACATAAGCCACTAGACAAATGGAGATACTCACAACTATTTTATTTTGCCCAGTCCTTGCCATGCCCATTGAGGGGAAAGGAAAACTTGAGACCCCTAGAAAAATTATTAATAAACCGGCATAGTTTGGAAAAAAGGATAGCAAAAATATACAAAATTTGATAGATGAAAAGGAAAATAAATATCCTGAGTATTTGGGGAAATGGGAAAGGGAAATAGGCTCTTTAAGTAATGATGAACAAAGAAATAAAATATTGAGACGTACGTATTCAGTAGCAATAGACTCACAAACAAGGGAGATGTCCTACAAACTCCTGACTAGGTGGTATATAACCCCACAACAAGGTAATAAGATTAGTAAGGATAACCCCTCTAGGTGCTGGAGAGGATGCTGGTCGGTAGGATCTTTTGCTCACTTATGGTGGGAGTGTCCCAAAATACAAGGATATTGGGGGAAAGTATTAGAAGCAATCCTAAATATAACAGGTGAAAGGATTAGGAGGGATCCATGGGTGTGTTTATTCCATGGCTCAGAAGATAGAGAGGAGGCGTATGAACGGTCCCTGATCCCTTGCTTGTTGAACGCCGCTAAATCTTTGATTCCACGGAAGTGGAAAAGTCAGGACCCCCCCACAATGAAGGAATGGGCTGAGAGACTGGAAAACATAAGAAATATTGAAGCTACGATTTCTAAGTCAGAAAGCACAGAGGAGAGGTACCTGAATAAGTGGAAGCATTGGATACATTTTAAAAAATCTGACAATTACTGGAAGTTACTTGAATGTTAAGGAACTGTAACAATGGAAGGATCGAGTGAGAGGGGGAGGGGGGGGAGGGAGGGGAGGGAATAAAGGAGATTCAATATTGGAGACAATGTTAATAAATGTTTGTTTGATTGTCTGATAAATTTGAAAAATAAAGAATTTAAAAAAAAAAAAGACCCAATTGACCAAGAGAAGAAGCGACTGTATTGGTCGGAAAAAGGGGGGGGGGAGGCACCGAGAAGGAGATGCAGGGGGAAGCCACTGAAGGTGCCTGTGGCCTGGATGGTGTGAGTGCAGAGCTGATGGGCAGACAGACAATTAACGGCAAGATGAAGTTCCAGTGCATCAACCTTTGGGCCCCTTCTGCTAATCTCATGTTTATCTCGTGTTAGTAGAAGTTTGGTGAGACGATTAGTGATTTTCAGCCTCTTGCTTTTCAGTTCGTTACTGCTCTTCAGTTTGTGCTTGTGGGTTTGTATCTGGTTTTCAGTGCGTGTAGTCATTTTGTATCTGGTTTTCGGTGCGTATTTTTATATTACGTTTTTGATTTTCAGTGCGTTCTTGTCTGCTTGTTTCTGATTTCACTCACTCTTCTCAGGCCTTTCTGATTTTCAGTGCATTCTGTTAGTTCATATTTTGACCAGTCGACCGTTTTGAAGCCATGTTGAGGGTACGTACTCATCGTAGATTTTGTGCTGTGCAGGGGTTGGTGTTGGGGATCTTGCTTTGACCCAGTCCAGTCCATGAACAGGGAAGGGAGGAGTTCATGAACGAAGAATTGGTTGCTCCAGCGTGACCAATTCTCTCATATGCCTTTGTTGCGGGAGATCCGTGAGAATAATTTTAATGATTTCAGGAATTATCTCTGGATGACAGACCCAGTTTTTCACCCTCTGTTGGCTATGCTGTCCCCTTATATTATGAAGCAGGACACATGCTTATGAAGCCCAAGCAGAAGCTTGTCGCCACCTTGCGATACTTGGCAACGGGGAGAAGTCTGCAGGACATCAAGTTCTCAACAGGCATCTCCTCCCCAATCATTATTCCAGAGACCTGTTCTACCATCATTCAGGTCCTGCAAAAGGACTATATTAGGGTAAGTTTTATCCTTTAACATCACATTATATGTATTTAAATAAATGTATTTTTAAAATAAATTTTTATTTTAAACTGAAAAATATTTCCTTTGATTTACTGCTTTCCTAGGTTCTCCAATGGCCTTTTTTTTTTTTTTTGCCCATTTTCTTCAATAGTTCCAACGTAATTTCTTTGATACCTGAGGTAACAATCTTTTCTTCAGCTAACTATTAATTTATGTTGCGGGTCTGCTTCACACACACCTTCTTTTTGTTGTTAATGTATGTAATGCATCAATGATAATAATAATCATAATTTTCAGCACCCTGAATTAATGTTTTGGAGTGACGATAATGGCCTGTTTGATGCAAATTCTAAAGCACTGTGGGTGTTATTTACTAAAGGAAAATCCACTTTGCACTTGAAAGTGCACTTGTAGTGCAAAGTGGATTTGCCTGTAGGAATTAATCCCCATTGTCACTGTAAACACCAACTTAAGCAAAAAACTGCTATTGAGCATTTAAAGAAGAAGCCACACATTGTTGAGTAAAAAAAAACAACCCCTGATGACGTCAGTTGTGACGAAACGGTCGTAGGGTCATCATGCATACACGCACAGCGCATGCGTGAACCGTTTTTTAGATACGAGCTGTCTTCTGGGAGTGTGCCTCAGAAGGGGCTCTTCATAGATGCCAGCCGGTCACCTGTGTGGGGAGCCTATGAGATCCTAGCAGTGTCCCTGCTGCTCTACTAAGCCTTGCTTGACCCAACTGAATAAGGGGCGGTCGCTGGCTTTCTAGTAAGCCTTAATTTTTTACTGTGAGGTGATGGGCAGCACAAGTGGTGGAAGTATATACCCAGGGTTTCGCATTGGAAATTTCCTTATTGGATACCTTTACTCACAAACTGTTTTTTGTGGTCATAAATATATATTTTTTGTGTTTAAATGCACATTTCTGGTTCTAAAGGAGTAATTACACAATCACATATGGATTATTTTTTGTATGTTTTTTATTTGTATATTACTTTTGATTATTAAGGACACGTTGTTATTATGTTGTACACATTGTAATCACATTTACTTTTATCATTATATTATCCAGCGCTGCACTCTTATTTGTATTTACACATTGTTGAGTATACATTTTTTTTTACTCTGTGCACATTCACATGTGTGTTTAGAAAAGGGTTTTTGAACAAACCAACATATTTTTTGGTATATATATATTTTTTTGGGACAGTAGAAATATCCTTGTTTGTGGTAAACGGGCATGTTTTTCAAAACATAAAACAATACACAGGAACTTACAAAGTTCAACTCTGATAAATTGAAGGCTATATAAAACATTAGCATGTCCAAACTGTGTTGATATTGTCTTCATCAGATGGGGTGATGTCACCCCTGTGAAAGCCAAATTTTGAAGATGCGCACAAATTGGGAGTCAAAATGGGAATTTCACTCCGGATCCCATGCCTAAGATCCTAACCGGATCCTAAGGTGCTAACTCCAATCATGGGGGATCAATGGATGTGTTTCAGGGGTACAACCCCTTCCTCTCAGCTACTTGAGGAAGGGGTTTCACCCACAAAACGCGTACATTGATATCCCGTGATGGCAGATAGCACATGTTGACATACTGTGTGCATCTTCAAAATTTTTTAGAAAAGTTCTATTAAAAATAAAAAAAATTCTAAAATGTTGGTGTGTTTTATATTCTGCCTAAAACATCAATGATATTTTTGAGTCTGTTTTCAACATCATTGATGTCTTCCTTGATCTTCTGTCAACCCCAATTGCACACCATGATCCCCGATGAGGACGTGTGCACTTGCACTTGTGAAATGAGATTCTTTTTCCACAACATCCACATCACCTAAAAGAAAACAACATACCATGTATTAGAAATATGCAGGCATCCATCTATTACCTGGAGCTGTGATCTCAGACACTCACCTGTTGTGGACACTATTTCGCCCACTTCATAAACCTCTCCTTCCTTCACATCCTGAGGTTGTGGTGTGGTGACTTCCCCTTCTTTGGGTGTCCTCTGATGTCCTGATTCTTTACTCCCCTATGTGAATAAAATAAAGGTATACTTAGCACACAGATATAAAGTGAAAAAGTGCAGCACTCATTCAAAAATCACATATAAATAGTGACCATTAAAATTGGTAAAAATGCAATTGAATCATACACCAGTGTTATATGCACAAAAAAATGTGACAATAAAATAAACGTAAATCAACATGGCTGTCAAAAGAAAAATAAAAGTAACCAAAGTTCCATTGATGAAAAGTCCAGAATAACTCTGAATGTAAAACCGTGAATCAAACAGTGAAAGTAAAATCTGGCAGGTGTTATTCAGTAGGTGAAAATAGTAGATGATCCTCCACCATAGGCGTTAAAAAGGCTTACCAGAACGATTAGACACAGATGGGCATATACCCACTGGGTCAATTGAGCTTGAATAGTAACAATATTCCACAGCGACAGACTCCGGGAAACTGTTATATAACTTCAAATAACGTGTTAAAGGTTTAATTACCTAGGAGAAAAAAGAACAAGAGGGCACATAGCGTAATTCTATTAAAATTCCAGCTTATTTATTAAAAGAGGAGTAACACTCACATTTATGATGAAAGATCAAGCGCTTTACAAAATGCAGTAACAGTGGCATCAGTAATCCCCCGACGCATTTCGTCCTATGGGACATCATCTGGGGTTTTTGAATGAGCGCTGCACTTTTTCACTTTATAACACTTTTTGCAACATTGATCCTTTGCTGTGCTGGCTGCTTGTGTATAATTTAAAGGGACAGCACAATATATTTTATATATATTGTCTTTCTTAGCACACAGATATTTGAGGCAAAAAATAGCAATATGAAACATTGCTTGAAGTGTCATACAATTGTCTGTTTTGGCAGAGTTCCAAGCTGAAGACATTATTTTTTTCCTTTCTTCAAGCTGGAATGCTTACCTTTTTGGGTAAAGTTTCACACATGGAGACACCCCTAGTATTCACTGGAGCACCTGTGTGGGACACCCTAAAAAGTTTGTTCTGGTGTCCCACACTAGTGTTCCTGCGTCCAGATGTGTAAACAGCTGCTGATTGCCTTCTCCTTACACTGAATCAAGTTTGCATTTCATTTTAGTTACAAACCTATCTAGACAGCAATGTCTTAAACTTCTTTTAATACAAATAGGCCTGAACAAATGTAGTTAACTTGCATCTGCCAAAAAACATCATATTAGTGGGCGAACTAACGATGTTTACTACGAAGGATTACTGTGCCACGAACCTGAAACATGCCATTTTAAACTGTACACCAGTAAATAAAAGCACATGCAGCAGCATGAACATAATAAGAAGAATTGAAACACACAACAAAATACTTACTTTTTTGTAGCACTCTCCTCAGTTGATCCTTCGATCGCCGTACCCCAAAATTATTCTGCAGACTTTTCACAACTTTAGTCATGAGCTTGGCCTTTCTGACATTTGGGTTTGGGCAAGGTCCATGCTTTCCATCATAGTCGGCCCTCTTCAAGATGTCCACTATCTCCACCATCTCTACAAAGGAGATATTAGAGGCCTTAAATCTCCTCCGGGATTGGGACGTTTGTAGCTTCGGGCTTTTGTCGTTGCAGCTGTCTTCATGCACCTGTTGTCTCTTCGTAATGTGCTCTCCCACTGCGTCGAAAGACAAGGGGCGGGCGGAGCTTCATGCATGCGCAGTGTATATAAAGAGTAACACGCATGCGTCATATGCACGATCTGTGAGTGGAGGACGGAGTAGAGGAAGCGCCCATCATTCTAACGAACGTACAATTTTAACTTGGGGCATCAGTGGCCTATACTGCTTAGAGATTGAGGCCTATATTGGGACAAGATTATGCGAGTTTAGCCTGACATTAGGGTTTGTCTTGTGTTGTGCCTTGCAGATCAAATGGATTGATTCAACTATCATGATTTCCTCCCCCAATTCATTGATTTGTACAGAGAGCTGCCCTGTCTGTGGCAGACAAAACACCTCTTTTATACAAATCGACTGAAGAGGAAGGCAGCACTGGATAAATTGCTGGAATTTGTGAAGCCGCAGATCCCCAAGGCAGACATCAACTATTTGAAGTGCAAAATTGGTGGCCTGAGGAGCACATATAATAAGGAGCACAAGAAGGTCCAGGATTCCCAGAGATCAGGAGCAGCAGCAGATTACATTTATGTACTCAGGATGTGGTACTACGACAGACTGCAATTTCTGTCAGACCAGACTGAAATCAGGCCATCACTCTCAGCCCTTTCTTTCACTCTTCCTTCTACCCCAGCTGAGGCTTCCGTTGTCCAACCTGGGTCTTTCACCCAGGAAGAAGATGTGGAGGAGCCCAGTTTGAGTCAGGTATAGCATTGTTGAACATATTTCTCAAAATTGTGTGTGAATGATGATCAATAAACTAAAACTATGTCCCTTTTTCATACACAGGAAATCCTCAGGCAGGAGGAGGTGGTAGAAAGTGGCAGCCAGGAGGTGGCAGGGAAAAATGGCAGCCAGGAGGTGACGGGGGTAAGTAGCAGCCAGGAAGTGAGGGGTAAGTGGTAGCCAGGAGATGGCGGGTGTAAGGGGCAGCCAGGAGGTGGTGGGGGTAAGGGGCAGCCAGGAGGTTGCCTGACCCAGTAGCCTGACCCAATTTCCAGGTCCCTCCCCTCCATCAACAAAAAAGGCCCAGGAAGGGCAGGAGCATGGAGGAGTCAGCACTTTGGTTAATTCGGCAGGCTTCTGCGGCCCTCAGAACCCCCCCAGTCTTCTTGAGGCCTATGCCTGCATGGCTGCTAACAAAATGCAGGAAATGGAGGTGGGCCAACGCCTCCTTTTTGAGGAAGTGATATATATTGCCCTACATAAGGGGTTGAGGGGCGAACTCACAAGCAAAACCCACCTGTGTGAGTTGGTCCATCCTCTTCCTCCTCCTCCACCTCCTGCCACAACTCTAACACCAGAGCCACAGCCTGGAAGCAAGTGTGGATGCAAGCATGTAAGGAAGACAAGAGAGTGATGGTCTGGGTTCAGTTTGGTCTAGTAAAAGACACAGGCTGTTGTAAGCCCACAGCATGGGGGCATATATGTCATCTGCTGGTGTTCCTGATCTCTCAGAGTCATGGACAGGATTGTGCTCCCTATTAAATGGACTCCCAATTTTGCCTGTAAAATAGTTGATGTGTGCCCTGGGGTACAAAGGCTTCACAAATTTCACCAGTTTATCCAGCATTGCCTTCCTCTTTATTTTGTTATGACTTTTTTTGTCTAAAACCATTGTCTATGTGTTAAAATTAAAAAAGGACAGTTTGTTTGTGAGTAAGCAGGTACATTTCAAAAATACAATATAAAATTAACAAGGGACACAAACACCAACCAATCTCCTTGAGGTTAAAAAATACAAGATAATAATGGTGTTGTTGTAACCTGACACACAAAACGAAAAAAATATTATGGAGATCACTAGAAAAAAAAATAAAAAACAGGAGATCTTGATTTAAAAAAAAAAGAAAAAAAAGGAGATTACTATAAACAAAAAATAAAAACATTATTCTGGAGAACTGGTGAAAAAAAAAATATTCATGAAATCACAAGAAATAATAAAGAAATCAGTTTGCCAGAACTCTGAATATCAGCTACAAAACAACTTCATTATTCTAGCATTATAAAGAAGAAGAGAATGCACTGCATTGAAAGATTTCAAAATTTGCAGCGTGATGAATGTGCTATCTCCATTACGAACGCTAGTTTTACCAGAACGATCGCTTCCATCTCGTACTTCATTCAGAGCATGCGTTGAAATTTTGTGCGTCGGAATTGAGTATACACGCTCAGAATTTCCGACAACAGATTTTGTCGTCATAAAATTTGAGATCCAGCTCTCAAATTTTTGTTGTTGGAAATTCCGACAAAAAATGTTCGATTGACCCCACACACGGTCGGAATTTCCGACAACAAGCTCCCAACGAACAAATCTGCCCTCCAAAAATACTATTCTTTCCTCCACACTGCCAAGCAGACCTATTTTACAACTCTTATTACCACCTTCTCATCCAGTCCCCGTAAACTCTTCTCTACCTTCAACTCTACTTAATCCTTCACCGCCTCCACCCACTGACTCACTCACTGCCCAGGAGATGGCTAACTATCTCAGAAACAAGACTGATACAATCCGTGATGAAATCTCCACTCTACAGGTATCTCCCCCAGTTAAGACTCCATGCCAACAGGTACAATTAACACTCCCCTTATTCAAATCTGCTACAACAGACGAAGTTGCTAAACTCCTTTCTAACGCCCACCTAACCGTCTTTCCCCTGGACCCTATTCCCTCTCAAATACTACGGTTGCCCTCTGACTCTATCCTACACTCTCTAACCAACATCTTCAATCTCTCCCTCACCTCTGGCATCTTCCCCAATGCTCTAAAACATGCATTGGTCACCCCCATACTTAAAAAGCCATCCTTGGACCCTACCGATCTTAACAACCTATGCCCTATCTCCTTGCTCCCCTTTTCCTCTAAACTCCTTGAATACCTCTTTTACAACCAACTGAGTTACCACCTCATTAAGAATAACCTTCTTGATCCCCTTCAATCTGGATTTCACCCTCAAGACTCCACTGAAACTGCTCTTTTAAAACTCACAAATGACCTACTAACTGCAAAAACCAACGGACAACTGCCTTTGGACATGGTTGACCACCCCCTCCTCCTCAAAAAACTTTACTCCCTCGGTCTCTGTGACTGTGCTCTTCAGTGGCTCTCATCCAACCTATCCCAATGCACCTTCAGTGTCACTTACAATTCTACTTCCTCCACTCCTCTTCCCTTCTCCGTCAGGGTCCCCCCAAGGTTCTGTTCTTGGACCTCTTTTATTTTCAATCTACACCTTTTCCCTGGGTCAGCTGAAAGCCTCTGATGGCTTTCAATATAATTTCTATGCTGATGATATACAAATCTCTCCACCTCTCAACTCACTCCATCAGTCTCCTCATGCATCACTAACTTACTATGTCACACCACTTCCTCAAACTCAACTTGTCCAAAACCGAGCTCATAATATTTCCTCCCCAAATGCCTCTTCCTCTGACTTATCTGTTAAAAGCAATGGCACAACCATCCACCCATCCCCACATGCCAGCATGCTAGGTGTTATCCTGAAATCTGAACTCTCCTTTCGGCCCAACAACCAATCACTTTCCAAAGCTTGACGCCTCAACCTTTGCAACATCTCTAAACCAGGCCCCTTTCTAACCAATGAAACCACAAAGCTCCTGATTATCTCTCGCCTTGACTACTGCAAATTCCTCCTCATTGGCTTACCTTTAAATAGATTATCCCCCCTTCAGTCCATCATGAATGCTGCTGCCAGACTCATCCACCTTACAAACGGTTCAGTGTCTGCTACCCCTCTCTGCCAATCCTTCCATTGGCTGCCATTTGCCCAACAAATTCAATTCAAAATACTAACAATAAGTTACAAAGCCATCCACAACTCTGCCCCCAGCTACATCACTAACCTAGTTTCAAAATACCAACCCAATCGCCCTCTTCATTTCTCCTAAGACCTCCTGCTCCCTTATCACCTCCTCCCATATCCGCCTCCAGAACTTCTCCCGAGCCTCGATCATCCTCTGGGATTCCCTACCCCAATCTGTCAGACTGTCTCCAAACGTATCCACCTTTGAAAACTTTCCTCTTTAGAGAAGCCTATCCTGCCTCCATCTAAAAACTGCACTATTTTCTCCATTAGCTCCTCCCCCACGGCTATTACCCTTTTGTATAACTTGACCCTCCTTCCTAGATTGTAAGCTCTAACTGGTTCCCCCTGTATTGAATTGTATTGTAATTGTACTGTCTGCCCTAATGTTGTAAAGCACTGCGTAAACTGTCGGCACTATATAAATCCTGTATGATACTAATAAATAATAATTTACCAACACAAACATGTAGCAGAATACATACTGGCCTAAATTGATGAAGAAATTAGATTTTTTTACTGAACATATTTTAAAGCAGAAAGTAAAAAAAAATGTTTTTTATTTTTAAATTGACGCTCTTTTTTGTTTATAGCACAAAAAATAAAAAACGCAGAGGTGATAAAATACCACCAAAAGAAAGCTTTATTTGTGGGGAGCATCGCACGACCGCACAATTGTCAGTGCACAATTGTCAGTGCAGTATCGCAAAAAAAAAAAGGGCCTTGTCGAGAAGGGGGTAAAACCTCCTGGAACTGAAGTGGTTAAATGTTCTCCAAAATTTGTAAAGGTTGCTTTGCCAGAAAAAAAAAAGGTTGAGAAACACTAACCTAAAGTGATTAACCAAATTTCACTTATCATTATAGAGCAGTCATGACTGCGACTGCTGACTGTTTACTATAGTGTAACATATTGTCTGTGCATTGCCATTTCCCTTTACAAATAAGAACGTTTTTAAAGAGGAGGAAAAAAAATGTGACCTCTATATCTTAGGTTAAAAGATATAATGTGAAACAGTAGCTATAGATCAAGACACTAAGCCTGCAGAATTTTAGAAAAAAAAAAAAAAACAGTAGTGGAAGATTGCCTTTGCTCCAAATCCTAAAATAAAACAAATATCTAGAATGCCGGAAAGCTTCTCGTGAACTCATGGCAGCGTGGAGATCTGTTCAATACCTGCTTTCACCAAGACAGTCTCTCCAGATAAAACCAACATTACTGACTTTAAAAGGACTCCAAAAACAGACATTATTTGTCATCTGCAGGCTCTATAAAAAGAAACACTTCTCAGCCAGGGAGTGTGAATACTCTTACTTTACCGAATCAGGGAAAAAGAGCAGATAACCTTGAGAAATGTGACCTTCTGCCTGCTGTAGAGGACTCTGGACTGAAAAAAAAAAAAAAAATTAGTGATTGCTCTTATGCTAAAAGGCTTTGAAATAAGTGATCCTGACACCGCCTGAACACGGGCATTCAAACAGTAACGAGACGCTAATTACTACATGTATGCAGAGTCACACTGGAGAAATCTGAAAAACTTCAAGTGCAGGAATTTCCTAGAATACGTGAAAAATATTTACTGGAAATTGTTTATATAAAGCAAACGACATCCTGATATTTACAGGATAATATACAAACCATAAAGAGCTCAGAAACTGCACCCACCATCTTACGTTCCTTATATTTATTAAAAGTGTGCTTGCTTTTTGAAACAGTGGCATAAAGTAGACTTGCCTAGTACCATGATCTATACCAAGCTGTGAAAAAGACTATATCAATGAACAAATGGTTAATAAATTGTTGGACACACTTGAGATCTTCCAGGAGATCTGAAAGCCTTGGGAAACCTTAGTATAAAGCCTTGTACGCACGTTCGGAGAATCTGTCGGAATGTGTCTTATCGGACCGTGTCGTCGGATAATCCGACTGTGTGTGGTATGCATCGGACTGATTCCGTCCGAATATCCGTCGGACCCAATTTTCCAACATGTTGGAAATATTTCCCGACCAACTGGTCCGATCGGACATACTCCGATCATGTGTAGCGAATGTTGATCGAACCAAGTGCCACGCATGCTCAGATCAAATTCCTACATCAAAGCTATTGGTTACTAGCCTGAATGTAGTCCCATCGTAACGAAATTACGTCATCACGTTCTGAAAGATCGGATTTTTCGACAACTTAGTCCGACCGTGTGTATGCAACAGTTTCGGACACAATCCGTCAGACTAAATCTGACGGACAAAATCCGACGGATTTGGTTGGCAGAATCTCTGACTGTGTGTACAGGGGCTCTGCTACAGGTTCTGCCTATTATAGTTGGGGTATTGGAGGGTGAGAAATAGGAGAAGAGGAGGGAGCACCCACAGTGCCTCATCCGTATATATCAAGGGAAAAGAAAGAAGATACCAAATACGTATCAACAGGTCGGACTTTTAAGGCATGGAAACAAATAAGAAAGTAACAAAATAGTTTATTAATAGAAAATACACAATATCATAACAGTGTTCAAAAAAAGAATATAAAAATCATTTAAAATTATACAATTTGTGCATTGTGCGTCGCGTCTACGCGTTTCGTCGTAACGGCTTCCTCAGGACACGGAAAAAGGTTCAAAGACGTAGCAAGAGAGAGCAAAATAAATCTCACTATCTTCAAATGGGCTGCACCTCAAGTACAAATGTCATAGAAACCAGGACACATACAAATATATGGAGAAAGTCAACCACACTGTGATAGGGTAGACAGCACATGGCACATTCTGATGAATGCAGACAAAGATTAATACTTGCTTATAGCAGGGGCAAAAAAGTGTTATTCTACATTCAACATTCAACCATCAATGGAAACAACCAATGGAGGACAGATTACCATCCAACTGAAGCTTAGTAGACGCTGATAGCAAATAGTGTACCCCAAGCAGCATAATTAGCAGCTGAGGTAAAACTATTTAAGTGGAACAAAGAAAGTAGGCCCCTGGCAGACAGCCCAATGCTGTGCACCAGCCTTGAATGTGAAATAAGACTATTTTGCCCGTGCTATAAGCAAGTATTAACCTTTTTCTGTATTCATCAGAATGTGCCACATGCTGTCTACCCTATCACAGCGTGGTTGACTTTCTCCATATATTTGGATGTCCTGGTTGCTATGACATTTGTACTTGAGGCGCATCCCATTTGAAGATAGTGAGATGTATTTTGCTCTCTCTTGTTACGTCTTTGAACCTTTTTGCTGAGGAAGTCTTTATTGGCGAAACGCGTATACGCGACGCACAAGAGCTCAATGTACAAATTGTATCATTTTAAATGATTTTTATATTCTTTTTTTGAACACTGTTATGCTATTGTGTATTTTCTATTAATAAACTATTTTGTTACTTTCTTATTTGTTTCCATGCCTTAAAAGTCCGAGCTGTTGATACCTATTTGGTATCTTCTTTGTTTTCCACAGCTATTGGAGGGTATATAGTCACCTATTATTTCTTGTTGCCAAATTAGGTTGGACCTTTAAAGACACGGTTATGCCACACCATTCCACTTTACATTGAACCTTGCTATGTAGGCTGTGATATAGGCATGCAGGTGTACATCTTTTATCAATTATAGTTGGGGCATTGAAAGGTATATTGTCACCTCTTATTTCTTGTTCCCATCTAGTTGGAGCTATTGAGACATGGTCATGCCACACCATGCCACCTCACATTGAACCCGGCTACGAAGGCTGTGAGATGGACAGGGAGCTGTTCATATTCTATCTATTATATTTGGGGTACTGGAGGATATATAGCCACCTCAAACTTCTTGCTGCCAACCTAGGTTGGACCTTTAGTGTCATGATCATGCCTCACCATGCTTTTATTGTACCCCTGCTATGTAGGTTGTTATATAGACAGGTAGGTGTATATGTTCTATCTATTTGGGGTATTGGAGGGCATACAGTCACTTCTTATTTCTTGTCTGCAACCTGGTTGGACCTATGGAGACATGGTCATGCCACACCATGTCACCTCACACTGAACCCCGCTACGTAGGCTGTGATATGGACAGGTAGCCATTTATATTGTAGTCGTTACAGTTGGGGCACTGGAGGATATAAAGCGACCTCAAACTTCTTGCTGACAACCTAGGTTAGGCCTTTGGTGACATGATCATGCCTCACAATGCCCCCTTTAATTATACCCTGCTCTGTAGGCTGTGATATAGATAGGTAGGCGAATATGTTCTATCTATTATAGTTGGGGTGTTGGAGGGTATATAGCCACATCCTATTTCTTGTAGCCAACCTGGGTTGGACCTTTGGAGACATGGTCATGCCTATAATTTATCATAGTAAATCTTGTGTTTCAAGAATATCTTTCTGTTCTATATACAGTAATAGTATTTGAACTTTGTCCAGAAAGGTATACACTTTTATCAAGACAAAAGAACAAGATTGTATTCTTGAACTTACTGTAGTATGGTATCATGTTTCTGTTGTATATGGGTACACTTGGGCAGACGCTGAGTAGATACTTTCTTTTGAGACCCTTCACTAGACCATGTGTCCTGTAACAATTTTACACTACTAGTTCAGGAAATGCATGGTGGGGCATCACTCCCTTTAGCTGTAACTGCCCTTTAGATACATATAAACACATATAATAGCAGGTTTGTCAGTGCCAGTGTGAATGAGGTCTAAGCAGCTATGCATTGTTTTAAAGACAGACTCAATTTATCCCTGCATCCTGAACCAGGCCAAACTGGTACAGTACCAAAACCAAAGCCATGGTCCAAATAATCTTAGCTTATACTCATGTTGGGTATACTGCAGACCCTATGACAATCCAATTAGTTGTTCACACAGTACTTTGAAAGAGAATTCTGTACACAGCAAGGTGCCCATAGGACTCAGGATGGGACATCACAGGGAGAAAGCGGTGAGGACTGCGTAGGACCACATAGATCAACAATCTCTTTAGTGTTGGTTTTCCAGTGGACATTAGGGGGGGCATTCCTCATGCACACAAGGGTTAACATGCCCTGTACAACTCAAGGCTTTTTGACATTTCTTTATTTTGGGACTTCACTGGACAACATTGTTGAACGAAGCCCAATGGGGTTGGTGTAAACGAGCCATCAGATGTGGCAAGAAGCTTGTGTAATATCACTTGTGGCATCTAAATCTAATTTCTCCAAGAGGTTCATCCCTACAGGAGAAAGCAGTTATGGGACATCACAGGGAGGAAACAGTGAGGGCTGCGGAGGACCACAGGAATCAACAATCTCATAGCTATCAGTTTCCCAGTGGACTTTACGGGGACCATTTCTCATGCATGCATAGGTTAACATGACCTGAAAGATGCAAGGCTTTTTGCAGTTTCTTTATGTTGGGACTTCATTGAACAACACTGTTGAATGCAACCCTATAGCTCTGGTGTGAATGAGCCCCAAGATGTGGAAAAAGGCTAGTGTAATATCGATTGTGGTTTCTAAACCTACTTACTCCAAGAGGTTTAGAAAAGATAGGAAAAATAAGGCTGCACATAGCCCAGAAAACAATAGTGTGGCATGCCTGGTATACTAAGATGACCTTGGTCACACTTAATAAATATTAAGGCTTTTTGCAAAATGTAAGTGCAAACTTGTAGGCTAAGGTACTTTACATGCCAGGACTGCTATTCATGCTTTATCTTTGATTATATAAATATTATTCTGTTATAATGCTATAAGGAATGTTCCAGGCAAAAAATAATTAGCACATATGAAAAAGACCTCATTCACAAAAGGCTTCAGGGGGGTTAAAATATTTAATGTTGCCCACTGTAACCAGTTAAACGCTAGAAATCACCCTATAGCCAGTACTGGAAAAATGGTATCTGGAACTTGAATGAGGGCCATTTTTAGTTCTTTAACCTCTGTTTGAAAATCACAGGCAGTACCTTACCGTTTGCAAGCTGGTGTTGTTAGCTAGTCTGCCCCAGAATAGTGTAATCAGGTGCTAGGTCCCTTTTATCTAGAACCCTCCTGTACTGATGTCATACTGAGTCAGTGCCCTTGCTTAAGCCAAGTTAGGACTAACCTTAGTGCAGAGACCCCGCCAGCATGCAGCCAGAAAAGCATTTCAGAAGCACTGCAACTCAGGCGCTTTTAACCCCTTCTTTGAAAGTGTGCTGAAATAAGTGGTGCTTTAGTTCTAACGTGGCCGCGGCCCTATTGTGAAAGGGGTCTTAATGTGACTGTAAATGCCATCTTAAAGTAACATCAGTAAAGTGCTGAAATTCTACCTTTTTACATGGACATTCCTTTGTTTGGTGTATGAAGGCTAATGGCCAGGAATGTCATGTGGAGGCCTCTGGCATGGCGATGGGCACAATATGGTGGTAAGACTTTAACTACTTAATGACTACCCTATAGCAGATTTACTGCTACAGGGTAGTTATTCTGTGCCGAATCATGTATACTGTATATACAGTACATGGTTCTGCACTACCGCCGGCATGCCGCTTCTGCTGTGATTAGTCACAGCAGAAGCCAATCGGTGAGTGCCAGCCAAAAGATGTCTGCTGGCACCCGCCGATCATCGGGAAGAGAGGCTGGATGGAGCTCAGCGTTTCCTGCAAAGAAGTTAATAAAATCCATGACTTCCCTTAGTAAAAGCAGCACACAAAGTACACAATAAACCACTTAATAACCGCCCTATAGCCGAATGACGACTTCAGGGCGGTTTCTTAACTGTGGGAGGCCGTCATATGACGTCCTCCCAGAATTCCGCTCTCACGCGCCCCCTGGGGCGCGCACTCGAGAGCATCCATCACGGATCACGGTAAACAGCCGCTCATAGCGGCCGTTTACCACGTGATCGCTCCGTCGAATGACGGAGTGATCACTTGTAAACAAACCGGCGTCATGTTATGACGCCGGTTCCTCCCTCCCCCTCTCTGTACCGATCGGAACAGCGGAGGGGGAAGAGATTGGTGTCAGCAGAGATGTGGGCTGCATCTGCAGTGCCCACATCGCTGCTCACCGAAAATTAACCCCTCAATTCCCTGCAAACACTCTGCAATACCCTGCCATTACTCTGCATTACTCTGCAATACCCTGCCATTACTCTGCAATACCCTGCATTACTCTGCATTACTCTGAAATACTCTGCATTACTCTGCATTACTCTGCAATACCCTGCATTACTCTGCAATACTCTGCAATACTCTGCATTACTCTGCAATACCCTGCAATACTCTGCATTACTCTGCAATACTCTGCATTACTCTGCAATACCCTGCATTACGCTGCAATACTCTGCATTACGCTGCAATACTCTGCATTACGCTGCAATACCCTGCAATACTCTGCAATACCCTGCATTACGCTGCAATACTCTGCAATACTCTGCAACACCCTGCAACACCCTGCAATGCTCTGCAACACTCTGCAATGCTCTGCAACACCCGCCAATACCGTGCAACACTCTGCAATGCTCTGCAACACTCTGCAATGCTCTTCAACACCCACCAATATCCTGCAACACTCTGCAATGCTCTGCAACACCCGCCAATACGTGCAACACTCTGCAATGCTCTGCAACACTCTGCAATGCTCTGCAACACCCACCAATACCCTGCAACACTCTGCAATGCTCTGCAACACCTGCCAATACCGTGCAACACTCTGCAACACCCTCCAATATCCTGCAATGCTCTGCAACGCAATACTCTGCAACGCCATACTCTGAGATACCCAGCCATACCCAGCCATAGTCGGTGATACCCTGCAATACCCAGCCATAGACACCCCCCCTCCTCCCGCCGCCCTCCGGTACTTCTACCGACTCGCCAATACGATCAAATCCAGAATCTTTTTTTTTTTCAGGCTTCCCAGCTTAGAGATGAGATGCGGGGTCTTATTGACCCCATATATCACTGTAAAGAGGACCTGTCATGCCATATACCTATTACAGGGGGAGGTTTACATTCCTTGTAATAGGAATAAAAGTGATCAAAAAATTTATTTTTGGGGAAAAAAATGTCAAACTAAAATAAATAAAGTAAAATGAACAATAACATTTTTTTTTTTTTAAAGCGCCCCTGTCCCCATGTGCTCGCATGCAGAAGCGAACGCATACGTAAGTCCCGCCCACATATGAAAACGGTGTTCAAACCACACATGTGAGGTATCGCTGCGAACGTTAGAGCGAGAGCAATAATTCTAGCCCTAGAACTCCTCTGTAACTCAAAACATATAACCAGTAAAAAAAAATTAAATCGTCGCCTATGGGGATTTTTAAGTAGCGACGTTTGGCGCCATTCCACGAGCCTGTGCAATTTTGAAGAGTGACATGTTAGGTATCGATTTACTCGGTGTAACTTCATCTTTCACATTATGCAAAAATTGGGCTAACTTTACTGTGTTTTTTTTTTTTTAAGCACAAAACAGTTTTTTTTTCCAAAAAAAGCATTCGAAAAATTGCTGCGCAAATACCGTGCGAGATAAAAAGTTGCAACGACCATCATTGTATTCTCCAGGGTGTTTGCTAAAAAAACATATATAATGTTTTGGGATTCGATGTAATTTTCTAGCAAATAAATGATGATTTTTACATGTAGGAGAGAAATGTCAGAATTGTCCTGGGTGCTCCAGAACGCCTGATGGCGCTCCCTGCATGTTGGGCCTCTGTATGTGGCCACACTATGTAAAAGTCTTACACATGTGGTATCGCCATACTCGGGAGTAATATCAGAATGTGTTTTGGGGTGTAATTTGTGGTATGCATATGCTGTGTGAGAAATAAACTGATAAAATGACAATTTTGTGAAAAAAAATAAAAAAAGTAAAAAAAATCTTGATTTTGCAAAGAATTGTGGGAAAAAATGACAACTTCAAAAAACTCATCATGCCTTTTGCTAAATACCTTGGAATGTCTTCTTTCCAAAAAGGGGTCATTTGGGGGGTATTTGTACTTTTCTGGCATGTTAGGGTCTTAAGAATTGAAATAGGCCGTCAGTACTTCAGGTGTGATCAATTTTCAGATATTGGCACCATAGCTTGTGGACTCTATAACTTTCACAAAGACCAAATAATATCCACCAATTTTTACTTATTTTTACCAAAGATATGTAGTAGTATAAATTTTGGCCAAAATTTATGAAGAAAAAATTACTAATCTGCTAAATTTTATAACAGAAACGAAGAAAAATTCATTTTTTTACAGAATTTTCTGTATTTTTTCTTTTATAGCACAAAAAATAAAAAATCCAGCAGTGATTAAATACCACCAAAAGAAAGCTCTATTTGTGTGAAAAAAAAGGACAAAAATTTCATATAGGTCCAGTGTTGCATGACTGAGTAATTGTCATTCAAAATGTGAGAGCACCAAAAGCTGAAAATTGGTCTGGTTATTAAGGGTGTTTAAGTGCCCAGTGGTCAAGTGGTTAAACCTTAGATCACCCTTGATGTTTAACCCCTTCCAAGCCAGCGTCATTAGTACAGTGACATATTTTTACCATTGATCACTGTATGTCACTGGTTCCCACAAAGTATCAAACGTGCCAGTTAGTGTCAGATTGTCTGTTGCAATATTACAGTTGCTGACCGCCTCCATTACTAATATAAAAAAAAGGAATAAAAATTCTAGTAGGTATATCCAATAGTTTGTAGACGCTATAACTTTTGTGCAAACCAATCAATATACGCTCATTGGGATTCTTTTTTTTTACGAAAAATATGTAGCAGAACATATTGGCTTAAATTAATGATTTATAATTTTTTACATTTTTCATTGGATGTGTTTTATAGCAGAAAGTATAAAATATTATTATTTTTTTAAAATTGTTGATCTTTTTTTATTTATAGCACAAAAAATAAAAAACGCAGAGATGATCAAATACCACCAAAAGAAAGCTCTATTTGTGGGGAAAAAAAATATGACATTATTTGGGTACAGCATTGCATGACTGCGCAACTGTCAGTTAAAGTACCGCAGTGTTGAAAAAAGAAAAAAATTATTATATCGATTTAATTTGGGCACAGCATTGCATGACCGTGCAATTGTCAGTTAAAGTAATGCAGTTTTGCAAAAAAATAAAACGATATACATTTTATTTGGGTACAATGTTTCACGATCGCACAATTTTCAGGTAATCACTTAAGCCCTGGATCACTTGGCTGGCCAAAGACCAGAGCACGTTTTGCGTTTCGGCACTGCGTCACTTTAACTGACAATCACGCGGTAGTGCGACATTCCGCCCAAACAAAATTGACGTCTTTTTTCCCCCACAAATAGAGCTTTCTTTTGGTGGTATTTGATCACCTCCAGTTCTGAAAAAAAAACCACATTATTTTTTACTTTCTGCTATAATAAATATCCCCAAAAAATATATAAAAAAATCTTTTTTCTCAGTTTAGGCCAATACGTATTCTTCTACATATTTTTGGTAAAAAAAATTGCAGTAAGCATTTATTGATTGGTTTGCACAAAAGTTTTATAGCGTCTACAAAATAGGGGACAGTTTTATGGCATGTTTATTAATCATTTTTTTTCTAGTAATGGCAGCGATCAGCGATTTTTATCGTGACTGCAACATTATGGCAGACAGATCGGACACTTTTGGTGCAATTTTGGAACCATTCGCATTTATACAGCGATCAGTGCAATTAACCACTTCAATACAGGACATTTATACACCCTTCCTTCCCAGACCAAATTTTAGCTTTCAGTGCTCTCACACTTTGAATGCCAATTACTCAGTCATGCAACACTGTACCCAAACAACATTTTTTATCACTTTTTTCATACAAATAGAGCTTTCTTTTGCTGGTATTTAATCACCACTGGGGTTTTTATTTTTTGCGACATAAGTGAAAAAAGAGCAAAAATTGTGAAAAAAAACACTTTTTTTTGTTTCTATAATAAAATTTTGCAAATAAGTAATTTTTGTTCATAAATTTGGACCAAAATTGATACGACTACATCTCTTTGGTAAAAATAACCCAAATTAGTGGATATTATTTAGTCTCTTTGAAAGTTATAGAGTCTACAAGCTATGGTGCAAACCATTGAAAATTGATCACACCTGATCACACCTGATGCACTGACGGCCTATCTCATTTCTTGAGGCTCTGAAATGTCAGGAAAGTACAAATACCCCCCAAATGACCCCTTTTTGAAAAGTAAACAGTCCAAGGTATTTAGCAAGAGGCATGGTAAGTTTTTTGAAGTTGTAGTTTTTTCCCACAATTCTTTTTTTTTCCACAAAATTGTCATAATAACATGTTATTTCTCACACACTGCATATGCATACTTCCAATTACACCCCAAAATGCATTCTGCTACTCCTCCCGAGTATGGCAATACCACATGTGTGTGACTTTTACACAGGCTGGCCACACAAAGAGGTCCAACATGCAGGGAGCACCGTCAGGGGTTCTAGGAGCATAAAATGACACCTCTAATTTCCTAACCTCCTATTACATTTGTGAAGGCCCTGGAGCACCAGGACAGTGGAATTACCTACAGAATGACCCCATTTTGGAAAGAAAACACCCCAACGTCTATTCTATGAGGCATAATGAGTCTTTTGAATGGTTCATTTTTTTCCACAAGTCTTCGGAACACGTGGAAAGAAAATTAAAACTTTTTTTTTACATAAATCGGTCGGTTTATAAGATATTTCTAACTCAAAGCATGTATATAGCAAAACTGACAACACAAAATACATTCTGCTACTCCTCCTGAGTATGGCGACACCACATGTGTGAGACTTTTACACAGCGTGTCCACATACAGAGGCCCAGCATGCAGAGAGCACCATCAGGTGTTCTAGGAGCATAAATGACATGATAAATTTCCTAACAACCTATTACAATTTTGAAGGCCCTGGAGCACTAGAACAATGGAATTACCCACAAAATTACCCCATTTTGGAAAGCAAACACGCCAACGTCTATTCTATGAGGCATAATGAGTCTTTTGAACCGTTCATTTTTTTTTATACAAGTCTTCAGAAAATGTGGAAAGAAAATGAAAATCTTTTTTTTTTTTACACAAAGTTGTCAATTTATAAGATATTTCTAACACATAGCATGTATATAGCAAAAATTACACCCCAAAACACATTCTGCTACTCATTCTGAGTATGGCGATACCACATGTGTGAGACTTTTACACAGCCAGTCCACATAGAGAGGCCCAACATTGAAGTAATACCTTCAGGCGTTCTAGGAGCATAAATTACACATCTCATTTCATTCCTACCCATCACACTTTTGAAGGTCCTGGTGCACCAGCACAGTGGAATTACCCACAAAATGACCCCATTTTGGACAAGCAAATACCCCCAATGTATATTCTTTGAGGCATGGGCTGCAGATAGGTACTTGGGTACTCTGTTGGGCTGGAGACAAGTACTCAGGTACTCTGATGGGCTGGTGACAGGTACCTGGGTACTCTGATCGGCTGGAGATAGATACTCAGGTACTCTGATGGCCTGATGACAGGTACTTGGGTACTCTGATGGCCTGGTGACAGGTACTCGGGTAATCTGATGGGCTACAGATAGGTACTCGGGTACTCTGATGGGCTGTGACAGGTACTCAGATGGGCTGTGGCAGGTCCTCAGGTACTCAGATGGGCTGTGACAGGTACTCGTGTACTCAGATGAACTGTGACAGGTACTCAAGTACCCGGGTACTCAGATGGACTGTGACAGGTACTCAGGTACTTGGGTACTCAGATGAACTGTGACAGGTACTCGAGTACTCAGATGGATTGTGACAGGTACTCGGGTACTCAGATGAACTGTGACAGGTTCTCGGTACTCAGATGGACTGTGACAGGTATCCGGGTACTCAGATGGACTGTGCCAGGTACTCAGGTACTCGGGTACTCAGATGAACTGTGACAGGTACTCAGGTACTCAGATGGGCTGTGACAGATACTCAGGTACTTGGGTACTCAGATATACTGTGACAGGTACTCGGGTACTTTGGTATTCAGATGGACTGTGACAGGTACTCGGATACTCAGATATACTGTGACAGGTACTTGGGTACTCAGATGGGCTGTGACTGGTACTGGGGTACTCAGATGGGCTGTGACAGGTACTCTGGTACTCTGATGGGTGGTGACAGGTACTCAGGTACTCTGATGGGTGGTGACAGGTACTCTGATGGGTGTTGACAGGTACTTTGATGGCTTGTGGCAGGTACTTTGATGGCTGGTGACAGGTACTCTTTATTGGGGGGGGCAATCAGTGTGGTTGGTGTGTACTGTAAGTTGGTGTGTACTGTAAGTGGTAACGATATGTTACCGCAATCTCCTTCTCACACACGATTGGTGTTTGACAAGGAGAACCTGGTAACATCTCGTTACCGTGGTTTGTGGTTTGTTTACATTCTGTGACCGTCTGTGATTGAACACAGCCAATCACGTGGTAAAGAGCCCCGATCGCCATTCTGTGAGCACCCTAGGGGCATGCACGAGCGCTGTGCACGTGGGCAATACCTGTGACCGGCTGTGATTGGATACAGCCGGTCACGTGATAAAGAGACATTTTTTATTGGTTCTTTACCCTGATCTGGGATGGGCTGTGTCTGAGGGCAACACCTCATCCACGATCGCCAGTCTGCAGGCCCCCGGGGGCCAGCAGGAGCAGCGAGATACCGAGGACATCATATGACGCCTGCCCGGGATGGGAGATCCCACCTGCGGAAGTCATATGACTATAGCCCGGCTTTGAAGTGGTTAAAAATGCACTGTGACTGTAAATGTGACTGGCAGTGAAGGGGTTAACCACTAGGTGGCACTGTAGGGGTTCAGTGTGTCCTAAGGAGTGTTTCTTACTGCGGGGGGAAAGATGCTATGTGTGACACAACACTAATCACTACTCCTGATTACAGGGAGCTGTGATCAGTGTCCTGTCACTAGGCACAAAGGGGAAATGCTTATTTACATTAGCATTTCCCCATTCTGCCTCTCCGTGAGATGATCGCGGGTATCCCCACGGACATTGAGTTGTGGATTTAATTAATCTTTTTTTTCTTTTTTGGTTATTTCTCATTTAAGGGGGTGTGGCAGAGGGTGTGTCCTATGCCTGCATACGTTTGCTAGTCGATGTCCCTCATTCCCATCTCAAAATGTTGGGAGGTATGGTAAATCTTCCAGGGGTCAAGTGGTTAAGTAGAAGGTATGTTGTTCTATCAGGAAGAAGGGGGGGCATAGACTTGTGCTCTTGGTTCCAATACTCAGCCATTCGCAGGCCCCCTTCCACGTTGGCATGGGCAACATTGTTTTATCTCCTTTGTGCCAGATTTTTAAGTCTAGTATGGATTCAACAAGCTAGAGATACAAGCCTCTAACACTTACCTAAAATGTTCTGCTATTATTCCAAGCTAGTTTACTAGATCATTAATTCAGAGATTCGTTTTAGACTCAAATATATGAACTTCTATTCCTAAATACGAAGCAGTAACAGAGATTAAAAAGCTGATCCAGTAGCTGTGTCACACACAGAGGAACACATGAGCCACTCAATGAACGGAGACGGGGGGAATAGAGACAGCTGATGGTTGGTTTGGGTCTCATATTTTGGTTTATTTGCTAGATTTTAGCTCTTGCAGCTGCAGCCAAGCCTCACACCCCCTCCATTTTTTTGTGGTAAGTGTGAAATTATGAGCAGCAGGCAACAAATATTTTAAATATTTAGCATTGCCATTTTGGAATGTATTCTGTGTTTTCGTATACAAGGGACATTTAAGCTTTTATTATTTTGCAGCAAAATGATTTAATTAGTACCTGCTGGGCATAACAGACATGAAACCACAAGTGCCACAAACCTTCAGCTTAAAGCATGCGATATTTTGTAAATCTTATCATTAACCCATCCCTGCTATTCAATCCCAACAAGAAAGAAAAAAAAGACTATAAATGGAGATGCTGGAGTGACGGATCATTTCCAAATGTCAACACCTAGTAACGTGAGAAAATCTCTTCTTTTGTGGGCACCAAAAATGAGTTTGGTGAGGCACTTCTACTCCTAAGCTTATGTAGACACTAAGCTTATATAAAGGAAAAGTCTGAGTTTACCCCGCCATGTTTGTGTAAAGACCAGGCAAAAAGAAAAATCCTTAAATGGTAAGGTACACTATATTGTAAAAGGTATTGGGACGCCTGCCTTTACGCGCACATGAACTTGGCATCCCAGTCTTAGTCCGTAGGGTATCTCCCGACCAGAATTTTAAGATGTATGGGATGGTTACCCCACCTTTCAGTGAGCCTGAGCATCACACGATACAGTCTCTTGGGTTATGGCACTTTTGCCAAGTGATTTCCTGACAAGGGGGCACTCTATTCATTGGACACTGGGCAAACATTTTCTTGTCCCCCCCTCCCCCATGCAATTTGGCTCTCCATCCCAATATCCCAAGAAACAAATAAACACGCACATAGACTTATATTAAAAACTTTGATAAAGTAAATATAAAGAACTGGTTCACACTCACTAAGTGTTTGCTAGAGGTTACTGCACATCCCTACTGCTCACTGATTGGTTGCTAAAGGTTATTGCACATCCTTACAGCTCACTGATAGGTTGCTAGAGGTTACTGCACATCATTTCCACTCACCGATTGGGTGCTAGAGGTTACTGCTTATCATTGACACTCACTGGTTTGTAGAGGTTACACCACATCATTACCACTCACTGATTAGTTGCTAGAAGTTACCGCACATCTATACTGCTCACTGATTGGTTGCTGAAGGTTGCAACCTTTTGTCCATTTTTATCATCCTTTTTTTTACAACACATGCCGGTGGAATAACAATAATTACCATACTTACGCACCAAAAACATGTCAGCAGACACAAAATAGGTACCAAACTTACACACCATAAATACGCCCCCAACAAACACCAACAATACCATACTGACACATCAGAAACATTTCCGCAGATATAGAGTCAGTACCATACTGACACACCAGAAACATGTCTGCAGATACAGAGTCAATATCATACTGACACACCAGAAACATGTCTGTAGGGCAGTGTACAGAGGTGATTAGAGTGTAGAACAGAGTACAGGGATCAGTAGGGCAAAGGACAGGGGATCAAGAGCGCAGAGTACAGAAGGGTCAGCATAGTACAGTAAAAGGGATCAGGAGAGCGCAGGGCACAGTGCAGGGAGCGAAGGGCACAGTACAGGGATCAGAAGGGCACACACTAGGGGGTTTGGAGGGCACACACCAGGGGGGTCAGGAGGGCATATACCAGGGGGTTGGAGGGGCACACACCTGGAAGGTTGGGGGGCACACACCAGGGGGGTAGGGAACGGCAAACCCCAGGGGGGTAGGGAGGGCACACACCAGGGGGGTAGGGAGGGCACACACCAGGGGGGCAGGGAGGGCACACACCAGGGGGAAAGGGAGGGAACACACCAGGGGGGTTAGGGAGGACACACACCAGGTGGGTCGAGAAAGCACACCCCAGGGGGGGTTGGAAGGGCACACACCAGAGGGGGTGGGAAGGCACACACCGGGGGTTCAGGAAGGCACACACTAGAGGGGATCGGGAGGGAACACACCAGGGGGGTTGAGAGGGCAGGGAGGGCACACACCGGGGGGGTAGGGAGGGAACACACAAGGGGGGTCGGGAAGGCACACACCAGGGGGGTCTGGAAGGCACACACCAGGGAGGGTCTGGAGGGCACACACCAGGGAGGGTCTGGAGGGCACACACATGGGGGCTCTGGAGGGCACACACCAGGGGGGGGTCTGGAAGGTGCACACCAGGGAGGGTTGGAAGGATACACACCAGGGGGGTCGGGACAGTGAAAACCTGGGGGCAGAGACAATGCTTTAGTTAATGCTACATGAAAAGGCCATCTTCCAAATTTTCAGCTAACAGCTGGCACTTCTATACTATACTGCAGTAGCTCAGCAGACTTATAATAGAGGTGCCTGCAAGCTAAGCCACAATGAACCGTTAGGTGATTTTACCTTCAGGCACACTCGCTCGGCACCCTCTGCTCACAGCTACTGTCACACCACCCTTCTCCAGGTAACCATAATCTCGGAACTCAGCTCATCCTGCCCACTCAACAGCAGAAGCTTGGAGGCGCCATCTCAGGGATGGTCCTTAGTCTTATTGGAGAGCAGCAGGGAAACTGCTGATGAGTGAGGTGGGGGGCGGGGGTGAAGGGGGCATAGATGTGCAGAAAGTGGAAGCTGTCCAGACCGCGGCTCTGCTTTCCGTGCTTTCCGTTAGCTGGGCACAAGAGCACAGAGGGACAGGTGGTGAGTATGCTGACTGCGGGCTAAGTGCCAGGGCCCAGGGCACTTGCCCCATTTACCCTAAGAGGCTGGAAGGGCTACTTCACAGTAAAAGCTGTGAAAATGTGGAATAGATTCCCTCAAGAGCTGGTTCTGTCCAGCTCAGTAGCTTGCTTTAAAAACGACCTGGATTCTTTCCTAAATGTACATAATATAACTGGATACTAACATTTATAGGTAAAGTTGATCCAGGGAATATCTGATTGCCTCCCATGGGATCAGGAAGGAATTTTTACCCTTGCTGTAGCAAATTGGATCATGCTTTGCTGGGGTTTTTTGCCTTCCTCTGGATCAACTTCGGGTATAGGATTGTGTATATAGGATTGTATGATTCCCCCCCCCCCCCTTTTAGTGGTTGAACTAGATGGACTTGTGTCTTTTTTAAACCAGACTAACTATGTAAATACACTATATTACCAAAAGTATTGGGATGCCTGCCTTCAATGGCATCCCGGTCTTAGTCTGTAGGGTACAATATTGTGTTGACCACCCTTTGCAGCTATAACAGCTTCAACTCTTCTGGGAAGTCTGTCCACAAGGTTTCGGAGTGTGTCTATGGGCATGTTTGGCCATTCTTCCATTAGTTCATTTGTGAGGTCAGGCACTGATGTTGGAAAAGAAGGCCTGGGGCTCACAGTCTCTACTCTAATTCATCCCAAAGGTGTTCTATCAGGTTGAGGTCAGGACTCTGTGTAGGCCAATCAAGTTGCTCCACCCCAAACTCACTCATCCATGTCTTTATGTTTGAGTTTGGGGTGGAGAAACTTGACTGGCCTACACAGAGTAGTGTGCTAAGTACATTCTTCCTTAATCTTAAATGCTTGTTGTACTTCTTATACTAAGCTGTGTCAGGACCCTATGTTTGTGCACTGGTGCCCCAAACTGTTCCCACAAAGTTGGGAGCAGGAAATTGTCCAAAATGTCTTGGTATGGTAATGCCTTAAAGGGCTTGTAAACCCTCATGTTTTTTCCACCTTAATGCATTCTATGCATTGAGGTGAAAACCTTCTATAGTGCAGTACCACCCCAGACCCACCCCCTTTTACTCACCGGAGCCCGGTCTTTCCAACACAGAGAATGAGCACACTCGCTCCAGCCAGTGTCTCGGGTCTTAAATGGATAGATTGATAGCAGCTCA
Source organism: Lithobates pipiens (assembly GCF_037356315.1). NCBI lineage: Eukaryota > Metazoa > Chordata > Amphibia > Anura > Ranidae > Lithobates > Lithobates pipiens. The sequence goes on along the minus strand of NW_027507788.1, from coordinate 182,754,008 downwards.
GCCATTGGCTCCCGCTGCTGTCAATCAAATCCAATAATGTGGGAGCCGGGAGGTGGGGCCGAGTCCTGCTGTCTGTGTCAATAGATGCAGTAGCAGGACGCAGAAGCGCTCCCACACAAGTGCCCCGGGGGGGAGGAGCCAGGAGCTGAGGGACCCCAGAAAAGGTGGATCGGGGACACTCTGTGCAAAACCAACTGCACAGAGAAGGTAAGAATGACATGTTTGTTATTAAAAAAAAATAGGTTTAGTTATCCTTTAGGAGTTCCCTTCACTGGAAATAAGGGGCCAAGCACAACGCCTGAAAAACAACCCCACACCATAATCCCCCCTCCACCAAATGATTTTGACCAGTGCATAAAGCAAGGTCCATAAAGACATGGATGAGCGAGTTTTGGGTGGAGGAACTTGATTGGCCTACGCAGGGTGGTGCACTAGGTGTGTTTAGCCCATTCATTTCACAGTTTTTTTTCCCAGGTGAAAAAGCGCTCAGAAAAGGCGGGCAAATGCCAAGTGTGCATGAGGCTTCAATCTGCCCTAAAAGTATAAAATGTATACCAACAATTTCTTCCTTATTGTTGAATGCTTGTTGTACTTCTTAAAGTAAGCTATATCTTGGACTTCACTGCACTGGCTCTCACAGAATACCCAGTTTTACTGCTGCCTGCAGTGTCACTGATACTTTTTACTATAATGACCCTAATAAAATTCATGTTTTCCTCTACTATAAATCAAAACCCTATGTTGCATTTGCAATGTGAAGTGCTTATACCCAATAAAAAAAATGTAATTTCTTAATTGGGATGAGTCCCACATCATAAAGAAGCTCTAGGACTAGTTAGAGATGCAGGATGTTCTCTCTCCATATACCAGGGGTGTCCAAACTTTTTTCAAAGAGGGCCAGATTCGATGAAGTGAACATGTGTGAGGGCCGACCATTTTGCCTGACATTCTTTGAACCATTAAAATTCGGTCATTCGAGCACTCATACCTGGCCCAACAAAAATTCTTGTGCCTTTGTCGCGCTCGTTTGCCCGACACACAGACGAATGCTCTGTTCTTTAGGGGTACCGTTAAGTCTTAATGGTACCCCACACATTGGAAACATGGGGTGCTTTTGGTGCAGCGCAATTAAAAAAAAAAAAAAGCTCTGGGACTTCTTTCCTTGCATTTTTGTGGGTATGGAAGCCCATTGAAATGCATGGGCTGCCCTACACACAGCATGCAGCCATGCAGATGTGAGCCAAGGGCTTATTGGAGGGGCAGTAAAACTACATGGTTAAGCTGTTTTTACCACCCCCAACTTCTCCCCCTTTAGCTGCAGAGGGAGCAGCTGGGGGTGTACACATGCTGTGGCTGCAGCTGGAGGTATGCTCAGGGTGAATGGGCCTGCACTGCAACTACCCCGCAACTGTGTAGACTGCACAGTTGCGGTATAGTGATGCTACATTTACGGGCTTAAAACAGGTGGTGAGGAGGCAACATAATGCCTCTTTACCACCTTTCAAATGCCTCTGAAAAGCGATCTGTATATGGATTGCTTTTCAGAGGAGCAGCAATCCTGGCTGCTATCACACACACAAGCACCACAAAAGCAGTTCTGATGGTACAAGAATGGGGGGGGGGGGTCTGGATTAAAAGTAACACACATGCATACACATACACACAGACATACACACATACAGACACATGCATACACATACAGACACATTCATATACTTACATACATACAGACACATGCACACACACACATACAGACACATGCACACACGTACATACATACATACATACAGGCACATACATACATACATACAGACATACACGCACATACATACACGCACATACAGACATACATACACACACACACACACACACACACACACATACATGCACACAGATACATACAGACACACATGCTGCACACACATACAGACACACATACATGCACACACATACAGACAGACATACACGCACATACATACAGACACACATGCACATGCGCATACATACAGACATACATGGACACACACACACATGCAATCATACATGCACAGACACACACACACATGCACACACACACACAGACACACATGCACATACAGACACACATACACACACATACATACAGACAGACATGCACACACACACACATATAGACACACATGCACACACATGCACAGACACACATACATACAGACACACATACATACAGATACACATGCACACACACACATACACACATGCACACATACATACATACATACAGACACACATGCACACACATGCATACAGACAGACATGCACACACATACATACATACATACATACATACATACAGACATGCACACACACACACACACATACAGACAGACATGCACACACACACACATACAGACAGACATGCACACACACACATACAGACACACATGCACACATACACATACAGACACACATGCACATACATACAGACACACATGCACATACATACAGACAGACATGCACACATATACATACAGACACACATGCACACATACAGACACACATGCACACACATACATACATACAGGCACACATGCACACACACACACATACACATAAATAAAGCCTTTTTAAAACGAATCTAGCTTGTAGTACAGTACCTTTCCATTCCATTTCCTCATTCAGCCGGGTACTGCACTGTAGGGGGAAGCAGAGAGCACAGCACACTCCTCTGCACTTTACTTTCACTTTTGAAGCCGACGGAGCTTCTCACAGTGCCGGGGATCGGCTCATTTGACAGCCCTGATCCCGCAGCACACCAGGCGGGCCGTTCAAAACCGGACTGCGGGCCGCGATTGGCCCGCGGGCCGGACTTTGGACATGCCTGCCATATACTGTATGATTCCCCCAGACCAACCCTGAAAAAGCATTGCTTTACTACCTTCACAAATGTTCATAAATATTATGAAGGAAAGGCACTAGAAACTACATTTTCACACCTAAAAAGTTGGGCAGAGGACAAAAACCTATCTAGTATTATGAATCTCATAAGGTATAACACAGATTTTAAGAAAAGTCCAACAAATCATCCCCAAATCCTAAAAAGTGGACTTTACTCATCCACAAGCTAGATCTTGGGCATACTGTGAATCTGGAAATTATTCACCGCGCTTCACTTTTTCCACAATTTTTTATGTTACAGCCTTATTCCAAAATGGATTGAATTCATTATTTTTCTCAGAATTCTACTAACAATACCCCATAATGACAACGTAAAAGAAGTTTGTTTGAAATCCTTACAAATTTATAAAAAAAAAGTATTTACACCCTTTTCTCAATACTTTGTTGAAGCCCCTTTGGCACCAATTACAGCCTCAAGTCTTTTTGAGTATGATGCTACAAGCTTGGCACATCTATTTTTGGGCAGTTTCTCCCATTCTTCTTTGCAGGACCTCTCAAGCTCCATCAGGTTGGATGGGGAGCATCTGTGCACAGCCATTTTCAGATCTCTCCAGAGATGTTCTCTCGGGCTCTAGCTATGCCCCTCAAGGACATTCACAGAGTTGTCCCATAGCCACTCCTTTGTTACCTTGGCTGTGGGTTTAGGGTTGTTGTCCTGTTGGAAGATGAGCCTTTGCCCCAGTCTGATTTCCAGAGTACTCTGGAGAAGGTTTCCTTTAAAGATGTCTCTGTATTTTGCTGCATTCATTTCATTTAGTCTCCTAGTTCCTGCCGCTGAAAAACATCCCCACAGCATGATGCTGCCACCACCATGCTTAACTGTAGGGATAGTTTTGGCCAGGTGATGAGCCGTGCCTGCTTTCCTCCAGACATGACACTTGCCATTCAGGCCAAACAGTTCAATCTTTGTTTCATCAGACCAAAGAATTTTGTTTCTCATGGTCTGAGAGGCGCCTTTTGCAAACTCCAGGCAGGCAACCATATGCCTTTTACTGAGGAGTGGCTTCCATCTGGCCACACTACCATACAGACCTGATTGGTGGAGTGCTGCAGAGATGGTTGTTCTTCTGGAAAGTTCTCCTCTCTCCACAGAGAAACTTTTGAGCTCTGTCAGAGTGACCATTGGGTTCTTGGTCACCTCCCTAAGGCCCTTCTCCTCCAATTGCTCAGTTTGGCCATGTTGCCTGCTTTAGGAAGAGTCCTGGTGGTTTCAAATTTCTTCCATTTACAGATGATGGAGGCCACTGTGCTCATTGGGACCTTCAATGCTGCAGACATTTTTCTGTACCCTTCCTCAAATCTGTGCCTCGATACAATCCTGTCTTTAAGTCTACATACAATTCCTTGAACTTCATGGCTTGGTTTGTGCACTGTTAACTGTTATATAGACGGGTGTGTGCCTTTCCAAATCATGTCCAATCAACTGAATTTACCACAGGTGGACTCCAATGAAGTTGTAGAAACATCTCAGGGATGATCAGTGGAAACAGGATGCCCCTGACCTCAATTTTGAGCGTCATGGCAAAGGCTGTGACAATGGGATTTTTTTGTTTTCTAGTTCTAACAAACTTGCAAAGATTTCGAGCAAACTTCTTTCACATTGCCATTATGGGGTATTGTTTGTAGAATTTTGAGGAAAATAATGAATTTAATTATTTAATTCATTTTGGAATAAGACCGTAACATAACAAAATGTGGACAAAGTGAAGCACTTTGAATACTTTCCGGATGCACTGTATGCTCTTGCAGGAACTTGGCATACAGGGCTCACTAGTGCAGGATTAGTCCCCATTCATACCTGAGTGATTTGAAGCTTCATCAGAAGTGTTTCAATACTTGACAATGGGATTTCCATTATTTTTGCTTGTGACCATTCATGCCTGAGCTTAGTGTAGCTTGAAGCTCAGTGCTTGAAAAGGTACACAGGCTTCTTTTTGGGGCAGAGTTGCGCATTTTGGTCCCAAAAAGCATCAATGAGTGCGCCTGAAATATGTATTAAAAAAAAACTGGAATTTTTGTTTGTTTTTCTGCCTATTATCTAGCTTTCTATTGGCTGAAAGTAATGAAAAACAAAGTTCAAACCTGAAATGCATGCAAGAAGCTCAAAAACAGATGTAAAAAAAGACAACAAACAAAAACTCCCCTGAAAAACAACCAAGCTTGCTCAGTTCACATGTGAATGGAGGCTAAAGTTGCCATGAAAAAACTGCCTGCAAGTGAATGCAACATCGGTACATTGGTCCTTTGGTAAATAAACATTCTGCTTGACACTTAGTCAGAGGGATTCATGAAACTAACCAACAGCCCATTGCTGCATGGTATTTTGAAATATGTCATCACTGGTATGACATGCAATGTGATAATATATGACTGTTTCCGTTTTCTTTGTTTTAAACCTATTTTGGTATTCAACCTGAGTTTTCTCAGACAGACAAATGTCTTTGACCACAAGTTAATACTGCTATATTTTTATTCATGATATATCTTTGAAGTTAGTTTTCCAATGGACAGCAAGATGATACACATCGGGAATCATCAAAATAACAAATACTGTTGCCTTTGCTTTGCCTTGTTGAACAGAGCGCTGTCTCTATCTCTTGTTTTATCAAAGTCATTTTGATATTTAATATCATAATGAGCATTTCTTATGTATGCTACTAACCAGCAGGGGTAGCTATACACTGTTTTCCACATGTACCTGACTATTAACAGCTGCTTTATTGCATAAAAGAAAGATGTTCACTAGGCTCAGTAGTTCAAGCTCCAGTTTAGGTACATAACAGGACAAGCAGTTCTTTGACCCTTTGCTCTCCACTCTTTTCTTTTACAAAAGGGTTTTATTTAAAAAATAATTTGATCGGACATATTAGGTAAAAGATGAAATGGTTACATTAAGGAAAAATCCCTACTAAGGGATAAAACAAACATTTTTTATAGCTTCCAAATTCAACTTATCGTAGTAACTTAAATCCCTGGTTGAGAGGTCTTGAGATTCCGGGTTGTATCACGTGATGAAGCAGAGACACCCGGGCATAATGTTGGGGATCGCAAAACAGTTAGCTACTTCCCTACCGCTGTGTAGTCATATGACGCCCGCAGGAACCCCCTGTCCCTCCGGGCGGGGCATCATATGATGTCCTGGGATTCCCTGCATTCTGGAGAGCGTGCGTGCCCGCTGCATCACTTGGGACCCGATGCGTGTGGTAATTATAGACATTATCCTCCTAATCCTGATAATCATTCTTGGAAACCTGTACCTTATAGGGGGAGAGGACAAAGAGGGAGGGGAAATTACCCTGGTCGGAAAGCTCTGGTTCCCCTTAATAATGGTTATGCCCCTCTGCAGGTCTATTATGAAGAGCAACCATTCAGTCAGGATTTTTTAGAACAGGAGAGGATCCCTTGGAGTGAACCTCCTCCACTCACCCCCAAGTGGGAGGCAGAGAGGAGGGATTATTGGGCCCCCCAAGGGCAAGCTACAAACGGTCAGACCAGTTTAAAAAGAAAAAGCAGAGAGAATGCCGGGGGGGGGAGACGGGTCCAAAAGACAAAGACCCCAGTAGGCACTGGGATTTATAATCTCAGTGGCGTTCCACTTACAGAGGAGGAAATTAAGGTCCTAGATAAGGGCCTTAAATTCACTCCTATCCATAACCTTAACAAATTCCAGACTTATGTTAATGTGCAGAAATTTGTCCGGAACCTGAATATGAAAAAATATTTTCTTTCTAACCCGATACAGCGGAATGCTACTCAGTCAAATTTTACACATTCTAGTCCGCGGAACAAATCTATTTTCAATCCTCAATGTAGTGATAACAAGCTTCTGGAGGTATTTAGAAATATGGTATGCAATGATCTAGATAAGTTGAAAATGAAAAAAGTCAGAGATTCGCAGTATATTAAAAAGGGTATTTCCTTATTGGATTGAAGGAACGACATACTGATTCATCCAGCTGATAAGGGGGGCTGGTGGTACTGAGTAAATCATACTACCATACAGAAATCACTTAACTGTTGAGTGATCATGAAACATATAAATTGCTCAACCGTAATCCTATATTGAATTTTAAAAATTAATTGCATTCTTTAATTCAAGATGGTAAACAAAGGGGGATTTTGAATCCCAATGAATCATCTTATTTAGATCCTCTTTATTGCAGGACTACTATAATTTATTTTTGACCAAAAATACACAAAAATTCTGACTTGCCCCCAGGCCGTCAAATTGTTAACGGTATAGACTCCGTAACCTCTAGTTTGGGAGAATATCTCGAATTTTTTCTGCAGCCATTGGTTGTGAAGACTAAGGCCTATTTGCGAGATACCAAACAGATAATTCAAATCTTGGGGACCTTGCAGTGTGCCTCATCTAGTGTATTAATAACAGCTGATGGGAGCTCTTCGTACATGATAATAGATCACGATGAAGCACTGTCTTCAGTAGAATGGGCATTTTCAGCTACTGATTTTCCTAATGAGCATATTGCATTCCTATTGGAAAGCTTGAAGTTCTGTTTGCTTAATAATTATTTTTGGTATAATGGTGAATATTTTTTACAAACAAGAGGTGTGGCAATGGGTGCGCATTTTGCTCCCAGTGTGGCCAATCTATTTATGGTCCACTAGGAGGAAGAAGTTATATTTCAAGATTGCCCACCCCAGTTACTGTGTTATAAGCGGTATATTGATGACTTAATAATGATCTGGGAAGGTGATATGTCCAGTCTGCAGATTTTTATGGATAGGCTTAATAACAACAACAAAAATATACAGCTTACGTGGAACAGAGACCATCAGTAGATTATGTTTTTGGACCTTGAAGTTTTCAAGAAAGAAGACCACTTTTTCACCAGGAATCATTTCAAGGCCACTGACAGCAATGCATTTCTTCCTTAAATAGCTGTCATCATAGGTCATGGCTGTGTAATATTCCAAGGGGCCAATTTATTAGACTCCGACGTAATTGCACGTTGGAGGAGGAGTTTGTATCACAGTCCCAAATCTTAGCCAATCGTTTTAACCAAACACAATCTACCATCAATGCGGAAATCGAGAACGTTAGACTTATAGATAGAAAGTCTATTGTGGCTGATAAAATTACCAATGTCGGAACTACCGACACCTCCTCAGGTTTTAAAGTTGTGATGGACTATAGTATCCAACACAAGAAAATGGAGAGAATTATAGCCAAATATTGGCCCATTTTGAAGTCTGACAGGATCCTAGGACCTGTTCTTCCAGATCGGTCTGCATTTATATACCATAAAGCGCCCTCCCTTCGTGATTGTTTGGCACCTGGTGTTTTTGCCCCACCTAAAATTGCAGACAATAAATTATTACATTTTTCGTCTGGCTTTTATGGTTGTGGGAGGTGTGCCACATGTAAAAATGCTAGCAAAAATATGAAGAGACGGAAGGACTTCGGGGCCACTGTTACAGGTAAACAGTACAAAATCGAAAGTTTAATTACCTGTGCCTCTGAAGGAGTAGTATATATGCTTGAATGCGACTGTGAGCTACAATACATAGGCCGCACATCCAGAGCATTACATGTAAGGGTGGGAGAGCATATTAGTAATATAAAAAGGGGTCTCAAGACCCATAGTGTATCGCGGCATTTTAGGATGTGTCACAATGGGGACCCCAAATGTATGAAATTTTGGCGCATTGAAAAAGTCCCTGGGCATTGGAGAGGTGGCCACTATATCCGTCAGTTGAGTCGCAGAGAATCGTATTGGATTTTTGAAACTAAAGTTATGACTCCTGCTGGAATGAACGTTGATTTTGATCTTAATTGTTTTATTTCTAATAGATGATTTTTTAATATATTTTTTTAATATGTTTTATTATTATTTTTTGTACGTGTTTGATAATCATTATGTACCTATGTGAGGGTTGCGGGCTGACGTCTTATACTTTAGTGTAATTTGATTTTATAGTCTAGAGTAATCTCCCTTTAAGTGAGATGTTTTTGTCTCCTATATATCTTTTAAGCGTTTTAGCTCCTCTCTTATATATTACGTTTTAACTGATCATTAATGTAATATTAATTACTCTAAAGAATTGACAAGGGTTATTGTTTTGGTGTTTATATTTTATACTTTTATATTTTATATGTTACCCTTGTCACCAGTATATGCAATTGGAGCCAATAGCGGTGATTAGGCCGTGGATTCCGGGTTCACTGATAGGCAGACTGTGGGTTTCTATGGTTATTTATACACATTTGCGGGCCGTCTGCGTACACCCTTCCCTGCACTGAGGAAGTCCCGCCTACGGACGTAACGCGTACGAGGGGTCAGGTGTCGCGCACAACGTTACCCGCAGCCATCACATAGGATTGATACATATTGTTGTCTGAAAGCCTAGCACTCGGCTTGAGTGCGATATTTTGTAAGTACAATTCTGTTCGTTTTTTAATTATTAAAAATGCAAATCAGAGAGAATTAGATCGTATGTTCTCTTTTTTACACATGACCTTTTGAAACTTCAGATCCCGATATTTCCATGATACGAGGACCCGCTTGCTTCACCGTTCATTCACATTATAGTGATTGGCAATAGATTGTTGGTCGTAAGATGTGTGGATCCTGCCGATCGTTTACTGCATAGTGACCTTTTAGGTCGAAGGTTGGAGGTGAGAGGCCATCCTTTTATGTAGTGAAGGGATCACTGAATATCAGGTCTATCGATCTACATCTATCCACCTGCACCTTTTCGGATTGTCTTCCATAGATTATGGACATTTAATATATTTTTTGCGCAGCACTGTTTACAAGTTTTAGACGCGATTGCTCATCACAGAGACGGGACATGGATCTGTGTGTGTAAACAGTCCCCTCCCTCTACAGTTAGAATCACTCCCTAGGACACACAGTTAACCCTTTGATCACTCCCTAGTGTTAACCCCTTCCCTGCCTGCCACATTTATACAGTAATCAATGCACTTTATAGCACTGATCAATCCAAAGATATGCAGGTAGGTTAATTGGCTTCTGTCCAAAAAATTGGCCCTAGTATATGAATGGGAACCTTGGATTGTGGGCTCCTTGAGGGTGGGGACCGATGTGAGTGTGCAATGTACAGGGATAAGGACAGTTGTAGACACTCACTCAGGTTGAACTGGATGGACTGGTGTCTTTATTCAACCTTACTAACTATGAAACTATGAAACTGTATGTCACTGGTCCCAAAATAGTGTCAAAGGTGGCCAATATGTCCGCCACAATATTGCAGTCACGATAAAAAATCGCAGATCGCCGCCATTACAAGTAAAAAAAAAAAAATGCCATAATTCTATCCCCTATTTTGTAGACACTATAACTTTTGCACTATTCAATCAATATACGCTTATTGCAATTTTTATTTTTTTTTAACAAAAATATGTAGAAAAATACATATTGGCCTAAACTGAGGAGAAAAATTGTTGTTTTTTTTTAAATTGAGATATTTATTATAGCAAAAAGTAATAAATATTGTGTTTTTTTTCAAAATTGTCGCTCTTTTTTTGTTTATAGCGCAAAAAATAAAAATCGCAGAGGCGATATACTCACCTGTTTCTCCGCTCATCCTCCACCTTTTTTACTCTTTTTTGGATGTTCTGAGGGGGAGAGAAGTGAGGCAGTCTCTCCCCGCCAGTTATCCTCTTCTCACTAGGGTATCACGCTCTACTGCCTGACACCTCTATATCCTATTCTTCTTTCTCTATAATCTGCTGCGCAGAATTATTCTTGTGATATGTTAAGTTTGATGGCATCGACAAATACGTTGTATCCCACAACTCTTATGTGATTTGAGCTGTAAATGCTGTTTTATGTTCAATAAAACTTTAAAACTTAAAAAAAAAAAAAAAAAAAATCGCAGAGGCGATCAAATACCACCAAAAGAAAGCTCTATTTGTGGGGGAAAAAATTATCAAAATTAAATTGGGTGTAATGTTGCATGACTGCACAATTCTCATTCATAGTGTGACAGCGCTGAAAGCTGAAAGTTGGCCTGGGCAGGAAGGGGGTGAAAATGCCCATTATGGAAGTGGTTAAACATATGGGTAAGTATATGATATATTGTTAGAAGGATGTGATCACTGTAAGATCACTGTAACCATCCACACCCAAACCATGCCTCTCCCTACTCTTTTCAAATGGGACCTTCAGAAAGATGTAGCTGAAATCAAACAGTTTCTGCTGCTCTCTCTCTAACATAATTGTTTTCCACCAGTGTTATAGGTGTACTCTCCACTAGTAAATACTTATTTGAAAAACAAAGATTTTATGCAAAAAGCAAAAAAAATTAATAAAACCCAAACCAGAATAGTTTACCTTTAAGTAATTTTGCTGACACTATTCACAAATTACTTTGTCTGGGAATGCATAAAGTAAAAACAAAAATATATATAGTCAAAACTTTTTCCAGCTTTGCAAAAGTATCAGATAACTTCAAAGGCTAGTTGATTATAAAACTAGATAACGGAATATTCTATGGCTTTCTCCCTTGCGTAATTCTGGATGGTATATATAAAAAAAATATCCGTACTGTAATGGCAATGAAAAAAAATAAAACCTAATGCCTGACATTCGTTTTAGAATGGCAATAAAAGATAATGTTACTAGTAAAAGTTGAAGCCGGCTTCTATTATATCTCAGCCTTGCTAGGTTCTTATTGCTCTAGGTTTCGGGAAAGAGGCTGTCCACCGTGGATGCAGTGACCCTGTGGACAATGACACGAAATGATAAATATAAATCCTTATGGGACTTAATGATTTTATTATAAGGAATATTTGTATATATATGTACATATATATATATATATATATATATATATATATATATATATATATATATATATATACAAATATAAATAATATAAATATATATATATATAGATCGTAAGCTCTAACGAGCAGGGCCCTCCGATTCCCCCTGTATTCAATTGTATTATATTGTATTGTCTGCCCCAATGTTGTAAAGCTCTGTGCAAACTGTAAACTGTCGGCACTTTATAAATTTTGTATAATAATAATAATATATATATCTATATATATATATATATATTTTTTTTTTTTTTTTTTCCCTAGCTTAATTATTTAATTCAACAACCATAATGGGGCATGACAAAATGTAGTTTCACCTGCCTTCTCTCAGTACAGATTGTGAGAGTGAGCCTAACTATCTCTGGATGAGATGCAACCACCAGTATATAAAGTTTAAAGTTTTTCTTTTCTAATTTATGTATTTTTTTTTATAGAACAACTAAGATATATGCACAAAAACCAACATTGTAAAAATAAACAGAGTATATTGTGGCAGCGGAGTAGAAGGTCTAAGAGTTATCATAAATTTCAGAGAGGGAAATACTTTGCATTTGCTAGTAATTCCCCACAATAAACCTGACCTGCTATTTAGCCAAATTAACTGGCCACGGAAAGTGGATAAACTCTGACCCCTTGCATATTACATCAACTTCGGCAGCAGAATATTCTGCAGGCGCGCTTTAAGATACGAAGTCTACAGTAAAATAGCAGAAGGTTGGGATAATGCTAGATGAAGATGACGTCTTTAACCCAGTGATCTTCAAATATGTGGTGCTGTCACTATTAACCACTTTCAGACCGGACCATTTTGCTGGTAAATGACCAGAAGTCTTTTTACACTTTGGCACTGCGCTGCTTTAACTGGTAATTGCGCGGTCATGCAATGTTGTACCCAAACAAAATTTGCGTCCTTTTCTTCCCACAAATAGAGCTTTCTTTTGATGGTATTTGATTGCCTCTACGATTTTTATTTTTTGCGATATAAACGTAAAAAGACCGCAAATTTTGAAAAAAAATGATATTTTCTACTTTTTGTTATTAGAAAAATCCAATAAACTCAATTTTAGTCATACATTTAGGCCAAAATGTATTCAGCCACATGTCTTTGGTAAAAAAAAAGTCAATAATTGTATATTTATTGGTTTGCGCAAAAGTTGTCACATCTACAAACTAAGGTACGTTTTCTGGAATTTACGCAGCTTTTAGTTTACGACTGCCTATCTCATTTCTTGAGGTGCTAAAATGGCAGGGCAGTACAAAACCCCCCCAAATGACCCCATTTTGGAAAGTAGACCCCCTAAGGAAATTGATAAGAGGCATGTTGAGCCCATTGAATATTTTATTTTTTTGCCTCAAGCGATTGAATAATGACAAAAAAAAAATTTTTTTTTTTTTTTTACACAAAGTTGTCACTAAATGATATATTGCTCACACATGCTATGGGCGTATGTGAAATGACACCCCAAAATAAATTCTGCTGCTTCTCCTGAGTACGGGGATACCACATATGTGGGACTTTTTGGGAGCCTAGCCGCGTACGGGGCCCCGAAAACCAAGCACCGCCTTCAGGCTTTCTAAGGGCGTAAATTTTTGAGTTCACTTCTCACTACCTATTACAGTTTTGAAGGCCATAAAATGCCAAGATGGCACAAAACCCCCACAAATGACCCCATTTTAGAAAGTAGACACCCCAAGCTATTTGCTGAGAGGCATGTTGAGTTCATGGAATATTTTATATTTTGCCACAAGTTGCGGGAAAATTACAAACTTTTTTTTTTTTTTTTTTTTTTTCACAAAGTTGTCACTAAATGATATATTGCTCACACATGCCATGGGCATATGTGAAATGACACCCCAAAATAAATTCTGCTGCTTCTCCTGAGTACGGGGATACCACATATGTGGGACTTTTTGGGAGCCTAGCCGCGTACGGGGCCCCGAAAACCAAGCACCGCCTTCAGGCTTTCTAAGGGCGTAAATATTTGACTTCACTCCTCACTACCTATTACAGTTTTGAAGGCCATAAAATGCCAAGATGGCACAAAGCCCCCACAAATGACCCCATTTTAGAAAGTAGACACCCCAAGCTATTTGCTGAGAGGCATGTTGAGTCCATGGAATATTTTATATTTTGCCACAAGTTGCGGGAAAATTACAAACTTTTTTTTTTTTTTTTTTTTTTCAAAGTTGTCACTAAATGATATATTGCTCACGCATGCCATGGGCATATGTGAAATGACACCCCAAAATAAATTCTGCTGCTTCTCCTGAGTACGGGGATACCACATATATGGGACTTTTTGGGAGCCTAGCCGCGTACGGGGCCCCGAAAACCAAGCACCGCCTTCAGGCTTTCTAAGGGCGTTACAGTTTTGAAGGCCATAAAATGCCAAGATGGCACAAACCCCCCCCAAATGACCCCATTTTGGAAAGTAGACACCCCTAAATTTAGGGGTACACTAGTGAGACTAGGTAATAAATGGCGGGTGCCCTGAAACTATAAAAAAATAACTAACCAACCAGCGTCACCTGTAACAGTTATATGGTGATCACTGGTGAAAGGGTTAACTAGGGGGCAATCAGGGGGCTTTATGCGGTAGTATATGGGGGTCCCTGGCGCTATAAAAAGCTGCGGCGAACCTAAATACCTACCTGCCTAACTAGCGTCACCTGTGACACTAATACGGCGATCAGAAAAATGATCGCTTATTAGGCTGGGTTCACACTGGAGCGATGCGGGAACGCCACGAATGCGCGGCGGGTTCCCGCATCGCATGCCTCCCGGCGGCAGTTCACACTGCCCTATGCGAACTGCTGGGAGTGTCAGTGAAATGTTACTGACACCCCCAGATCAGTTCGCATATCGCAGTGCGATCTGCAAACTCGGATCGCATGGTGTGAACACCCATGCGATCCGATTCTGCTGCGGGCCAAAAAAAGGGTCCCGTGCGAATTTGCGGCGGGTGCGGCGGGTGTGGCGGGTGCGGCGGGTGCAGCGAATGGCTGAACTCGAATCGCACAGAGATCGGATGTGATTTGCACTGCAGTGCGGTGCGAATCACATCCGTTCTCAAACCGCTGCAATCTGAACCCAGCCTTAGTGACACTGGCGACGGGGGGTGATCACGGGGTTAAACCTTTATTGGGGGGGTTAGGGGGGTACCTTAGAACTAAAGGGGGCTAACCCTAACTGCCCTAACAGTTATTAGTCACAAATGACACCCGCCGGGTGATCAGGGGGTTAAACCTTTATTAGGTAATAAATGGCGGGTGCCCTGAAACTATAAAAAAATAACTAACCAACCAGCGTCACCTGTAACAGTTATATGGTGATCACTGGTGAAAGGGTTAACTAGGGGGCAATCAGGGGGCTTTATGCGGTAGTATATGGGGGTCCCTGGCGCTATAAAAAGCTGCGGCGAACCTAAATACCTACCTGCCTAACTAGCGTCACCTGTGACACTAATACGGCGATCAGAAAAATGATCGCTTATTAGGCTGGGTTCACACTGGAGCGATGCGGAAACGCCGCGAATCCGCGGCGGGTTCCCGCATCGCATGCCTCCCGGCGGCAGTTCACACTGCCCTATGCGAACTGCTGGGAGTGTCAGTGAAATGTTACTGACACCCCCAGATCAGTTCGCATATCGCAGTGCGATCTGCAAACTCGGATCGCATGGTGTGAACACCCATGCGATCCGATTCTGCTGCGGGCCAAAAAAAGGGTCCCGTGCGAATTTGCGGCGGGTGCGGCGGGTGCGGCGGGTGCGGCGAATGGCTGAACTCGAATCGCACAGAGATCGGATGTGATTTGCACTGCAGTGCGGTGCGAATCACATTCGTTCTCATAAACCGCTGCAATGTGAACCCAGCCTTAGTGACACTGGCGACGGGGGGTGATCACGGGGTTAAACCTTTATTGGGGGGGTTAGGGGGGTACATTAGAACTAAAGGGGGCTAACTCTAACTGCCCTAACAGTTATTACAGTCACAAATGACACCAATGCAAAAAAAAAAAAAAAAAAAAAATGACATTGGTGTCACTGTGACTGGGGGGCAGGGGTAATTGGGGGGGTGATCGGGGGGTAAAGGGGGGGTGTGAGTGTGCCTGGCATGTTCTACTGTGTGTGTAGAGTGTTGGTGCAACTCACCGATCCGCTCTCCTCCGTGTCGGAACGGAAAATACCGACACGGAGGAGAGAATACATCACTTCCTCTCCTGTGTTTACATTACAGGAGAGGAAGTGATGTCACGGGGGATTTCCATTCGTCGAGAGCGATCGCGAGGGGGTGGCCATGAATGAATGGCCGCCCCCTCATCCCGGATCGCTCTCGAAGAAATGCCGACCGCCGCAGGCACCGGGGGGGGGCCCGATCGGGCCCCCCACCCGCGGGCAGGCAGGGACTTATATATACGCCCATATGCCTGCCCGTGCCATTCTGCCGACGTATATCGTCGTGCGGCGGTCGGCAAGTGGTTAACTTTATTCAGTATAACAATCACAGCAACACTTATGGAACATTCAATTTTTTCCATTAGTCAGTAAGCATTGACTGAAGTGAACACCCAACTCAACTAAATGCCTGTTCCTCAATAGATAGTTGTTGAGGTTATTGAGGAGGAGGTTCACCTGCTTAAATAAATTGCAAAACCTGTAACACCTAAACGGGCAGGAGGTAGGTCACTGTGGGGCTTCATTGAATACCTTTGCAAGCGCAAATATACAGTCAGCGCTAAAGTACTACAAAGACCCAGAAATGAGACACGGCTGAAACAAGATGGGACTTGCAGGTGGTTCTATCAGAAGTGTATGTGCTTCTGCTCCCTCATAGCTGCTGGTACCAGCATCCTGGTTTTGGCTGTGGTATTCTCCTTGCCTGTCTGTCCATCTGCAAGGTGACTGATTATGGCCAGACTCTGGGTGGAGACCAAACCTGATATAAGCTAGCCAAGCTTGCAGTCTCATACGTGTGATAGAGTGTGTAATACCTGACCAAGCTGCCTGTTTGTTTGCCCTGCTCTGCTAGATTTGATTTCCATGTGTATGACCTCTGATCGGATAATGACTATTCTCTGAACTCTACCTGCTCTTTACCTGGACTGCCATTCAACCACTCTACCTGTCTACCAACCGCAAGTACCGATTTGCTTTGTTCAGTTCGCACCTGCAATGGTATAGTAGACAGGCACTATAGCAATGTGTATAAGTCCTGGGGGCAATGGAGTACTGGTAGGTCTACTTGCCTTATGGGAAAGGGGTCTGCTTTAGGTGCAGAACACAGTAGCCAGCTATGGTGTCTGACCACTTGCATTAAGGACCTTAGTAGATGGGGCATTGAGGTTCCACTTATGGCTTTGTAGCCTCCATTGGACTGGTGGGAGTCCTCGAATCTAACTGAGTTCAAAAACAAAAAAGGGCACATTGACCTTGTGTATTACCTCTGGTACCATATTTTGTTAAAAAAAACAAAAAAAAAAAAACATGAAAATACTCACAGATCTATTAGCCTTTGCTGACCAGTCGCCGCAGTTGTACTGTGGCAGGTTGCCGTGGCTGCGCAAATTACCATCAATGTACATCAGGCACATACACAGCGATCTGTGGGCGCACGTGTACCCGCAATCTCTCCACAGAGAGGCAGAAAGGGGATCTGCCAGTGTAAACAAACAGATCCCCATTCTGTCAGGGGAGTAGAGTGAGATTGTCTGTTCCTAGTGATTAGGAACAGCGATCTCTCTCTACTCCCTGTCAGTCCCCTCTCCCCACAGGTAAAAACACCTGCCAGGGAACATATTTAACCCTTTGATTGCCCCTAGTGTTAACCCCTTCCCTGACAGTGTAATTTATATAGTAATCAGTGCATTTTTATAGCACTGATAGCTGTATAAATATCACTGGTCCCAAAAAAACGTCAAGTGTCCGATCCGTCCACCGCAATGTCGCAGTCCTGCTAAAAATCACTGATCATCCCCATTACTCGTAAAAAATTTAAATAAATAAAAATATCATAAATCTATTCCTTATTTTGTAGATGCTATAACTTTTCTGCAAATCAATCAATATACGCTTATTGTGATATTGTTTTCCAAAAATATGTAGAAGAATACATATTGGTCGAAACTGATGAAGAATTTTTTTTTTTTTAATTATAGCAAGAAGTAAAAAATATTGTTTTTTTTTTTAATTGTCTATCTTCTTTTGTTTATAGTGCAAAAAATTAAAAACGCAGAGTTGATCAAATGCCACCAAAAGAAAGCTCTATTTGTGGGGAAAAAAAAAACAAACATTTTATTTGGGTACATCATTGGACTGGCCTGGTCTTTAAGGGGCAAATCATATATGTGGTGCAGCAGAAGAAACGTGATGCTGCATATATTACATGATCGTCAGGAGTGCTGTCATTTGAGAGCACCCTTGACGAACCCAGATGGCACCCTGGTCCAGAAAGCTTGACTTGGATGCAGGCAAATCTATTCAGAAGTTTGTGCCTTACCTTCAGTCTTATCTTTAAAGGTGAATTCCAAGCAAAGAGCTACAAAATACATACAGTATATCAGAGCTGTTTTGTTCTGAGGTTTACACAGCTCTACCACAAAGGCCAGTCAGTGGAGAATTTATTTTTCTCTGCTTACACTTACAGATCTTGTCCCTTCCCCAGTCTGTGACTCGACAGTAAATGAGAAGCAGCAGACTGATGGGCTAATATATGTGTCTTTCTTTCCCTATCAGCATGCCCCTTGCATTGTAGCACAGCATACTGGCTTATTATTCTGCTTTTTCCTCCCTCAGTCTGAGCTTTGCTGTACAGGAAATGCAAGAGGCTAATACCTAGGAAGGTACTTAACTCAGTGGCGGCTGGTGTTCAATATTATGGGGGGGGGTGGCAAACAAACCTACACCCCTGCACGGGAGATGGTGGTGATCCGTCCCCCCCAATGGGAGATAGATGGTAGCAATCAGAGGCCCCACTAGCCCCCCGCGGGATACGAATGGCGGCTATCAGCGTCTTCCAGCCCCCCGTGCCACGGGAGATGGAAGGCGGCGATCAGTGGCCTTACCTTGGTAGGTCGATGCTTCTCCTTGCTCCAGCTTGCCGACGGAAGAGTCGGGGCTGTTGCTTCTCCTCCAGGCCGAACAGGAAGTGGGTCCCGAGACCCCCAATTGGTCAGGGAGTACTAAGACTCCCCGGCCAATCGGGTCTCAGGATCCACTTCCTGATTGGCAGAGAGAAGAATCAGGAAGACAATAGCTAATATTAATTTGCTATTGTCACACAACTTGGTGTATTCAAGGCACAGCCCACCCTTTTTGGAAAGCCAATTAGAGCCTCAAGTTCTAATAATGTGCTTAAAAAAAGACCCTATTGAAATTCATGCGCCCGGTGCCCTGCATTGAGATTAGGGGACGGGCGTATGGATTAGGGGGGCGGCGCCTCTGCGCCCCTAATGGATGACCCGCTACTGCTTACACTGCTGGTACAAAATATAAATAGGCATTTTACTAAATGGATTTCATATTGATAAACAAAGAGCTGCATTAAAGCGATACTCAACTTCTTCCACCCCTCCCCATGTTTTTTTCTCTGTTATCTTTATTCCTGGGTTCTCTTCCAAACACATACTCACCCCCACAGGGAATCTAACATTATTCCTCTGAGATCTGCTATTCCCCCATACAGCGGGTCCCTTGCCACCATCTTAGTCCTTTTAAGCTGGCTGCCTCTTCAGGGCCCTCCCTAAGGCCACTCTCTGTGCCAGTCCTACTTTCTCCTGTAAAAATCCCAGGAGACTGCAGGACCAGGTAGACATCATTCAAGAACTAGGCTGGAACGGTAGCAGGGGTGAGGCCAAAAATTAAAAAAAAAATATAATTAGGGGAAAAAAATGACCCATCATTTATATCTTTTATATTTGCCCGGGGTTCAGCTTTACCAGTTGGCATACTGTATATGAGCTGTACTGTGTGTACTACTTAGCTTTAGCTTTATTCTGCTAATGGTCTTGTAATTTACAGATGTTGCTGTGTATGGTTATTTTTTTATTTTTTCATTGTAGGTTGTCTATGGTGGAATTTTAAAGATGGTGCAACAATTTAACTAATAGCACCACTGCCACCTTCAGGTTTTAAAATTGGTTAAACTAGCTGCTAATATTGAGAAAGTAGATCCTTAATACTGTATATAACTTTTTTTGACTTATGTGGAGAGTTTCATTAATGAACTGAAACTTCTACAATAAGTTTTCAGATTATGGGGGTAGGTTCTGTCAACTAAGCAATGCCCCCACAAGGGCACATGCCTGGAGGCAGTGGGCACCCTCTAGCTTTGAATCACTCTAGATTTTGCAGCTGGACTGAGTGGTGAATATATGAACTTTTATTGGCATGTTACAAATTGGGGTTGAGTGGTTTGTAAAAAAAAAAAAAATAGATAATTAAGATATAAGGTCCACTTTAATGACTCCTATTTACATACGCTGCAAATATTTTATGGCTCTGTGATTATCGAATCCCTAAATCCTTACTCACTAATAATCGTATGCTTTGTTTAACTAGCTATTTACATTTGTTTTTTTTTTGTTTTGTTTTTATCCATATAACTTATATTTTTTTCCATATAACTTGTATTGTAAATCAGAAAGATGAAAAAACGGTATACTCTTGCATTAGAATACAGAATTGGCTTAGATATCCGATCAGCAAATGAAGAACAGCGGCACTCGTTTGTAGAGTCCCTTAAGCGTTCTTTAGTTTGCCTATTTAATGCATCAAAAATTATACAAGCAACCAAACTTAGCAAAGTTTTCTGATGTATACAACGTGAGTAGACATTAGGTAAAGATAAATAGAAAAGTGTAAAAATTGGAACAGGAACAAGGCCAGGCACTACTTTTAGGGGTCCAAACTCAAGAACCTATAATTATATCCCTTTTGGTCTGGTAGATGTCCAAAATATTTTGTGATAAAAATGATAGGCTAAGGACCCACTGTTGGTGTTGGGACTGGTCAAAATCTCCAAGCAATGGAGAGCTTGGATATAGTTGAGGTTAACCCGGTCCCTTTAGAATAGAATAAAAAAAGTAAGAAAAGATCCAGCAATGGTGAGAAGAATTGGATGCGGGAAGACCACGCTGGACTCCATAGGCTGTTAAGTATCTGTTTTTTAATAAGTCATCAGCTACCGTATTTGCAGCTCCTGACTTTTATTTATTTTTTTAATATTGGGTAAAGTTCATCTTTAAGAAATAATTTCGCGCCTTGGATTTTAGTTTTGTGATTTTTTAACTCTTTTATTACCAGAGGTTGCTTAGTCCTTTAATGAGACACTGTGGTTGGTTTACTAAAACTGCAGAGTGAAAAATCTGGTGCAGATGTGCATGGTAGCCAATCAGCTTCTAATATCAGTTTTTTTCAATCAAGCTTTGGCAGAAACCAGGAAGCTGATTGGATTCTATGCAGAGCTGCACCAGATTTTGCACTGCACCAGTTTTTGTAAACCAACCTCGCTGTCACTTTTCCCATTCAGAACGAGGTGACAGTGTCTTTGAAAAGCCACCCAAACCCACTAATGCTCACCTTTTAACTAAGCCAGCCATTACTAGTGACCTTAAAAGATGCTAGACTTTATCAGGCTTTAACATGGGTTCTCTAGAGCAGCCTTTTTCAACCAGAGTGTCTTGCCAAAATGCCTTAAAATTGCCCCAAAATGATATACAAGCCAGTGGGTGAATGAAAACTGCCTTTTAGTTACACAAAGCCACAGGTTTTCATTGTACACCATTACCATCATTACAATCTTCTAGCTTCCAGCCTACTAATGACCAAAGACATCATCAGTTGATAAGGAGGGTGTCAGTTGTCTGCATATCATCCTTGTTTGACCCTCCCTTGCCTCTCTCCATCAGCTTTGGGGTCTCATTAGTTAAGTGATTGAGAAAAACTGAGGAAGCAGAGAAACATGTGAGAGGGGGGCTCTGTTATATGGGGGCTCTGTGATGGAGGGCTCTGTGAGAGGGGGCTCTATGATATGGGGAGAGGGGGGCTCTGTGAAGGGGGAGTCTGTGACAGACAGGGTTCTGTGAGGCTCTGTTACGCAGAGGAATCCTTGATGGGGGGCTATGTGATGGAGAGGAGTCTGTGATGGGGGGCTTTGTGATGGGGGAATCTATGATGGGCAGGATTCTGTGAGGCTCTGTAAAGGCGAGGAATCCTTGATGGGGGGCTATGTGATGGAGAGGAGTCTGTGATAGAGGGCTCTGTGATTGGGGAGTCTGAGATGGGGGTTCTGTGAGGCTCTGTGATGGAGAGGAATCTGTGATGGAGAGGAATCTGCGATGAAGAGGAAACTGTGATGGAGAGGAATCTGCGATGAAGAGGAATCTGTGATGGGGGCTCTGTGAGGCTGTGTGATGGAGAGGAATCTGTGATGGGGGTGCTCTGTGATGGAGAGGAATCTGTAAGGAGGGAGATGTGATGGAGGGAAGTCTGTGATGGGGGGATCTATGATGGAGAGGAGTCTGTGATGAGGGGATCTATGATGGAGGGAAGTCTGTGATGGGGGGATCTATGAAGGAGGTGAAGTCTGTGAAGGGTGGCGGATCTATGATGGAGAGGAGTCTGTGATGGGGGGGGATCTGTGATGAAGAGGAATCTATGATGTGGGGCTCTGTCATGGAGAGGAATCTGTGATGAAGAGGAATCTGTGATTGGGGGCTCTGTAAGGCTCTGTGATGGAGAGGAATCTGTGAAGGGGGTGCTTTGTGATGGGGGCTCTGTGATGGAGAGGAATCTGTAAGGGCGGGAAATGTGATGCAGAGGAGTCTGTGATGGGGGGATCTATGATGGAGAGGAGTCTGTGATGGGGGGGATCTGTAATGGAGAGGAGTCTGTGATGGGGGGCTCTGTGATGGAGAGGAATCTGTGATGGAGAGGAGTCTGATGTGGGGGCTCTGTGATGGCGAGGAGTCCAGCCCCCCAACAGTCTGAGATACAGTGATCTGGCCCCCTGTTTAAAAAGTTTGAGGACCCCTCTCTACTTCTATTAAATATCTGCATCCTTGAAGAAAAATGCACTCCACTTTTATTGGTCCAGCACTGTTACACACACACGTTAGACTAACGTCTTAAGGAATCCCCCACTACTCCTTCCTCTACCTCAACTGGTGCAAAAACACCTGGTTTCAGAAAACATGTGACTTCCTCCCATGTGAAACAACTAAGAAATACTGGGCAATCACTTGGCTAGAGCAATGTGACATGACTAATGAGGTGGAAGATACCAATGCCCCTAGGCTCCAACACCAACCAACACCAGGTATTTTGAGACCAGTAGGTCGAGCAGAGAGCCTTTTCACAGGCGCTTTCCCTTTGCCCTGACTTTCCAAAATGAGCACGTCTCTTTAAGCTTGCTCACCTTGCTTTAAATAGAAATGATAAAGAATAAAAGTAGTACAACTGTGAGGACACCTAAGTACATGAAATGTCTCTATGTCATTTGGTGACCACAGATTGCTGTGCCAACCTCATGCAGAACCACAGAGTGGCCCTAGACCTCAATGAAAAATAAAATAAAAACAAGCTACACACTTTTATTCTATATTTGATGATCACTTCTTTCTAGAAACAGTCCTGCCATTAAAGATCTCACAGTTTCACTGTAAATAATAGTCTTCAAACTGCACCTCTGAAGCCGTTGTCAGGCTAGCTCAGAATGATGGGAGACACGTTGCGTGAGTCGCTGTAAAGACACTTTTTCTAGGAAGAGCGGCATCGTACTCGGTAGAGACGTTGAAGTAGAAAAGATTTTAAAAGCACTCAGTTCTGCAGAGAAAAGCTGGCTGATGTCTCCGCATGAAGGGGTCAGAGCGGAAAAATTCTACTAGCTCAAACGAGATCCACTTACTACACAATTAATGGAAAATACTCTCATCAAATGAGGAACAAATCATAAAATTAGGGAGATGGAAATTAAGCACAGACAAATGATTCAGGTACAGTGGAGATTTATGGAGAAGGTTGTGTTATAGCTAATGATTTCTGCTAATGATCCTCCAAAGTATGAAGTGGCACAGAGCCCACATCTGGTGGGACGGAGAGCGGCCCCTGCGTGAAATGAAGGACATTCTGTGAGAGGAAGGGACAAAACTTTCTTTCAGTATATATGGGAGAAAAAGTCACTGACATTTTTTTTTTTACACCGGGCCTTACAGAAGTGTTAAAACAATACTATATCATTATTAAATCAGAGTTATCTACTTTAATGGATATTTTACCAAATTACATCTGTTCACTAAGATAGGGGAAAACATCTAAGTATAAAGAACACATAAAATATATTTTTTGTCATGAAAAAAATGGGCACCCTGTTAAAAAAGAGGTTTTAGACTTTTCTTACTGCCAGCTCTCTTGGAGAGCACTACCTGGTGTGTTGGATGCCATGAGTTTTGCTGGCCACTGTGGTTCCTCACACTGGTCACTGAATCACAACTGGGTTCTGTACTGATGTAGAAACCAGTGGAAGGAAAACCAACTCCCAGCATTGCAGTATGTGCACATTCTGATTTATTACTGTAATATCAAATAGTCATTTTGATTAAGCAGTGTAGACATCTTAGGCACTGTAGACCAGTGTTTTTCAACACCAGTCCTCAAGGCACCCCAACAGGTCATGTTTTCAGGATTTCCCTCAGATGAAACAGCTGTGGTAATTACTAAGGCAGTGAAACTGATCAAATCACCTTTGCAAAATAATGGACAGCCTGAAAACATGACCTGTTGGGGTGCCTTGAGGACACTGCTGTAGACAACGGTTGATAAAATGCTAGTAGAAAGAAAAAATGTCATGTGGATTAGGCACTGTAGGCAATGGTTGAGAAAACGCTAGTAGGAAGAAAAAATGTGGATTACTAAAAAAAAAAAACCCAAATAATAATCCAATGGGCTTGATCAATCCAAACAAACTGACAGATGTCCTTTTAAAGAAAAAGAGTGATGCACAAACACCACAGAGTGGTACAAACTAAGCAAAAACAACTACTAAAAAATTTCAACTGACTCAAATTTGGGACCCTTCCTGTTTTTTTTTTTTTCAAACCCTAAATGACCCTTCCTAAGGTAAAAAGGTATCAATCTTTCACAGCTGGATCCCCAAATTGTGTGTTTATTCTACCTTATAAAGTATCCAACAGGGAAGTGAGACACCCTGGCTTTGTAATGACTGCTGCTGTTGGTTGGTCCATTGGAGTCCTCTGGACATTTATTCAAGTGATTCAATTTGCCAGCCACACTGTAATATACGAAAGAGAGCTGACTTTTAAATACCATATTCCAGTGATGGCGAACCTTGGCACCCCAGATGTTTTGAAACTACATTTCCCATGATGCTCATGCACTCTGCAGTGTAGTTGAGCATCATGGGAAATGTAGTTCCAAAACATTTGGAGTGCCAAGGTTCACAATCACTGCCCTATTCCCACGCAGAAAAAAAAAAAAAGATAATGGGCTCTACACTCAATCAGTCTGCAAGAATCTATATAGCAGTCTTTCTCTGTAAGGGTTTTGTGGAACTCTAAGGTTCTTCCAATGATTCCTAGGGGTTCCATGAACAATGAGAAATTTTTGACTCTCAGATAAGTAACCGCTGACACAAATGACCTTTTTAGCTAGGGGCATTCTTCCCACTGGTGGTCAGTGAAAGAACAGCCACATTGCAATGGTGGTAGGAAGAATGCCCCTTGGTAAAAAGATCATTGATGTCAGTGGTTACTCATCTCAGAGTAAGAAGTTGCTCATTACTCAAATAACCCCTAGTAACCTCTGCATGAACCCTGGGGTTCCATGGAACCTTGGCCAAGATGGGCTGTTATATATTATCATTGTCCCCAGTCCTATTAGGTACCAATCTACGGGGAGTCTCCTTTACTGACTATCAAAGCAAGGGAGTATTTCACTGACCACCAGTGTAAGAGTGTGTTTCACTGACCACCAGTGTAAGAGAACACTACATTTCTTACTCTCAGATAAGTAACCACTGGCACCAATGATCTTTTTAGCTGAGAGGCATTCTTTCTACTGGTGGTCAGTGGAAGAACAGCCACATTGCAATAGTGTTTATTAAGGGAACTATTGCGGTACTAAATAAATAATTCATAGAAGACTTACATTAAGACATTAAGTCTTCTATGAATTATTTATTTAGTACCGCAATAGTCCCCTTAACAAACATTTTTGGGTGTGGATATCAAGAGAGCAGCCTCAGCAACTGCCCCGATATCCTTAGAATTCCCAATTCTTGACAATTATCAATTGGGATGATGGTACTGTTATATGTATTACGTATATTTCGCATTTGAGGCTACACTCAGTCTATGGCTACATTGCAATGGTGGTAAGAAGAATACCCCTAGGTAAAAGGATCATTGATGTCAGTGGTTACCTTTCTGAGAGTTAGAAGTTGCTCATTGCTCAAGTAACCCCTAGCAACCTCTGCAGGAACCTTGGGCTTCCATGGAACCACAGTTGAGAAAGGCTGCTCTAAATTATCATCCTCATCAGTCCTATTGGGTACCATTCTATGGGGGGTCTTCTTCACTCACCACGGAGGCAAGGGAGTATTTCACTAACCACCAGTGTAAGAGAGTAAGCGTGATAACTAAAGACCAATGTAAGGGGACACTACATTGACCATCCATGTAAGACGGCACTACAATGACCACCAGGGGCGGGACAAGAGGTGGGCAGGAGGGGCGGCTGCTGATGACCACCAGTGTAAGAGGACACTTCTTCACGAATCATCAATGTAGTGGGTTTAATTTCATTGACCACTAATGTGAGGGAGCATTGCATTTTTATTGGTTTTGTTTTTACTGGTCATTATTATCATTACTAATTCCATTATTATGGAGATAACTTTCCCTTTAAAGCAGTCCTGGGTGTCATATTCACCAAGTATGCCACATTCCTTATTTTTTTATTTATTCAAATTATTCTCCACACTAATATACCAAGGGCTGAAGATATATTAGTTATTAGTAGGGGTTCTCTGAGACCAGAAAATTATTTTAATGGTACTTCCATGTTAAAACAGTTGAGAAAGGCTTGTCTACAGGATAGCAAGACAAAGACATAGATAGGCGAGTGCCCACAGATACAATCAGAAGTTCACACTGTAAGCTGGGAGTTATACTTCAATCAAATCTGCTAGAACCTCAGTTTTCCAGAATCAAGCTATATGCTTTGTGGTGTTTATGCCATTTATCCCAGGACAGGGAGAATGTGATTGCTAACAATGTCCATGCTGGTCTTCTTCCAGGCACCAGGCCAAGACTGAATATCAGCCAGGATAAAAGTCTTCTGATAATCTAGTTTGATAGGTCTGATAATCTTGTGTATAAATGAGTATAACCACATATATTTCCAGAATGCAGACAACAGTTCCTGAAACAATTGTTGCTATGTGTCACTGGTGTCTAAATAACCCAAATATCTAAACTCTGTGTAACAATACAAAACTAATATGAATAAATAAAGAGGATATAATCATGTCTCATATTGTATTCAATAAACACCCGAGAAAAAGGATTGGTCAAAAGCAAGATAATTATTGACATACATACAGTGTTATTATATACAGACACACACATATCATTAATATGTATAGAAAGAAAAGGTGATTTGCCTTTCTTGGCACCAATTATATTAGGGAGTTCTTATTAAGGCAGCTGAAGAAAATCTTACTGCCTATGAGAACCAGAATCACTCTTTAGTTGTCCCATTTTCAAAGTTTATAGTGGTCGCTATAAACAATAACAATATTCTACCTTAGATAGTCTAAACATTAATATCTAATGCAGTCAGGGACATAGATAAGGAAGGGAAAGGGGCTAATTGAGTCTAACCACCTCCTGAGTGTCTGTGGTGCAGCATTTATTACTGATAGTTGCCAGTCAAGTGTGCACCACATCTCTTGTGGGGTACCCTGGGTCCCAAGGCCACAACCACTCAACTTTCCTTATTTACCTTTTTGGTAGCACAGTAGTGCCTTATCAACCTGCACTGCAGCTGCCGTTAATGCCGCCTGTCAGAACTCAGAGACAGGCAGATGAGGTTCAGAGGGAGGACCAAGTTGAGGGAGGACTTCCCCTCACTCTGAACTGGGGTGGTCTATTGAGTGGGTTTCATGGAAGGAGGGGGGGATATACTTGGGGGGAGATCCGTACTGGGGGAATGAGGGAGATCTGCATTGGGAGAGGGAATCTGAACTGGAGAAGATCTGAAATGGTGGGGAGATCTGTACTAGGGAAGAGAGCTGTACTGGGGTGGTTGTTGGGGCTGCATTGGGGAGGAGATGTTACTAGGAAGAAGATTTGTACTTACTGGGAAATCTGGACTGAAGGACAATGTATACAGGCAGTAGAGCTATACTGGGGGTGGTTGTTGGAGCTGCAATGGGAAGGAGATGTTACTAGGAAGAAGATTTGTACTTACTGGGAAATCTGGACTGAAGGACAATGTATATACAGGCAGGAAAGCTGTACTGGGAGTGGTTTTTGGGGCTGCTTTGGGAAGGACATGTTAGTAGGAAGATCTGTACTTACTGGGAAATCTGTACTGAGGGGTGGTGTCTATACAGGCAGGAGAGCTGTACTGGGGGTGGTTGTTGGGGCTGCATTGGAGAAGACATGTTACTAGGAAGAAGATCTGTACTTACTGGGGAAAGAGGTTGATTTTGGCTTGGAAAGGGAGGTACATTTTCTGTCTACTGACATATGCATTATCTTGTTTTCTGCACTGTGATAGCCTAGAGATATAGTGAACGCAACAATTTCCATAGCACAACTTTCTGAGTTTAGAAAGAAGGATGATTTTTTTGCACAAAGTATGTAGGCAGATGCATATGATTAGGCTGCCAACCCAACACAACAAGGGATGAGCTTGGGTTCAGTGAACATAGTTTGTTCCGAACCCAAATGTTAGCTGTCATTGTTGGGCTAATTAGATGCAGGAGGGAGATTCCCTGCCTGACAGCTGCATGCATGCAAAGGGGCGGGGACAATTGTGACATCATTGACCTAATATGGCCACATGGTCATATTAGATCAGTGACATTGACCTTATATGGTCATGTGCCCATAATAGATCAATGATGTCATGAGAATCCCCGCCTCTTTGTGCACATCAGCTACAGGGCAGGTAATCTCCCACCCATAGCTGATGAGCCCAGCAATGACGGCTCTCTTCCAGGTTTGGCTGAACTTGGTTTTGGGCCAAGCCCAAGCACGTTTTACCATATCTTTTTTAACACATTACATAGGTCTGAAGTGGGCCCTTAATATATGAAATAATATATTTTTACAGAGGTCTGTATATCAGACCAAAAAGAGTGAAAACCAAGGTTCAAAAGGGGAATAGAAGGATTTGAGACAAAAAGGTGGGATAGTCCCCCCAAATGGAGGACAGTTAGGAGCTATGATTCTGTATGGGACCTTTTAACATCACTGATGTGTGTATCCCAACATTTTTTTCACCTCAAAAAGCAAAGAGTTCTTTAAAAAAAAAATATCCCCCAAAAACAATTGATTATAAGAATGCCATAATGACCATGAAAATGTTTAAGTTCGCCATGTCAAGAAATATATCATTTTTGTGTTTTACTAAAAAACACCTTGTATTGGTTCTATTGTTCATTAAATCCTTTCACAACTGATGAAAGCCAACACAGAAAATGATTTCTGTAAATTTTTAATGCCCTAACAAATATCAAATCAGGGACAAACAAAGGTACACCTTAAAAATAAAATTCCCCAGATATAAAAATGACACAGTTATACTTCTGGAGACACAGCAATATTTGGTCGTCATCATTAATATTTTTGAACACTAACAAATGATTTTGTTTAGGCTTTCACATATTTGTGCCTCACAATATGTATATGTAAGTCTGAGAAGCACAACTTAATGAGTTCTGTTACAGGGAATTATTTTCCAAATAAAGGAATAATTAGTTCTGAGAATACCATGTAAAATCAGAAAAGATTACTTTCCTTTTCATTTACAGAAAACCTTCCGCCAATCTAAACTGATTATGAACTATTGGCTAAATAAAAACAATAATATTAATGATAATGAAAGTAAATGTGGACAATTGCAGTGGCTATATATGCATTAATTTTAATGGAAATATAAAAACAGGTTCACTTTAATGTTTTTTACCCTGCATTAAGAATATAATACAAAAAAAATATATATATATATATGTATTTATATGAAAATCTATGGAAAATTCAAGGACTAATCACAATTTATTTGCATTAGCTTGCAACGTGACAAAATGGCAAGTGTTAAGTTGCGTTAGCAGTTATTTATTTTAATTCTTGCTTGGTCTCTTGACTTACAATTTCTAGCTGATCCAAAAACAGCACAAAGACTGTTTTAGTTGGAATGAATATGACATGACATGTCAAAGAGACAGCTATTTAGTTGGCAGGGATAACATGCGAGCGAAAACTGCTAATCAGTGCCCTAGAAATGAGTTCCGTAAGTTAAGGATGACCGTGGTCAATCAGCCACAATTTTAGAACATTCAAAAACAATTAAAAAATAAAAATGGTATCTTTTTAAATGCCATCTAAATTAAAAATGGTCAGCCTAGAACTAAAAATAAAATATCATACCTACATTTTACAGGTTTGATGTGCTGTCAATATATACAAAATATTTTTTAAAGGATTAAAGTAGGTATAAGCCCAAGCACCAAAATAACTAAATAAAATTGATATACAAAACATTTTATAATTTATTAAAGTAAATATGAGCCCAATCACTAAAACAACTAAAGAAAATATATTCAAGCACAAATATACCTACACTGTACAGGTTACACATTCTGTCAAAATACAACATATTTTATAAAAGACTAAAGCAGATATAAGCCCAATCACTAAAACAACAATAAAGGAAATTGAAGTACAAAATATTTTATAAATGATTAAAATAGATATAAGCCCAATCACTAAAAGAACTATAGAAAAGATATCCAAGCACAATCATACCCACATTGTACAGGTTACATATGCTGTCAATATACAAAATATTTTATAAATTATTAAAGTAAATGTAAGCCCAGTCAATAACCTCTCATATACTGTAGGCCTCAACATGTTAATATCATTTAAAAAGCAATTTTCAAAAATGTTAAATCAACATCTTTCATTAATATAATCCTTGTCTGTAGAATACTTTTATACCATAAGACAGTTGTCTGCATTGTTATTTTGTGTTGACCCCTGTTATATGATACAATCTGTATATGATATTGATGATACTCATAAATAAAGAATGCATTAAAAAAATAACAATAACCCCTCAAAATCCCACCATGAAAGTCTTTATTTAGGTTCTTGCTGTTAAGGGGTGACAACATTCCATCTCTGTCTTCCAACTCTACTCCTACATGGCACATGGGACCCATCTAAAGCCCAAGAACATAGAGGGGAATTTTTCAAAATTGGAGCAGTTGCACGTGACAACCAATCAGCTTATATCCTTCATTTTTAAAGTTTACCTGAACAAGCCCAAAGATAGAAGCTGATTGGTTGCCATGCACAGCTGTTCCAGATTCTGGCTGTTCCAGTTTTGCTAAATTCCCCTTGTAGGCTTCTTATGGAGGCTACAAGCAGCCATTTGAAAACACAAAATGCAAGAGAAATTCATATCTTTTCTCTATCTAGCCTGTTCTAGACTCAGGTAATTGGGCAAGGTGACCATGATGAGAACTTAATGAGTAAAGCATCAAAATACTTTGACCCCCAACTTTTTTCCCCCTCTTTGGATGTCCTCTTCCTCTCTCTTCTACTGATTGCTCCACTGGGCTTAAGGCATGATTCAAAAGACCATGTAGTAAGGAGAGTACAGGACACACTTATTCCTTAATACATTTTATTATAATGAATGTATGCAGGTAGGGCTGTAATGTAATGAAGAAACTCTGACTTTTAAACTCAGAATTCTGACTTTTTATCCCAGAATTCTGACTGACTTTGTTGAAAAAATGTTAGGATGGCCCCAAGGATCTTTCTAAGTAATACACATTTTTTTAAAAATCTATTAGAGAAAATATACATACCTGTTTGTTATCTCCTGGAACTATATGAAAAGTTATATGGTTTCGTACTCAATTACTGTGTCCGTCCGTATACCTATACCTTTGTACTTTTTGTACTTTCATCTTGTAAACTATTGAAAAAAAAGCTGAAAACAAAGAATGCATTAAAAAAATAAATACATGAACATGGTTAACTGTTTTCACCAGTAGAGGAAGCCCACCCTGAGAAATGCCACGCAGTCATTGATAGAGTGCAATTAACAAGAGATCAGTAGCAATGAGGTATAACATGGTAAAAAAGGTGAAAATAAGTATTTAATTTTAAAAAGGGCAATTGTTTACAATATACAACTCTTTAGCAAGCTAAATATAACTTGCGTAGGGCTCATGCCTATTTTAACGCAGCTTTCTTATCCAATTTTAGTTATTTTATGCTTAAATCAATGTGAAAATGATCACTCACTATAATACCGTCTAATTTGTATCTTATTAATATTAACACAAACTGGACTTTTAATCTCACAAGACTTTTTATACCAGAATTCTAACTCAGAATTTTGTTGAAAAAAATTTAGAATGTCCCCAAGGCTCTTTCTAAGTAATGTGCTCTTTTTTTAAAATCTATTAGAGAAAATATACATAGAGTATACCTTTTTGTCTGTTGTCTCCTGGACTTATATGAAAAATTATATTGTTTTGTACTCAATGACTGTATCCAAATACTTATACCTTTGTACTGAAAACTGAAAACAAAGAATTTATAAAAAAAAAAAGAAAAAAACCCTAAAACAATTACGAGGCCATGGTTTTCACCAGTAAAGGAAGCCCACCCTGAGAAATGCCACACAGTCATCAATAGAGGGCAATTAACAATAGATCAGTAGCACTGTGGTATAACATTTAAAGAAAAAAAAAAGGGGAATATAAGTATTTCATTTTAAAAAAGGCAATTGATTATAATATACAGATCTTTAGCAAGCTAAATGTAATTTGTGTAGGGTTCATGCCTACTTTAACGCAGCCTTCTTATCTAATTTTAGTTATTTTATGCTTTAATCAATATGAAAACAATCACGCACTATAATACCGGCTAATTTTTATCTTATAAATTTTAACATAAACTGGAGAAATGTCTTCTTTTTTTTTACATTTTTGTACTCATGTTCTCTATATGAATGTTGGTTTTCACTGTGCTGGCCGGTGTTCGTCCACAGCGGTAGACGTCAATCTGCACTTAAAAGCCCACCAGCCACTTGCAGCGGTGGCAGAAAATCAAGCCTTCATCTGCTCTTATTCCAGGAATCGTGTCGGAGACAAGTATTAGAACTGCTGAGAGAGCAGGGTGGTTACGCTGATATGGGCATTCATTCTTTATAGATACCGTTAATTTCAGAAATGTTGCCGTGCCAAGCCAAAGAAATATGTGATCACTCACCAGCTAAACCTAGCAAACGTCCCTAAACCTCTGCTGGAGCTAAGTGGTCTCGGCAAGGCTAAGAAGGGAGGGCTGGGACTGAAGCAAAGACAAAAAAAAAAAAGTCTACATGACTCCCAATTACCTAATAGAAACACACATTGATTAAAAATTCATGGATATTACACTTGATATAATGCCAGACTGGATATGTGTAATGTAGAGTGCAAATTATAATGAAAATATGCGTCTTTTTTTTTTTTTTTCCTTTGTCCAATAAACTTTTTTCATCTAAAATTGCTTTCCAAGCTGACTATGCCAAAGAGAAAAAAAAAAACATTCTAATGTTTAACAAAAGACCAGAGAGGGTTAAGCGCTGTCTGAAATGAAAAGAAATAAAAAAAACCTACATATGTATATATCACCGCTTTTTGTAATGATGTTCTGTTGGGGCATAAATGAGGTCACCCACAGGTAATGTTTTTTCACATAGCAATGAGGGGAGATGTGCATGTTCGGCTTTCTCGGGAAAGATGTGAAGGGTTGTCTGCCGATTCCATAAATTTGCTTTCAAGGTCCTTTTCTGTCCTCTCTCCTTGAGAACTCAAACAGTCAGCGCTAGTGGACAAGGAACGAAGGCTGCGCCATGTTCACTGCAACTATTCCATGAGTTATAAACATTTTAGCTAAAGCCACAAATTCTAATATAGTAATATATAAAGATACAAATAATATATTATACTAGTAAATTATTGATATACTAATATAATATATTGCTATATAAAGAGTACTTTATATATGCAACTCAGCAGGCTGTAGGCTTAAGGCACTAAAGCATAAACATTGTATTTTTCGTTACTATTTATTTGCTTTGCGTTAGAAGAGAAACAATTTATTCTTTTATTTAATTTTAATAAAATTTTACAAAAAACACTGCCACACAGATCAGCTGAATTTACTGGACAAGAGTTAGGCGAATGGTTCAACCCAAGGATGAGATTGGGCCGAACATTGGCTGTTCTCCCCCGAATTTGCAGGGTGTTCGGCGGGTGTTCACCTTGCCGAATATCCTGCAATGCACTGCGCATTGCACATTGCATTCTGTGTCAGAGTGCATTAAAAGCTGATTGTTAACCACTACAATACAGGGCACTTTCACCCCCTTCCTTCCCAGCCCAATTTTCAGCTTTCATCGCTCTAGCGCTTTCAGTGACAATTGCGCGGTCATGCTACACTGTACCCAAATGAAATTGTTATCATTTTGTTCGCACAAATAGAGCTTTATTTTGGTGTTATTTATTCACGACTCCGTTTTTTTTTTTGCGATATAAGCGCAAAAATAGCGGAAATTTGGAAAAAAAACAATATTTTCTTTTTTCTATTTGAAAAGAAATCCAATAAAATCAAATTTTGTCATAAATTTAAGCCAAAATGTATTCTGCTACATGTTTTTGGTAAATTGGTTAATTCCATTAAGTGTATAATAATTGGTTTGTGTGATCACGGACATATGTACGCAAATGATCATGTACATATGTGTGCAGGTGATCACGTACATATGTGTGCAGATAATCAATGGGACATGTGATTTTAGTGGGACATATGTGGCGGACATGTTTTTATTATTAGGGACATGTGTTTTTATTATTTGGGGACATGTATGTTTTGGGGACATGTGTGTTTTGGGGACATATGTGGGGACATTGTGTTTATACTGTGTGGTGTGTTGTGTGTTTACACTACACTGATGATCAGTGAGTAAAAAGCTGTAAAAAGCAGCCCATACTCACTGATCATCAGCCGGCTGCAGCGTTCTGCTCTCCTCTCCTCAGCGGTGACTTCCGTGTGAGGAGAGGAGAGCCGATTGCCTAGCAACCGGCTGTTTGTTTACATCACATGACGGCCGTGATTGGACACGGCCGTCATGTGATCAGGAGGGCCAATCACAGAGCCCTCCTGCCGATCTGAGATGTGCCGTGTCCGGGTGACACAAGCACATCGGGATCGCACCGCTGCGCGGGCGCGCGCGCGCGCGATCCCGCTACTCCTGAAGGACGTTCCTGAACGTCCTATCAGGAGTAGACGGCTCCCACCCTGCCGTATATATGCATTGGCCGGGTGGGAAGTGGTTAAGGAGAGGGGTTGGGAAGCCGGACGCGGTGTCCTTAACAACCGATAAGTCATCAGCTTTCAAAAAAACAAAAGACATTTCCCAGTAAAAAATAGTAAAAAAAATCCCACCAAAAAAGGTGTGTGGTTCCTTCCGAAATCCATCCCAGACCCTTATCCAAGCATGCAGCCTGGCATAGCGAGTGAGTTCCCCCCTTCTCCTGAACCATACCAAGCCACATGCCCTTAACATAGGGGGGTGGGTGCTTTGGGGCAGGGAGGGTTCTGCCCCCCCCCACCCCAAAGCACCTTGGCATGTCATTTTTGCTGCAACATGTTCTATGCATGCTACAGATGCACCACTTCACAGGCAGACTAAGGGACTATATTTAAAGATGTTGAGATGTGTGTTATACCCAGAATGTTGACTGTAACTGTGGTCCTTACTTTTATCTTGTTTATGTTTAATAAATGATTTATATATTGCTTTTCTACATTGTTGTCTGTCTGTGTATATGGTGTACCTTTAAAATCCCAATTCCTCAATTCTTTGTGCCTTATATTTAAAGGAGTTTTTTATTTGTATTGTCGCACTTTAAGCATCATTAAAATCACTGCGCCTGAAAAAACTATTGTTTTTAAAAAAAAATGTTTGAATTGATACCCCAGGGCAGTAACCGGACTCCCATATACCTTTTATGGCCAATTGCATATAAGCCTTCAAAATGGGCACTTTGGTTTTTTCCTGTTCTGCTCCAATCGACTTCAATGGGGTTCGCCGTTCGGGTCAGAACTTTTCCACTGTTTGGGCGTTCTGCTTCGAACTGAACAGGGGTGGGGGGGGGGGGGCGGGGGTGTTCAGCACCATCTCTACTGTGGATGCTGGAAAGCACTGTAGTAGTTGCCTTCCAGGTTCTGGATGCATAGTAACTACAGGGGGTCACTTGCTTTGCACAGGTGCCATTCACATAATGCCTCACATTTTTTTAATCAATAAATGAAAGGCCGTCTCTGATTGGATGAGGTAAAGAGAAGGGACAGTGATTGCCACTGTCTTCTGGGTCCCATGCCAAGTGGTTGCCCTGCTGCATATTAACCACAGCAGGTCGCTTTGCTTGGCACTGCAACCTTCACAGTACGCCTTCAATTTTTCTCAATTAATGTAATGTAGTCTCTTACTGGAAAAGGTAGAGATTGTGACATCACCTCCTGGCCTCTTTACATTGTCCAATCAAAGACTGCCATGCATTTACTTAGAAAAATGCAAGTTGTTCTGTGATTGGTGCCTGTGTTCAGCAAGGGACCCGCTGTGGTTTCTATGCAGCAGCACAACCACTCGGCACAAGACCTGGAAGAGAGCAGTGATTACTATAGTAGGGGTGACTACTCTAGTAGCGGTGCCTGCTGTCAGAATACAATAGCTTAGTAGGGAAGATGTATCTGTTAGTATTGCATAAATAAAATGCTACAGGAGGGCAATTGCATAAAATGTTATTGTTCTCATCATACATTTTGTACATCAGTTCACAAGCATTTAAAGGAGTGCTTTACTTTTTTTTTTTTACGTTTTCCTTTACAGTCCTACCTACCCCTTTAATATGTTATACATTGGCAAGTACATACCTTTGTCAATTGTGTTGCATTCCTTATTTATTCCAAGGGCTGGGTGCATGCTACTATGGATGGCTGTGTACTTCATGAAAATGGACCCAGTCATAGGAATAAACAATGAAGTGCATGCACGATAGGTTCAGGGTCGATTGTGACTATTTTCAAGAAAAACGGAATCAACAGAAAGAGCACCAGATGGTCGTCTAGAGAGTCTATAATTATTTAGATAAGAATGTGGCAACAGAAAAATAAAAAGGTTTCCAGTGCCGTTTGGGGGTCAACGTTCCTCTTCATCAGGGCTCAAATGTAGATGACAGCGCTTCCTATAGGACTCAAATCAAACGTTGCTTGGGGAGTGTTCTAGATCATGATAGACATGTGTTGGAAATGTTTGTGTGGTTGGATTTCTTAATCTGGGAGGTCATTATCCCTTGGGAGGCTGCCAGGATCTAGTCATCAAGCACAACAAACATCTTTTGTTCTGATGGACAATTAGATTAAAGTCCAGCATCTCATATCATTATCTACAGTGCCTTGAAAAAGCATTCATACCCCTTGAAATTTTCCAAATTTTGTCATGTTGCAACCAAAAATGTAAATGTATTTTATTGGAATTTTATCTGATAGATCAACACAAAGTGGCACGTAATTGTGAAGTGGAAAGAAAACGATAAATGGTTTTCAATTTTTTTTTTTTATAAATATCTGAAAATTGTGGCGTGCGTTATTATTCAGCCCCCTTTACTCTGATACCCCAAACTAAAATTTAGTGGAGCCCATTTCTTTCAGAAGTCACCTAATCAGTAAATAGAGTCCACCTGTGTGTAATTTAATCTCAGTATAAATACAGCTGTTCTGTGAAGTCCTCAGAGGTTTGTTAGATAACCTTAGTGAACAAAAAGCATCATGAAGGCCAAGGAGCACACCAGACAGGTCAGGGATAAAGTTGTTGAGAATTTTAAAGCAGGGTTCGATTATAAAAAAAAATCCCAAGCTTTGAATATTTCCCGAAGCACTGTTCAATCCATCATCCGAAAATGGAAAGAGTATGGCACAACTGCAAACCTACCAAGACATGGTCGTCCACCTAAACTGACAGGCCAGGAGAGCATTAATCAGAGAAGCTGCCAAGAGGTCCATGGTAATTCTGGAGAAGCTGCAGAGATCCACAGCTCAGGTGGGAGAATCTGTTCACAGGACAACTAATAGTCGTGCTTTCCACAAATCTGACCTTTATGGAAGAGTGATAAGAAGAAAGCCATTGTTGAAGCAAAGCCACAAGAAGTCCCATTTGCAGTTTGCGAGAAGCCATGTGAGAGACACAGCAAACATATGGAAGAAGGTGCTCTGGTCAGATGATACCAAAATTGAACTTTTTGGCCTAAAAGCAAAGCGTCATGTGTGGCAGAAAATTTAAACTGCACAACACCCGGACAACCCGCCAGACTTTGCAGCGGAGGTCCGCCGGACTTTCCGAATGAGCGGACCTGCCTACACACGACCGGACTTTTCCACCAGACTATGGCGGGAGTCTGCGGGACTTTTGAAATGAACAGACTTGCCCACACACGGAGTAAAGTCCGTTCATTTTGAACGTGGCTCCAGGTAGACAGAACTAGAGAAGGAAGTGAATCCTCCGGGACTGTGACATCATAAGAGGAGCTGCCCAACACAAGCAATCAGACTGGGGTGGAGGTTCACCTTCCAGCAGGACAGCGACCCTAAACATACAGCCAGAGCTACAATGGAATGGTTTATATCAAAGCATATTCATGTGTTAGAATGGCCCAGTCAAAATCCAGACCTAAATCCAATTGAGAATCTGTGGCAAGACTTGAAAATTGCTGTTCACAGATGCTCCCCATCCAATCTGACAGAGCTTGAGCTGTTTTGTAAAGAAGAATGAGCAGAAATGTCACTCTAGATATTCAGAACTGGTAGAGACACCCCCAAAAAGACTTGTAGCTGTAATTGCAGTGAAAGGAGGTTCTACAAAGTATTGACTCAGGGGGGCTGAATACAAATGCACCCCACACTTTTCATATATTTATTTGTAAAACATTTTGAAAACCATTTATCATTTTCCTTATACTTCACAATTATATGAGACTTTGTGTTGGTCTATCACATAAAATCCCAATAAAATACAATTATGTTTTTGGTTGCAACATGGCAAAATGTGGAAAATTTCAAGGGGCATGAATACTTTTTTAAGGCACTATACTTGTGTCAAACAGAGATGCACAGTGAAGATCTTGATAGCAGAGCTGAAGGTAAGTAACTTACCTGTGTGCCAGGCTGTGAAGGACAAATAACTAAATAGGAACCTATTTCTTAAGGGTTGGTTCACACTGGGACGACTTGTCCGCCTAACAAGTTGTGTCCCGTTCTGTACAATGGAACGTTCTAACCGGAGCGGCGCAAGTCGCTCCGACTTAGAAAAAGGTTCCTGTATGACTTTGGGGGCGACTGGAGGTGACTTGCAATGACTTCTATAGAGAAGTCGTTTTGCAAGTCGCCGCAGCGGTCGTGTGCAGGTCGCCTGACTGAGGCAGTCGTGCTGCAAGTCATGCTGCCTCGGTGTGAACTGACACTAACTGTGCCACAAATGCACAGGCATGAATGGGAACAGAGGACAAAATACACACAGGGCTGTGTGCAATCTCTAAGAATCTGATTGTGCACAGTTCATTTTTGACCTGACATACAGGGACAGTAGGGGAGTGTGATGGTCTACCTGACTGGATCTAATATGAATGGATTGTTTAGTTAGACCCTCATACTGCAAAAATAGTGAATGAATTTTGTTCATCTGACAGAATAAAATCTGACCATGTATGACTTGAATGTAAACATCTCTTGTAATAGAAATAAGCATGATGGGTCTTGTTTATTGAGAGATCTGGGGTCAAAAAGACCCCAGATCTCTAATTTACCTTTAAAAGCAAAAAATAAATAAAAATTAAATTTTGCCTTTAAGGGAAAACATTGCTCCAGTCCTCCAGGGACATAGAGCTGAGTGGGGGGCATCTTGCCCTCACTCGGCATCCTGCCCAGGCATCCGACAGATGGGAACGGAGCGAATCTGCTCAGGGCTTACCGGGCTTACAGGTCCGGTAAGCTCGGAGATGACCGGGAAGCGGCAGGAGCGGGCGGGTGGGGGGGGGGGGGTTGGGGGGGGTGGGTCACCTCTCCCACTGCCTATAAAAGTGATCTCATCACAAATCCACTGCTGCAATTACTTTTGTCAGATGTAGAATCGGCCACACTACAAAATACTGGGATTATGGCAGCTAGCTGCTGTCAAAAGAACGGTTTAACATCAAAGTAATGACGCAAATGTGTGGTCAGTAAGTTGTTAAGGATTGGAGGATGCAGGGGTCACTTTACTAATTCACTTGGTTTCATCGGCTCAATGCCTTGTACACACGGTCGGAAATTCAGACGGAAAAGGTCTGATCGAATTATATTGTCGGAAAATCCAATTGTGTGTGGGCTCTATCGGACTTTTTCCATTGGAAATTCCGACGGAAAAAATTTGAGAGCAGGATCTCAAATTTTACGACAAAAAAATCAGATCAGACTTTTTCCAATCGTTTGTAGAGAACTCCGATCGGACAAAGTACTGCGCATGCTCAGATCAAATTACGAGACCAAATCTATTGGCTACTAGCCTCAATCCATCATGGTGGAGATAGGACAATAAACCAGTGCAGTTTGCAATAGCATTACACCAACAAAAAAGCAAAGCAGCAAATAAGATTTCAATTCACTTTATAAGCAAGTCACCAAGTAACCTTACATTGTGACTGGCTGCTATGGGTTACTGCCTTTGTAGTCTCTGACAACAGGACGGATTGCCGTATTGAAAGAGCCTTCATGTTGTGTGATGGTGATTGCACAGTAATAGGAATGATCACCAGTATTCCCTGACTTCATCTGTCTACAACTATCTGCCACTTTCATCGTCCAGCGCTGTGGAATAAACTTATAAATAAAATATAACATTACAGGGTTGTAACGATGATGTTCGGTATTAAGTACTTTAATTTTTTCTATGCTGCACATTCAACTGCTTTGGTTTGTTTGTCTTTTAGGCGCTGGCCCGGAATTATGTATAAAGCTGGTCATACATTAAGAAGAAAATTACAAAATAGACGTTCACTGTTCAGACATCCAAACGTCTGCAAAACTGCTCACAGGCTGGGACACAAGGATGTATCTCAGAAGAACACTATAGATAATGGGCATTATCTCCTAGTCCTGGGGTGTCCAAACTTTCTTAACAAAGAGCCAATTTACTGGGAAGTGGCTAGCAGGAAAATATTGTTTCAGTGGGAGCAAAGAATGCCTCAGACTTTGTGGTCAGTGGGGGTAAAAAAAAGACATAGTGCCTGTGGTCAGTAGGAAGAGGAATATTACCCCATCATTGGTGTCAGTGGGAGGAATAGTGACCCATTGTTGGTGTCAGTGTGAGGAGTCGTGCTCCATCATTTAATTCAGTCGGAGTAATAGTGCTCCATTGTTGGTGACAATGGGATGAATAGTGCCCAATCATTGGCATTGTTGGGAGGAATAGTGCCCCATTGATTGTGTAAGTGGGAAGACTAGTGCCCCATCGTTGGTGTCATTTGGAGAAATAGTCAGTAGGAATAGTGGGAATAGTGAGTGGGAATATTGCCCCATTATTGGTGTCAGTGGGAGGAATAGTGCACCATTATTAGCGTCAGTGGGAGGAATAGTGCCTCATTGTTAATGTCAGTGGGAAGAGTAGTGTTCAGTTAAGTCAGTGGGAGTAAGAGTGCTCCATTGTTGTTTTCAATGGGATGAATAGTGCCCCATCTTTGGCATTAGTGGGATGAATAGTGCCCCATCATTGGCATTAGTGTGAGGAATAGTGCCACATTGATTGTGTCACTGGAAGGAATAGTACCCCATTGTTGGTGTCAGTGGGAGGAATAGTGCCCCATTATTGGCACCAGTGGGAGGAATAGTGCCCTATTATTGGCATCAGTGGGAGGAATAGTGCCTCATTGTTAATGACAGTGGAAGGAGTAGTGCTACATCATTTAAGTCAGTGGGAGTAATAGTGCTCTATTGTTGTTGTCAATGGGATGAATAGTGCCCCATCATTGGCATTAGTGGAAGGAATAGTGGACCATTGATTGTGTCACTGGGAGGAATAGTACCCCATTGTTGGTGTCAGTGGGAGGAATAGTGCCCCATTGTTAATGACAGTGGAAGGAGTAGTGCTCCATCATTTAAGTCCGTGGGAGTAATAGTGCTCCATTGTTGGTGTCAAAGGAATAAATAGTGCCCCATCATTGGCATTGGTGGGAGGAATAGTGCCACACTGATTGTGTCAGTGGGAAGAATAGTACACCATCATTGGTGTCATTTGGAGAAATAGTGCTCCATCATTGGTGTCAGTGGGAGGAATAGTGCTCCATCATTGGTGTCAGTGGGAGGAATAGTGCTCCATCATTGGTGTCAGTGGGAGGAATTGTGCTCCATCATTGGTGTCAGTGGAAAGAGTGGTGCCATGTAGCTGGTGTCAGTGGTAGGAATAGTGCCCCATTGTTGTGGTCAGTGGGTGGGGGAGGAATAGTGTCCCATTGTTCTTGTCAGTTGGGGGAATGATACCCGTTTTGGTCTCATTTGGAGGAATAGTTTGTGTCAGTTGGAAAAATAGTGACCCATCGTCAGCAGGATCATTGTTGGTGTCAGTGGGAGGAATTATGCCCCACTGTTGGTATCAGTTAAAGGAATAGTGCCATGTATAAGTGGGAAAAATAGTGCCCCAAGGGCCAAATAAAAGCAAGCAAAGGGCAACATCCAGCCCACAGGCCACAGTTTGGAGACCACTGTCCTAGCTCAACAAATCAGGCACTTTTATTGTTCTTGCACAGTGCTACTTGTGAACTATCCATGTCATTTATTTGCACCAAATTAGAATATGTGTGATATGAGGAGCTGGATTCAATCAATATATCATGATTGATGAAGAAGATCAAACTAATTAATTTGGGGTGCAATTCCTCAGGGAGGCTGCCTTTTAACACAAACAACAAAAAAGATTTACCTCTAATTGGGACTTTGAAGGGGCAGTTCTTCTCTACAAATCAACCTGTAATTATCGAAAAATAATGTTATTTTATTGGAAAAGGTAAATATAGTTGGATATACAATACATAGAAAATGCAGGATGCAGATACAAAGATATGCAATATTTAAAATACAGTTGAGATAACCCAACGCGTTTCAAGTCTACGATAATAGTTCTCTTTTTCAGGGGTATATGGTTACAACAGGACGGTAATACGTCTACAATTGATAAAAAAAAACTGATATAAGAATATATACATCGTATATTAAGCATGACAACAAAAAGTTTTTTCAAAATGGCTTAATTTTATGTTTGACAACTGACCATACAATTTGCATAGAAGTTCAGAGATCTTGCATCCAAATGAAAAAAAAAAAAAACTTTAGGAAATGCTGCAGCCTCAAGCCGACCAGTTTGGGTCCAGAAAGAGATGAGTGCACACAAGGAAACAATCCAAGACTCAGAAAGCCGTCACTTCACAAAAGGCGCTCAAGAGTGGCCACCATGGACCCACATAAAGCCCAGAGTGAAAAATATCGCTAGGGGCAAAAAAGAAAAGAGATTGATTCAGTGTAACAACCACAGAGATTGAAAAATTTCCCTTAGAAATGATTGCATATGTGCCTGAGCAAATCATACATACCTAGCCTATTTATGTGCGATGCATATGCAGGGAAGGACCTACTGGGTGGTATGAAGCCCCAAACGTCAAGCGAGAGAAGGTATACTTCCAATGGCCCAGGTAGACAATACAAGGTCTAGAGGGAGAGGAGGGAAAGAAACAGGGGATACTATTATGTCACCCAAAATCATGCATATGTATGCACCCCTTCTAATAATACCAATTTCAAGAGGTCTATGTGTGGCTATGTATCCCCCCCAAAAAAACACAGGGAGGAGAGACCACAAAGTTAGTTATCTGTATGGGCGATTACCTTGTTTGGAGCTTGATGCCTGTGTGGTCCGGTCATCCTGGATGTGCAGCATAAACTGGCATGCGGCTTATGAGCCAATTTATATGGGGGTATAAGGGGTCTAGTATCCAATCCTGGTGAGAATGTGGGAAGAGGCCACATCTGCAGAGCGCCACCCGAGTCATTGGCGTGCAGCGGAGCCTCCACCAAGCTTGTTCAGCGAG
This sequence comes from Lithobates pipiens, assembly GCF_037356315.1. Lineage (NCBI taxonomy): Eukaryota > Metazoa > Chordata > Amphibia > Anura > Ranidae > Lithobates > Lithobates pipiens. Next base: position 182,709,781 of record NW_027507788.1, on the reverse strand, counting down.
TTTGTTCAGAAAAATAATACAAAACAAGTTTTGAGGGTTCAGAGGTATCCCCCTTATTTAGGGCTCAAATATTGAACAAATATGGGAGGACTGAAAATGGCAGAAAAAAAACAAAATGAATTGTTTGATGAGAAAATAACACAATGCCCAAGAACAAAAAGAACAAAATAGCAAGCCTTGTTAGCTCATTGGTCTGGCACTCTTTTTGGCCTTTGTATACTTAATTGTACTGAGACTGTTATAAAACTGGCCATACAACAGTATCATTTAATTTGAATATTTGTACAAAATTTCTGAAAAGTGATTCATTAGGGCATTCGATCTTGCCATCAGAGTCAACTAACTTAATATGATACCCCTTACAATTTTGTGTAGATCTGCCACTTCAATGGAATCCCAGAAGTATTAAATTGTTTTCTTTTGTACCTTACAAGAAGTATAATTGTTCCTGATCGAAAACCATTTTCACAGTTAGAATTCTGTAAAATAACAATTATCAAAGTGATTGAACAACCTGAAAACCAATTTTCGAATTAAATTCTACTGGTATATGAACTTAACTCCCTACTACACGTAGGGCTTATCTGTTTACATTTTTAAATTTTTTAAATTCAATTTTCAAGACTTTTGTACATCAGCCTTTGAATATGTCTACCACTGCATGGAAAGTCCCATGTCATTGGCAGCAGCTGAATGACCAACATTCTATATAATGTCATGCAGCAACGTCACACAACCTAAAACCAGAACAAACAGATGACATACAAAATAAAAGCTGCATAATGGCAGTCTTCCCTAAAACTCCAGTTTTACTTTAGAAACATATTTGCATATGAGGTAGGGAACTAAGGTAGTTTTTTCTATTGTAAATGAAAAGGAAAAGGAACAGAGCTCACTCATAAAATTACAGTGATAGTCCATGGTATGAACTTCTCTTCTGTCCCTGTGAGCCTGTCACCATTACATGGATGTCAGAGGGTTCAGCTTCAACAATGCAAATCAAACTAGAGCCCCCCCCCCCCCCAGTTTAAATATGAGGCTTAGAGCTTCATATTGCAACATTATATATTTCTTTACAGATAACCATTGCATATACTGTATTTACTATGTGCAGTCAGAGCACCTTCACTGAATGTTGACTTAGAGTGAGTCCTAGATGAACTTCCCCAGGAAGGGCATTAAGAAAAACTTTTCATACAAGTCATGTTTTTTATTGTTTTATTGGTGGGGTGCTGGGCATGAGTTTTCACAGGTTATCAAGGTGGACTGTATCATTACTTGAGTCTGACTGCTTGTGTTGGGCAGCTCCACCATGAAGATGGGGAGCTGCCCAACAAGTCTTTTGCAGTCCCACGTCTTTTGCAGACTCTAACAGGTTTTCTTCTAAGATTGCCCTGTATTTGGCTCCATCCATCTTCCCATCAACTCCGACCAGCTTCCCTGTCCCTGCTGAAGAAAAGCATCTGCACAACATGATGCTTCCAATACCATGTTTCACGATGGGGATGGTGTGTTCAGGGTGATGTGCAGTGTTAGTTTCCCCTCACACATAGAGTTTTGCTTTTAGGCCAAAAAGTAAAATGTTGGTCTCATCTGATCAGAGCACCTTCTTCCATGTTTGCCATGACCACCACATGGCTTCTCCCAAACTATAAACTGGACTTCTCATGGCTTTTTTCAACAATGGCTTTCTTTTTGCCACTCTTCCATAAAGGCCAGATTTGTGGAGAGCACGACTAATAGTTGTCCTGTGGACAGATTCACCCACCTGAGCTGTAGATCTCTGCAACTCTGCAGCTCCTCCAGATTTACCATGGGCCTTTTGGCAGCTTCTCTGATTAACCCCCCTAGCGGTAATCCCGAGTCTGGCTCGGGTTGGCATTTTAATTACAGGAGCAGTAACCCCGAGCCAGACTCGGGATGGCATCGCTCGATGCAGGGGAGGACACAGGGAGAGTTACTTACCTTGTCCCCTGGATCCATCGATGTCCACCGTGCTGTGTGAGCGAGCTGTCCTCCGCTCGATTCACAGTGCCGAATGCCGCCGAGCTCCGTTCCCTGCGACGTTACGGTGCACAGGAGCGGAGAACGGCGGCAAATTCAAAAAAGTAAAAGTACACAAAACACACACAGCACTGTAATCTTACAGATTACAGTGCTGTATTACAAAATTACACACCCCCTTTGTCCCTAGTGGCCTGTGCCGTGCCCTGCATGCACTTTTATATTATAAATACTGTTTTTTCTGCCTGGAATTTGGAGATTGTCCATAGCAACCAAAACGTGTCCCTTTTTCAGTGTTTTAGGATTTGATTACATTATTGAATATTTTTTATTATTCTTTATTATATTATAAACTTTATCATACCTGGGATGTCTACTAGACTCTGGTTTGAACAGATTTAAGAGTGTTATTCCTAAGAATTACAGGACTACAAAATAAAACGCCAGATTTCCATGCAAAATTATTGTACCGCTTTCAGCACCTTATTCCAGACTGAATCATACCGCCAGGGAGGTTAATGCTTTCCTGGCCTGTCAGGTTAGGTGGACGGCCATGTTTTGGTAGGTTTGCAGTTGTGCCATACTCTTTCCATTTTTTGGATGATATATTGAACAGTGCTTCATGAGATGTTCAAAGCTTGAGATATTTTTCTGAACAATAACACTTTAAGCAACAGACAGCATGGATTCATGAAAGACAGAAGTTGTCAGACAAATCTGATTTCTTTTTATGAGGTGGTAAGTAAAACCTTGGACAGAGGGGTGGCGGTGGACGTGGTATACTTGGATTTTGCAAAAGCATTCGATACAGTTCCGCACACACGGCTCATGTGTAAGGTAAAGTCTACAGGTTTGGAAATATCAGTTTGTAAATGGATAGAAAATTGGCTAGAAGACAGAATTCAAAGAGTCGTGGTTAATGACTCTTACTCTGAATGGTCTAAGGTTATCAGTGGTGTACCCCAAGGTTCAGTGTTGGGACCCTTACTTTTTAACATCTTTGTAAATGACATTGGGTCTGGCATCAAAAGTAATATTTCTGTCTTTGCAGATGACACCAAGATATGCAGTGGAATAACGTCTTTACAGGATGTCTCCAATTTACAAGCCGACCTCAATACACTGTCTAATTGGGCGACTATGTGGCAGATGAGGTTTAATGTTGATAAATGTAAAGTTATGCACTTGGGGCCTAAGAATATGCATGCATCATACATGCTAGGGGGAGTACAACTGGGGGAATCCATAGTGGAGAAGGATCTGGGGGTTTTGGTAGACCATAAGCTCAATAACAACATGCAATGCCAAGCTGCTGTTTGCAAAGCGAGCAAAGTCCTTTCTTGTATTAAGAGAGGTATGGACTCCAGAGAAAGAGATATCATTTTGCCCCTGTTCAAATCATTAGTAAGACCTCACCTGGAATATGCCGTTCAGTTTTGGGCACCAGTTCTCAAAAAGGATGTCGGGGAACTGGAGAAAGTGCAGAGAAGGGCAACCAAACTGATAAGAGGCATGGAGGAACTCAGCTATGAGGAGAGATTAGAGGAACTAAATTTATTCACTCTTGAGAAGAGGAGATTAAGGGGGGATATGATTAACATGTTCAAATATATTAGGGGTCCATATAGTGAACTTGGTGTTGAGTTGTTCTCTGTACGGTCAACCCAGAGGACACGGGGGCACTCTTTACGTCTAGAGGAAAAGAGATTTCAGCTTCAAGTACGGAAAGGTTTCTTCACAGTTAGAGCAGTGAAAATGTGGAATAGACTCCCACCAGAGGTGGTTCTGGCCAGTTCAGTAGATTGCTTTAAGAAAGGCTTGGATACTTTCCTGATGGTACATAATATAACTAGGTACTAACATAGGTAAAGTTGATCCAGGGAAAATCCGATCGCCTATTGGGGGATCAGGAAGGAATTTTTTTTCCCCTGCTGTAGTAAATTGGAGCATGCTCTGCTGGGTTTTTTTTTCGCCTTCCTCTGGATCAATTGTGGGCATAAAATTGGGTATCTGGATTGTACGATTATTTTTCATTTTATTTATTTGTTTTTAAGGTTGAACTGGATGGACTTGTGTCTTTTTTCAACCTGGCTAACTATGTAACTATGTAACTATGTATTTATACTGAGATTAAATTACACACAGGTAACTCTATTTACTAAATATGTGACTTCTGAAGGCAATTGGTTCAACTAGATTTTAGTTAGGGGTATCAGAGTAAAGGGGGCTGAATACAAATGTACGTCACACTTTTCACAGGTAAATTTGTAAAAAAAATTGAAAACCAATTATCATTTTCCTTCCACTTTACAATTATGTTCCACTTTGTGTTGATCTATCACATTAAATTCAAATAAAATATAATTCCGTTTTTGGTTGTAACATAACAAAATTTGGAAAATGTCAAGGGGTATGAATAATTTTTCAAGGCACTGTAATAAAAGAAATGGTCGGAAGACAGTGAAAATGCTTTAGTCGTTTCTGGAAACTAAGGACATGATTTAGGAGACATGCATATGATGGAGAGTGACATAATACATGAGACTGCTAGAAATCACAGCTATAACAGGGCAATAGGGAAACACAGATTAGTGTCTTCAGGAGCCCTGAGGGCTACACAAAATGTGCCAAAGGCCAGCAGATTGGGTACCAGTGTTCTAAACCGTAGACCAGGGTTTCTCAACCAGGGTTCCGTGGAACTCTAGGGTTCCTCCAATGGTTGCTAGGGGTTCCTTGAGCAATGACCAATTTTTGCTCTTAAGATAAGTTCCCACTGACACCAATGATCTTTTTAGCTATCTGTAGGGGGAAATTCTTCCCCAAGACCACAGATGTAAGGAACACTCTTCCACTGACCATCACACCAATGTGTCATGAGTTGTAGATTTAGCCATTTTTAACAGGGGTTGCCTGAGACTGAAAGGTTATTTCAGGGGTTCCTCCCTGTTGAAAAGGTTGAGAAAGTCTGCCCTAGACAAATTGATTTCATACAACAGGTATTCTTGATGTATGGTCCAGCTGGTAGTCTTGACATATGGTCACACTAGCTGGTAGTGAGATTTGGAGTTCTTCCTGAATTCTACCTTATCCTTCAACAACCCATCAAGCTGAAACAGGCCAACAGTGTATCTACACTCCCCTCTAAAACCATACAATCCTGTATTATAACTAAAATATTTAAATTACAAATAAGATTGTGTTACTGTGGGTTACTTTACTGCCTGGGAACTTCTGTTTCATTTTGTAAGCGTACATGGAAACTCTTCTATATTCTTATACACATACCTGCTTAAAATGTGTTTTCCAGTAACAATTTTTTTTCCAAATTCCCATGAAAAGCTTTATGTTGTATATCACACTTCTTGGACAAAACAATATAACATTTCTCCATCAAGGAATTGTTCTCCGGAAAGGAGTTCTCTTTAGATCAGTAAACATCAAAGCATTCTGTAAAATGTATAATATCATAACAGGAAACATGATCGCTTTCACAAAATAAAATGTTTGCAAATCAAAAGAGATAAGCAAAAAAAAAAAAGCAAATCACTAACATATTTTCCCTACATTTTAAGAAATATAAATGCCAGCAACACAATTAAATAGTACTCAGAAAAAAAGAACAGAAAGGTTTCTTATATTAAAGCGTATCTAAACCCAAAACTAAAACCTTTATATTTTGCAGCTTACTAGTCCTTACTGTGGTTACATTTGTTTTCCCTCTTTTTAATTTTTTTCCCCCATTTTAATCTGAACCAGGTAGTTCTGCAAATGACACACCTCCTGTCCCTAGGTGGCTACATAATTTCTCCACTGTATGTATAAAGGAAGCCATGGTTGTCACCCTAGGCCAGCATTTCTCAACCTTTTTACTCCCAGGAAAACCTTGAAATAATTTTCAGGTCTAGGGAAACCCCGGACAGATCAACTCCTTGGGGTCAGTGGGAAAAATGCACTTTACATTGGTAGACAGTGGGAAGAATGCCCCCTTTACAGTAGTGGTTGGAATGCCACACTTACTGACTGCTCAACCGATCATCGGTGTCCTATTGCTGGCTCTTTCAAGTGGCATTGGCCGCAGAACTTTGCAAGCACCATCAAATGGGAGGTCAGTCAAATACAGCTGAAGGAACCCCTAGCAACCAACCTCTGGAGAAAGCCTAGAGTTTCACTAAACACTGTTCTATGCTGTTCTCCTGATGAGGACTACAAACATATCTATAAATCATCATCTCAATGACATGGGAGGCAGGGCAATTGGTAGATTACAGAAGATACAGTAGATAGGAGGGAAGATATTCTTTAGTGCAGCTCACAGGAAGAGACAAGGACACAGCATTTCTGGCAGGATCAACATTTATTTTCTGTAGATGCTAAAAATTGTTCTGTTGTTTTGTCATGCCCAACTGTTCGTGACCTCATGGACCATAGCATACTAGGCTTTTCTGTCCTCCGCTGCCTCCTGGAGCTTCCTTAACTTCATGCAACTTGTTTCGATGATGCTATCTATCCATATTGTTTTCTGTGTTCCTCTTCTCCCTTTTCCTTTCATGTTTCCCAGTATCAGTGCCTTTTCCAATAAGTCCTCTCTTTGCATTAGATGGCCAAAGTATTCAAGTTCCAGCCACCATATATAATGACTATAAGCTACAACACATCGGGGTCGATTTACTGAACTCTAAGCCCCTGTACACACGGTCGGAGAATCTGTCGGAATGCATCTTATCGGACCGTGTCGTCAGATAATCCGACTGTGTGTGGTATGCATCGGACTGATTCCGTCCGAATCTCCGTCCGACCCAATTTTCCAACATGTTGGAAATATTTCCCGACCAACTGGGCCGGTCGGACCTAATCCGATCATGTGTATAGCATTTTTGATCGGACCAAGTGCCACACATGCTCAGATCAAATTCCTACATCAAAGCTATTGGCTACTAGCCTGAATGTAGTCCCATCGTAACAAAATTACGTCATCACGTTCTGAAAGATCGGATTTTTCACCAACTTGGCCCGACCGTGTGTATGCAACAGTTTCGGACACAATCCGTCGGACTAAATCCAACGGACAAAATCTGACGGATTTGGTTGGCAAAATCTCCGACCGTGTGTACAGGGGCAAAGAGTGCAAAATCTGGTGTAGCTGTTCATGGTAGCTAATCTGCTTCTAACTTCACCTTGTTCAATTAAGCTTTGGCAATAAAACCTGGAAGCTGATTGGTTTCTTTGCAAAGCTGCACTAGATTTTGCACCCTCCAGTTTTAGTAAATCAACCCCATTGCATTTTTTTCTTGGGTTTTAATTTCATGAAAGTAAAACTCCTTTTCATTTTAATTTCATGAAAGTAAAACTCCTTGGTATCTTTGACAAAGTTATCACTTGCTTGCCACAAAAACCACCCTGCACACACCTTCAGTGGCAAGCATATCTGTGTGTGGAGGACTATCTATAAAGTCTACACCCAGGGGATCTGCATAAGTGTAGAGGAGCATCAAGCAGTGTTTCGCTCATAAAGTCACTTGCAAACAATTAGAAAATTCTGTTTTGTGTGAAATCCCGTGCTGAATTCCCTGGAAGACAGCGGAATAGAGAAGCGCTTGCCTTTCAAAGTCTGCAAGCGGAAGGAGTTCAGTGCGAGCTACAAGAGCACATCAAAAGCTAAACAAATGGGTCCTGACAACTCACAGTTATCTGCGTACTGATTAATTGTTGTCTTTTTGCTTCCATTCTCTGTGTCTAGCTAGCGAAGAGAAGCTTTTTCCTTCTGGGTAGCCAAACTCCAAGCAGAGCTCTTTCTCTCGGCAGCAACAAGCGTTTCATTGCTGGTACCCAGCATTGGCTGGTAGTGACACCTGCTGGGGAGGGGAGTAGAAAGGCACCGGTCACCCTAAAACTCAACATGGTTTTCACCGACCAAGCGACCTTAGAAGTCACCAATCACGTTACAGTTTGACTGTACAATAATTGTACAATCAACTTTAGGTTCACCGAAATTATGTAATATGAGCACCTACCTAATCTATCCAAACAATTTGTATCCAGTGAGACAAACCCTTTCACTACATAGTAGTTAGTAGATCTAAAGAGTATACAATCAAATTCTGTAGTGTGAGGAACTAAAGTCTAAAATGAAAAAATGGGAGCAGGCATGCTCTTTATTTCAGAAGAGATATGCAATGTCTCTTTTGCAATAAAATAACCTGCATACCTACCTACTAACCTACCTGCTCAGTTTGCTTTCAGGCACAGTGACTGTGTGTCATGATGACTGCATTCCTGTGCATGTAGTGAAGTCGCCCCGCACTGGTGAATCGAGCTGGTGAGTGACCTTGCGAGTGTTGGACCGTTGAAGCAAAGGACATTATTCTGGATTTTAGTGCTTTAAGCCCCTGTACACACGGTCGGAGATTTCCACAACCAAATCCGTCGGATTTTGCCCGTCGGATTTTGTCCGTCGGATCTTGTCCGAAACGGTTGCATACACACGGTCGGACAAAGTTGGCGAAAAATCCGATCTTTCAGAACGTGATGACGTAATTTCGTTACGATGGGTCTACATTCAGGCTAGTAGCCAATAGCTTTGATGTAGGAATTTGATCTGAGCATGTGTGGCACTTGGTCCGATCAAAATTCTCTACACATGATCGGAGTATGTCCGATCGGCCCAGTTGGTCGGGAAATATTTCCAACATGTTGGAAAATTGGGTCCGACGGATATTCCGACGGAATCAGTCCGATGCATACCACACACAGTCGGATTATCCGACGACACGGTCCGATAGGACACATTCCGACGGATTCTCCGACCGTGTGTACAAGGGCTAAGAATTGACCTCTGGCAGACAGAGCTGTACGTACTGTGGCAAAAAGGGGCTGTCTGTGTTACACAAAGGACTTGATTTACTAAAGGCAAATAGGCAGTTCACTTTGCAAGGGAAGTTGCATTTTGCAATGTAGTTTTCCCTTAGCTTGGTGAATGTTGTGAAAATCTACCTTGCAACTGATTAGACAGTGGAAGCCAGCAAAGCTTCATCTCATTCACTGAGCTAAGGGAAAATCTACTGGAAACGTGAAACTTCCCTTGCAAAGTGAGCAGCCTATTTGCCTTTAGAAAATCAACCCCAAAGCATGCAGCTGCAGTGTTTGAGAGCTCTGAAATGCCCCTGCTAAATGTAGGGGCTCCACTTTATAAGTCTTATAACCTACTTTTTTTCAGTTGTAGACCAAAAATAGGCCAGTTGGTGTCGTTTTGTAGAAAAACATATCCCTGGTCTAGAAAATTATATAAAAGGTACTACTTGCATTTAGATTCTGATAATACTTACAAGCACATGCTTATCTGCACTTCTGGAACTAAATAAACCTCATCTTACCCCATCATAAACTGTGTGAATGTGCATCCAATTATATCCCAACATTGCCAATTTAATTACTCCTCATCTATGGACTTTGGGGTTAATTCACTAAAACTGGAGAGTGCAAAATCTGGTGCAGCTGTACATGGTAGCCAATCAGCTTCTAACTTAAGCTTTGACAATAAAACCTGGAAGCTAATTGGTTTCTATGCAGAGCTGAACAAGATTTGCACCCTCCAGTTTTAGCAACTCAACTTCATTACAGCTTCATCAGGACTCTTCTCAAGCATCATACATTGTATTGAAGTCTGCTGATACTGAATTTATTAAGACTATAGTGTGTATGGATTAGACTAGCGATCATTTTATAATGGGAATTGGACGCGGAAGTATCAGCGCCAGCCCGTCCATTAGGGGCACCCGGGTGCCGCCCCCTCTCTCCTCACCACCCCCTATATACATAATGGTTAGATTCATGGATAGCATGAATCTATCCATGGCCGCTGCAGCCACTCCCTATTCTTGCTTTTGGCCCCTTTCAAGGCAATGGGCACATGAATTACAGCAGCAAGTTTGTTTTTTTAAGCACTTTATGAGTATCAGAGGCCCTGATAGGCTTCAAAATAGGGTGGGCTCGGGTCACAGAGGTGGGTGGCATACTGTTTGCCACCCCCCCCCTCAAAAAAAATTCCTCCGGCCGCCACTGGTAAGTATGATCTGAGCATCAAATGATATCCTTTTTTTGGTTAGGCTAATCATAATTAAAAAATTGGAATTGAACATGTGGGCATAGTATAAACACCACATTTTTTTGAGGGGAGGAGGGGACTGCAAGAACCTATACACTTGTATAAAATTTTAAACAATAAATGTATTTTGATTACAACATTCTTGTTATGCGTATATGGGAGATTATATTCCTTTATTAAATATAATCTCGGTATGTATAAGTTCTTGGATACAGATTATGGAAATACAGGTTTGTAGGTTTCTGTTGAGTTTCACGTCAGCTTGGGCTATATTAAAGAAGATCTATGCAGCATACACTTTCATTTTATAACATCAGTATTGTAATAAGGATACACATAATAGTTAAATTTGACAATCCAATATAAACTTGAAATATCTCTTCTAATGTTTTGATTTCTGCTTTTCTCCTGGCATCTCTTTCCACAACCTCCTGGATGCTTTGCAGCTTCTCCTCTACTGTTTACTTTAAAATTTCTAAGGACTACTTATCCCATGGTACCTTGCTGCCTGCAAGCAGCGATTCTTGTACTGTCTCCACCTCTAGCCACTTCTGTGGTTCAAAAGACAGGCTCTGAGAAATGTGTGACACATCAATGCCTACTCACAGGGCATAGTGACTACGTATCAAAGAAATCAATGAAATAAATGTGTGAGATCCTCACAAAGTACATTTTCAAAGATCGTTAAGTTGAATAGTAAAAAGCTAGAAATTGTTTTAAATTCAGTGTGAAAAAGAATACACATTATGACCATAGATACACTTTCATAGTAATCCACGCAAGTCTATTTAGTTTGTGAAAATCCAATTTTTTAGGAAAAGCTGAGTACCTGTAGTGTAGATATTATTACCAAACTACTATTTTATCCCTGAAAGAAGACTGTTAACCCTCCACCGCCTTCTGCACCATTAATGTTACTACGCTCAAATCAGTCTATAAAGTGATGACCAGATGGTATATGGTGCCTTCTAAATGAGCTAATTTTCCCTGGCCTTCTGCTTCCAAGGATGCCAGACTGCTGTTGATGTTCTACATATTTGGTGGACTTGTCCTATGTTGGAACGTTTTTGGTCCAAAGTCTTTTTACTATTGCGAACACTATTAGGAATGCCTCTCACTAAGGACCCTTGGCTGGCCCTCCTGCATTTCAAACCCGCAGACATTACTAAACACCAATCTAAGGCCGCGTACACACGGGCGGACTGTTCGCCCAACCTTGTCCGCTGAACAGTGTTTGGGCGGACAGTCCGCCCGTGTGTGGGCTTTCAGCGGACAGTTTCAGCGGACAGTTGGACGGACAAAGTCTTTCGGAAATTCCGAAAAACTGTCCGCTGAAACTGTGTTTGAGCGAACAGTCCGCCCGTGTGTAGGCTACTTTCGAAATGAACAAACTGTTCCCGCTCGGAAAGTCCGCCCATTTCGAGCGCGTGTACAGGTAGGCGGGGCCCGCGAAGGAGACGTCGCGGGCTCCGCCGCCTGGAATGGGCTTAAAGGGGAACCCCAACGCCGAAAAAAATCGGCGTGGGGGTTCCCCCAAAGTCCACAACAGACCCTTGTCCGAGCACGCTACCCGGCCGGCCAGGAAAGGGGGGCAAGCGAGCGCGCCCCCCCTCCTGAGCCGTACCAGGCCGCGTGCCCTCAACATGGGGGGGTGCCTTGGGGAAGGGGGGGCCGCGCGGCCCCCCCACCCCAAAGCACCTTGTCCCCATGTTGATGAGGACAAGGGCCTCTTCCCGACAACCCTGGCCGTTGGTTGTCGGGGTCTGCGGGCGGGGGGCTTATCGGAATCCGGGAGCCCCCTTTAAGAAGGGGGCCCCCGGATACCGGCCCCCCACCCTATGTGAATGAGTATGGGGTACAATGTACCCCTACCCATTCACCTGTGAAATAAAGTACAAAAAAAACACAACACAGGGAAAAAATATTTTATTGCACAGCTCCGGGGGTCTTCCGTCTTCGGGGGTCTTCTCGCCGGACTCCTCCGCTATCTTCGTGTAGCTCTTTTACTAGCGGAGGAGTCCGGCTTTCTTCCTCCCCGCCGCCGGCCTCTTCTCCCGACTTCGGGGGTCTTGTCCCCCTCTTCGGTTCTTCTGCCGGGCCACCGCGCCTTCTTGTAGCTCTTTTGCAGGCGGTGGCCCGGTCTTCTGTCGCCGCTGCCTTCCGTTCTTCTGTCGCCGCCTTCGGTTCTTCTGCCGGGCCACCGCGCCTTCTTGTAGCTCTTTTACAGGCGGTGGCCCGGTCTTCTGTCGCCGCTGTCGTCGCCGCCGTCGCCGCCGCCTTCCGTTCTTGTTCTTCTTCTTCTTCTTCTTCTCCTGGAGATGTTGACTCGACGAGCTCTCCGGCCGGAATGCCAGGGACACGCTCCGCTGCCACTTATATAGTGACAATGGGGCGGTGTCACATGGTATATGTCACATGGGTTGGTCACATGGGTTGATGTCACATGGGGACTATGACATCGTAAGGGGCGGGGTCACCATGTGACCAACCCATGTGACATATACCATGTGACACCGCCCCATTGTCACTATATAAGTGACCGCACAGCGCGGCTCTGGCATTCCGGCCGGAGAGAGCGACGTGTCAACATCTCCTGGAGAAGAAGAAGAAGAACAAGAAGAAGAACAAGAACGGAAGGCGGCGGCGGCGACGACAGCGGCGACAGAAGACCGGGCCACCGCCTGTAAAAGAGCTACAAGAAGGCGCGGTAGCCCGGCAGAAGAACCGAAGGCGGCGACAGAAGAACGGAAGGCAGCGGCGACAGAAGACCGGGCCACCGCCTGCAAAAGAGCTACAAGAAGGCGCGGTGGCCCGGCAGAAGAACCGAAGAGGGGGACAAGACCCCCGAAGTCGGGAGAAGAGGCCGGCGGCGGGGAGGAAGAAAGCCGGACTCCTCCGCTAGCAAAAGAGCTACACACAGATAGCGGAGGAGTCCGGCGAGAAGACCCCCGAAGACGGAAGACCCCCGGAGCTGTGCAATAAAATATTTTTTCCCTGTGTTGTGTTTTTTTTTTGTACTTTATTTCACAGGTGAATGGGTAGGGGTACATTGTACCCCATACTCATTCACATAGGGTGGGGGGCCGGTATCCGGGGGCCCCCTTCTTAAAGGGGGCTCCCGGATTCCGATAAGCCCCCCGCCCGCAGACCCCGACAACCAACGGCCAAAGCACCCCCCCATGTTGAGGGCACGCGGCCTGGTACGGCTCAGGAGGGGGGGCGCGCTCGCTCGCCCCCCTTTCCTGGCCGGCCGGGTAGCGTGCTCGGACAAGGGTCTGGTGTGGACTTTGGGGGAACCCCCACGCCGATTTTTTTCGGCGTTGGGGTTCCCCTTTAAGCCCATTCCAGGCGGCGGAGCCCGCGACGTCTCCTTCGCGGGCCCCGCCTACCTGTACACACGCTCGAAATGGGCGGACTTTCCGAGCGGGAACAGTTTGCTCATTTCGAAAGTAGCCTACACACGGGCGGACTGTTCGCTCAAACACAGTTTCAGCGGACAGTTTTTCGGAATTTCCGAAAGACTTTGTCCGTCCAACTGTCCGCTGAAACTGTCCGCTGAAAGCCCACACACGGGCGGACTGTCCGCCCAAACACTGTTCAGCGGACAAGGTTGGGCGAACAGTCCGCCCGTGTGTACGCGGCCTTACAAACCACTTTGACCTACAGGTAAGCCTAGATTAAGGCTTACCTGTAGGTCCAAGAAATATCTCCTAAACCTATATGGTTTAGGAGATATTTACCTGAAGACATGCGCCGTAGACAGCAGTGCGCAGGCGCACTGGGTAAGCCGCAGATCACGGCGATATGCCGCGAGTGTCGGCTCCCGTGCGCATGCGTGGGAGTGACGTCATCGCTGCTCTGGCAAATCGCAGTGCCGGAGCAGCGAGACCCACCAAGAAGATGGACGCTCGGAACTACAGGGGACAGCGGTGACTTCGCTGGCTCCTGTGTCAGGTATGCGATGCATAGTAGTCCATTATGCTTTACCTTTTCAGGGAATGAAAGAGGAAGTAAACCCATCAGGGTTTACTTCTTCTTTAACTTTCGAGCCTGGAAAAGGGCCTTTGCTACAGCCTGTCTGGGAGTATCGACTAATATTGTTACTAACACTCATGCCAAAGTCCTAAATTTGGAGTCCATGCCTCTTATACCGACACCCAACAATTTCTTTTGGCGAGCCTGGTGGCTGAATAAGAGACCGGATATCCCCTACATCACACCCCCCATTCTCCTTTCTCTCTTTCTCCTGTCTCTTTTCTTCAGGACAGATTGATACCATGTTAGACACCAAGGCCATTTTGCTGTACTGGCCCCATGGCCACCACTTTTCGGGGGAATAGACTCTCTCTTCTTCAGTGCTGTTGCTGTGCACTATTTGGTGGGAAAGATTCCCATGAGTTGTTGTATTGAATCAAAGTTTCAATCTTTTGCAGTTTGTACAAAGAAAGCCGGCATTCCGCCAATTCAGAAGCTTTGATCCATCCAACATAGCCACTCATGGGAATCTTTCCCACCAAATAGTGTGCAGCAACATCCCTGAAGAAGGGGGCATCTATTTATCTGAAACACATAATTTTTATTAAAGATCCACGAATCATATTACTCTGGACACCGGGCGCTCCTTTCTTTTTATTTAAATATACACATTCCCATAATGTTGTAATAAAACAAAATCTTTATTGGAGAAAAATATTGAAAATACATTAACAACATTTAGACCACACTATACTTATACAGACATTAAAATGGTTTAAAATCACAAAAAATATCTCATGAATGTGCGTATATTGAATCCAGTGTACTTATCCAGAGGAAGAGGGTATTTTGCAAGGGATAGAACCCTACGCAAGATCCTTTTATTGTAAGCTACTCATGAACATTCTGGGGTTGATTTACTAAAACTGAAGCATGCAAAATCTGATGCAGCTGTGCATGGTAGCCAATCAGCTTCTAACCTGAGCTTGTTCAATTAAGATTGACAAAAAAAAAAACTAGAAGCTGGTTGGTTTCTATGCAAAGCTGCACCAGATTTTGCACTCTCCAATTTTAGTAAAACAACCCCAAAGACTTGCACAATTTGGGAAAAATCAGCTGCCACTAGAACCTATAGTATTATATCTGTAAAAATAAATTAATGTATGCTAAAAAAAAAAAAAAAAAGCTAACAGATATAAATGATTAACAGTGCTTTTGATAAATATGAATTTAAGATTAATGATCTAATTTTAAACAATAGGCTCTTTATCATTGTAGCTTTTAGTAGCATTAATTAACATATAGAAAGTCTAGCGGTCCTCAAAATGGAAAACGTTAATTGAAATATTTTCTATATTATACATAAATTGTAGAATGCTACATTTGGCCTTTCCCTTTGTAAACCTCCACACTGTTTAAAATGATAAAACTGTCTTCTCTGCACAAGGGCCTGCAGTGTCTTCAGGATAAATTTGGGCGAGGGGGGGGGGGGGCTTTTCTATATAACATCTCGTCTCTCTCCCTGATCATTCACGCTCCTTAATTCAATAAGGTGAGAAGGAGCATAATCTGATCATATTTGTTTTGCATCACTGCAAAAACAGAAAATGAGGGGCTGCAGAGCCGCGCCAATTTACTTCATCCGACCTTGATTAAAAGAAAATTAATTGCCACATCTTGCCGGAATATCACAGGCAGCAGCCAATGGCTACGAAGAATACTTCAAAAAATAAAAAAAGAGGAGAGGCGAGCTCGGCTTTGCCCTTTTATCTTTTCAAAACTAACTCACTGGAAAATGAGTCTGACCGTGACAAAACAGAAAAAAACCCACCTGATAAGGAGGAGACAAAGAACGTAGAGGCATTCAGACACAGGTAATCATCATCACCCGTCTCGGTCCACACAGACAGGCTTGTGTCTGAACAATGTTACCGCGTGCGACCGACTACCTGCTTGCCAACGAGCTTGTGTCGCTTGAAAACGGGGTTCTGAGGGATCTCATAAATTACCGAGCGATCTACTACTACCCTTAAACGCCTCAAATTGTTCTCATAAACATGCCAACATTTAATGGACGAATACGGCTAAAAAGTAGAGATGATTAAGGAACATAGAGTAGCGAGCAGACATTTACCAGTTCTTAAATTACGGTCTACATTTGCTTTTCTTAAATACACTAAAGGTCAGGCCATATTTGCTTTCATTACCCTCTTCTGTATTTATACAAGCTGTGTTATCACATAAATGTATTAGCAGTATACAAGAACAAACGGATTAACCCATTGCAGAGTATATATATCACCTTCCGTACCTAGAACTAGGTAGACTTTGAGCTCCTGTAAGGCTTTGCCTTTTTGTAGCTCTGCTAAAATCAAACTTTTAGCTGCAGCTATATATGATGAAGTATTTAGGGGTCTTTAGAATTGAAGACAAATACATTTTCTTTTTTTGAACACCATTTAGAGACACTGAGATTTAGGATATTCTCAAACAGTCTGGTTATTTAGCTGTCTACAAGAAGTTGGGACACTGGCAAACAGAGATAAATGTTCATGCCATCTCCTAAATATACCCTCAACTACTCATCATATGCTATATTGTCAAAAGTATTTACCCCCACTGTGTCCTGACCTTATGTACTACTCTCTCATAAAACAAATGTTCTTTTATTGAGGGTCATACATGCTACAGAATAAAACCCGACCAATGCTGGTATGGCAGAGGCGCCCTTGGTAGTATTTAATGATATTGGTAAAGGTAGTGAGAGTAATTGTGGTTTAAATAATGAACAATCAAATTTATTTAAATACATCTAATGTTCCCTACTTCCCTGGTGTCAACAATCACCGGTATGACTACACTATATTGTTAAAAGTATTGGGACACCTGCCTTTGCATGCACATGAACTTTAATGGCCTCCCAGTCTTAGTCCGTGGGGTTCAGTATTGAGTTGGCTCACCCTTTGCCGATATAATAGCTTCAACTCTTCTGGGAAGGCCATCCACAAGGTTTAGCAGTGTGTCTATGGGAATGTTTAACCATTCTTGACCATTCTTGCAGAAGTGCATTGAACGAGCAGGCCTGGCTCGCAGTCTCCACTCTAATTCATCCCAAAGGTGTCTTATTGGGTTGAGGTCAGGACTCTATGCAGGCCAGTCAAATTCCTGCACCCCAAACTTGCTCATCCATGTCTTTATGGACCTACTATGACACTTGTGCCACTCCTTCCGTTTACACTCTCTGTCTCTATGTTCAGAAGTGTTTGTAGGAAGGTGCAAGGAAGGCCTCTACAATATTCCGGTCTGCACCAGGTACATGATAGCGCCCTAGGCAAGAGCTACTTGCACCCCCCCCCCCCCCAAAAAAAGTCAACATTTTTAAAAACAGTAGAAATCTTTGATCTCAGCAAATGAGACTGCTTTTCACTTCCCTGCCAGGAAAACGTCGGGTAGGGTGATCTGTCACAGTGTTTTTTTTTAAATGGCACTATTTTATTAATTCCCTGTGTGCCATTATAAAAAAATATGTTACCATGATGATACCATTATATTAAAATAGCATATGATTTGAAATCCAAGTTCAACTACTGATACATTTCTTAACATATTGGCAAATGCAGCATGTGCAGGGATGCTTTGCCACCTCCTTACCAGTTCCATGTAGAGACTGACTGAGGAGCTGGGAGGAAGTGATGTTGGGCGCAGCATGGTTTGCATGGCACCCCATGACTAGATACCTCTTCTTTATGGATTGGTTGAAGATGACGTTTTCAAGAGATGGCTTTGTCTCCAGCTAATATCATCTAACCCGGCAGCATTATGCGGAACGTTGTTTCAGTTTGTGGGAAACATCGTCGGACTGTGTGGGGAAGCCAGCGGAGTGTTAGAAAGGCCAGTGGAGAGTAGGAAAACCAATGGCTGTGACTGCGCTCTAGGTTGCTGCCTAGTTTGCCTAGTGGAAGCACTGGCCCTGAGGAGCTGTGTGCCTCTATGGACTTCAAAAACAAAATGTTACAGTAAGTAATTCAGTCAATTTTCATAAACGTTCTTTGTCCATTGAGGGGCACATAAATTCAGGATATTCTTCTATGTCCAAAAGCAGTCCTACTGAGGAGTGGCAAGTTAGTAAGAGATTCAAGGACAAGGAATTACCACTAAGGTAAAAGAAACTGGTACCTTGAATGGGAACTTCACCCCCCTGTGTTATTTTGTATCTTGTTCAATTATCCTCAGAATACATATCCACACATCCAAAGAATCCAGTGCTTTCCTGCTGTAATCTTCCAAAGACCACTGTATCTTCTTTGCTTGCATCATTTGGAGCCAGCTTAGTTACAGAAGAACTTATATGTTGGACATCAAGTCCCACAAAAGTCTGTGGACTTACATTTTCCCTCATAGAGGAATTCTGGAGTAGGGTCCTGCTGACTGTCTAGGTAAATCAAGTCCATCCTGCTAACTGTCTATGGAAATACCAGACCTTCCAGTGATGGATAATTCTCTCCAAGGAGCAAAAGAGTGGCATCCAAGTGCTGAATCATCCCACTGCTATATAGAGATGATCCGTTCAAGTGAACATAAATGCTGTACCTTGCCTCTAGGACAGACAAGCAGTCATGAGCAACATGTTTAGGGCTGTCCAGCATCCTTACTCCGAAAAAGAGTAGGAATTAAGCCCCATACACACTATCAGATTTTCTGCTGATTTTTGTCTTCAGATTTACCAAAACCATGTAGTGCAAGGGCCTGCCTGACTGCATACAAATTGAAACTCCTAAGGTTTGACCTCATATTATATGGTTTTGGTAAATCTGAAGGAAAAAATCTGCAGAAAATCTGATAGTGTGTATGGGGCTTAACTGATCTATGTGGACCAACACCACAAAGAGGTGTAAGCACATCTGAGGGAAACAAATTCCCCAGGATAAGCTCCTTCCAATGTAAGAACCAAATGTCTTAGGATACAACCTGAGAAGATGCATAGAAAGATGCCATAAGGACAGAAGCTGCTGAAAGAGATGCTTGATCTAGGCTGAAGGCTACAAGGGGGTGACATAAGCACCCAAATGCTGGAGGGGTCAACTACCTGAAAATGCAGCAGGATGAAAGGCCCTGTCCCCTACACACTTGTAGCTTTCATAGAGAAGACTAAGCAAAGGGGCTAAATGACCACTGGCTTCAAGCCCCATGGATTGCATGGGAGAAAGGATAAAAATGCCAGTGTGCTACTACTACTGTAGTAAATGAAGGTGAAGGAGGGACTTTCCACTACTTCCATTTATCTCCTTCATGGGACAAAAGCATACTCCAACCACTAATGCCATTGCTAACGGTGGTATCAAACACAGGTCCGATGTGGCAATTTTACTCAAAGGACAACCCAGTCAGATATTATATTGCACACAGTCACAACGGCCTGTGCATGTAAATGGAAATCAACATTGTACAGCAAACAAGCTTGGATGCCTACACCAGGTTGTCCCACCTAACACATTCCATTCTGCCCCACCACCAACTTAAGACCTAGTTAAAAAGCTGTAGTGGGCTTACGGGAAGGGATTAACTCCACAGCTAGTACTAAAAACTGAGATTTCAGTTCTGCTTAGATTGACTCTAGAAATTTTAATTAGGAAGAGAAATCACTAAGACATCAGCAAACTGCAATATG
The DNA here is from genome assembly GCF_037356315.1 of Lithobates pipiens. NCBI lineage: Eukaryota > Metazoa > Chordata > Amphibia > Anura > Ranidae > Lithobates > Lithobates pipiens. The sequence goes on along the minus strand of NW_027507788.1, from coordinate 182,690,033 downwards.
ACTATGACACCGTGCTACATGACATATAGGGCAACATCACAAGTGAACGGAAAGAAACCCTTCCTAGAAATACATGTTTAATCCTCAATTGTCTGCAGACAATAATATAGCTACACAGTTCAGAGGATGCTTAGAATCATGAGCGTGGCGTCTGCAGAGCAGCGATCGGACACAGATTACTGGTCGTGAACATGTGGAAAGTGATCTTACTCACTGTTATCTGTCAGCCCACTTCTGTTATTTATTAAATGTAGCAAACTTACAACGGGATACAGCAAAGTTCTGTCTGGTTTGGATTTGTTCTGCATTTTTAAATACTTGGGATGTCGTACTTAGCAGAATACCGGTTGTCTTTAATAACAATAAATCAGTGTGCTCTGACATAAATATGCTACTTTGACTCTTTGCTGTTAATATAATAGGAATCATGTACTTGGGGATGCTTATGAACATTTGGTCTAAAATCGCTTTTCAGTGATAAATAGTGCATGTATGGTTGTCTTTATTGCCCACCATAAACGTGGAACTGCTTAGCCCACTTAAATAATGGTAGATCCCTCTTCTATTTACCACCATACATGAAATGTATCGCAATTTCTTCAGAATAACACTTGATTATCTTTAAGACAGTGGTTTTCAAACTACGCTTGTAGGCCGGATGCAGCCTTTTGCTTGCTTTTATCTGGCCCTTGGGGCACTATTGCTCTCCCTGATATGAGGTACTATTCCTCCCACTGGCACCAAGGATGAGGCACCATTCCTTCCACTTACACCAATGATGGGGAATAATTCCTCCCACTCTTACCAACAATAGGTCACTATTCTTCCCACTGACACCAACGATGGGACACTATTCCTCCTGCTGACACAAATGACGGGGTGTACTATTCCTCCTGCTGACAACATAGATAGGGTACAATTCCTCCTATTGACACCAACAATGGGTCACTATTCCTCCCACCGACACCAAAGATGGGGCACTATTCCTCCCACTGGGGCATTATTCCTCATTTATTCAGGGAAGCCTATACCACACCCACCTAAGAAATGTCCCCGAGCCACCCCCATAAAATCATCCCCCGCTGCTACTACCTTTTGTACGACCACCCCCTCCCTTTAGAATGTAAGCTCTACCAGCAGGGCCCTCCTGTCCCTTCTGTATTGAATTGTACTGTAATTGTGCTGTCCCCCCTCTATATTGTAAAGTGCTGGGTAAACTGTTGGTGCTATATCAATTGTGTATAATAATAATAATAATAATATAATAATAATATATCATTATTTACATGCCTAATGAAGGGGTTCTGCACTGCTCTGAAATGTTGCACTTTCTTGCTGTGATGTGATTACTCTCTTCAAAAAGGAACCATTTGGAATTTGAAGATCCATATAGCGCTGGCAAATATTTACACAGTTCTATGCTTGTTTACGTCTCCAGCTGGTTGTTGCTGCAGCACCCATTACTTTTAAACCTATTCCAGGAACGTGTGTGATGGAAATATTGATGATTGCTATTCTGACCATTGACACCAATGATGGGGCACTATTCCTCCCACTTAATGGGGCATCATTTCTTCTACAGATACCAAATGATGGGGCACTATTCCTCCCACTTAATGGGGCATCTTTTATTCTACAGATACCAATGATGGGGCACTATTCCTCCCACTTAATGGGGCATAAATTCTTCTACAGATACCAATGATGAGCCACTATTCTACTCCTACTGTCCATGGGCATTATGAAATTTTTTGTTCTTCCACCCTGCAGGGACATTTTCTGATCACACTGGCCACAATCAGAACCCCAAAAGTCTTTATGGCAGTAACTGATGCTTTCTTTACAAGTTTTGGAGACACCTGTTTTAAGACAAGTGAGGTGAAAGTAATTTCCTCTTTGCCACGGGAAAAAAAAAAAATCCTTTATTACAGAACTTTTAATGCCAGATCTAAATAAAAGATATATATATTTTTCATGTCAAATGTTTGTAGAGCTTATAGTATACCAAAAGAATTATATGTATATATATATATTTTAAATGTCTTACCTTTTAGATGTTTATATGGATAAGGTGCCAAGGCTGATTTTACTGTGTTTTTGTCCCCACACAGATTGCACTACACCTCATTGACATACAATGCAGAAGGGCAGTCTCTATGTTTAACCTTTTTTTAGGACAGACTGCTCAAATCTAGTTGACAAATGATAATGAAGAAATTAAGAACTGCAAACACAGTACAGACAGGGTTAATTATGTTAAACACTACCTACAGTTGCTCCCAAACATTAAAAAGCAAGGAGATCATGTACAAATGTTTAAGCAAGTAAAAAGCACTTAAAAAGGTGTTGTATCATGGCCACGTGATAGTTCAAGTTCTTTTAGCCCCTGTACATACGGTCGGAGATTTCGACAACCAAATCCGTCGGATTTTGTCCGTCGGATCTTGTCCGAAACTGTTGCATACACACGGTCGGACTAAGTTGTCAAAAAATCCCATCATTCAGAACGTGATGACGTAATTTCGTTACGATGGGACTACGTTCAGGCTAGTAGCCAATAGCTTTGATGTAGGAATTTGATCTGAGCATGCGTGGCACTTGGTCCGATCAAAATTCTCTACACATGATCGGAGTATGTCCGATCGAACCAGTTGGTCGGGAAATATTTCCAACATGTTGGAAAATTGGGGCCGACGGATATTCCGACGGAATCAGTCCGATGCATACCACACACAGTCGGATTATCCGACGACGCGGTCCGATAGGACACATTCCGACCGATTCTCCGACCGTGTGTACAAGGGCTTAGGGTTTTTATTCGATATGTACTTAAAAATATAACATTTATTAAAAGTAATGACAGTTGTACCAATTGACGCACTGCAGTTCAGTAGATACCAAGACTCAAGAAAATATCTACAAGTTGTTGTCGAGATGGTATCAAGTGCCCACATCCCTTGCCAGGACATACCCATCTGCTTGGGATCAATGTTGAAGGGGATGTGGTCAAAGAGGTACATTTCTCCATATGTGGTGGGACTGCCCTGTGATATCGAACTTTTGGTCCATGGAACAGAAACACATAAAGGAAAGCCTAGATACTGATCTTCCCCTTTCACCGAAGCACTTCTTGCTCCACATTCCGAAAATCCCCTTTTCTCATTATAAAAGTAACTGTTCTTCACCTTCTCAATGCTGCCAAACATCTTAGCCCTTGTACACACGGTCGGACATTCCGACAACAAAATCCGTCTGATTTTTTCAGACGGATTTTGTCCGAAACTGGTGTTGCATACACACGGTCGGACAAAGTTGTCGGAAAACTTTGTTACGACGGGACTACGTTCAGGCTAGTAGCCAATAGCTTTGGTCTCGTAATTTGATCTGAGCATGCGTGGCACTTTGTCCGATCGGAATTCTCTACAAAAGATCGGACAAAGTCCGATCGGATCATGTTGTCAGAAAATTTTATATCCAGCTTTCAAACTTTGTTGGTCGGACATTCCGATGGAAAAAGTCAGATGGATCCCACACTCGGTCGGATTATCCAACAACACTGTCTGATTGGACATTTTCCATCTGAATTTCCGACCGTGTGTACAAGGGTTTATACCAATTCACTGGAAGAGCATACGTGTTCCAAGTAAACAGAATTGGATTGGGAAGGTGACGGAGATTATGGAGGCGGAGGCGTGGATCGGTACCTGTAAGGTTTCCAGGAATGCTTTAACTTTATTTGGGCTCCATGGAAGAACCAGGTCTCGAGGTCGGTTTGGTCTTATCCAGTTTAGATGTAACATTGTTGACCCTGGCAGATCCAACGTTTAGAAAACTTGTCCAGGCGCACCACCATTTTTGATTTTGAATAATTTATTTCCTTTTTTTCTTTTTCTAGTAACCAGGAAACCATGTGTGAATGCCAAATAACTCAGCAGTGCTTTTAAGTCCTATATGTCTCAACATTTTTAGCATGTAATTGTGATATTTTCCTTTTTTTTCTTCCTCTTTTATTCAGATTGTTCAGTTATGGCCAGACGCTAGTCATCTACCAGACCTCGTATGAGTGCACAGTTCAGCGCTCTCGTGTGATCAGCTCTTTGCCCCGCTAATAATTGGGCCCGGGGAGGTGTAAGGGCAATTTGCTTCCTAGTCCGGCTTCTGACCCGAGGGGGGTTGGTTCCAACTTTGCACCATCTGCCGTGCAGGTGGGGCCTTTCCGAACTTACAAGTGGTACTACGTTCTATTGGTGAAATCTTAAAATGTCTAAAGGCCATTTAATTGCATTAAACTTGTTTCCCTTTTACCCTATGTTTCATTTGCATATTTCCTGTTCAAATAATTTCAATCAGCTACTTGCACTTGTACTGTACATGTTCTCTTCATTCCTGAGGCAATTCACACCCTTCAAATCCACACTCAGAACATGGAGAGACCAGCAGATGTAATGATATAGTTACTTGCTTTAGCACAGGAATTAGTATTATCTGTAATTGTTGAGGCTCATTTTATTTTCTGCTATGTTTCTCTACTTTATGTTTTGTATGATGAATATTTAAAATAAAGATTGCTTAAAAAAAAAAAAAAGTAATGACAGATACAGATAATATTAGAAAATATAACAAGAATAAAAGAGGCTGTTTCGACAACGGGTCCCTTTTGCTGTTACGAAACATGGTCAGGTAATCAGACAGACACGTGCCTAATGGCAGCTCTGTTACGAGACTAGCCTATTCCAGTTTGGGCAGTGGTAGATATAGGCTTAGTATGTGAGTAAATGACCAATCAAAGTTGTTTGGACAATGATATCACTTTTTAAGGGGGATAGTGGGCTTGACCATCCTGCATTCCGCAAACTTTACATCAGTAAGGTAAAACAATACATATGAACTTATATGGCTCCTTGACCAAGATTAGGCTTAGAATTCATTAGTGAACCACAATATGAACCAACAATAATAAGGAAATATAAAATATACAGTTTCCCCATCAAAAGGTAACCAGATTTTTTTAACATTTTCTTAAAGTTATGCTATGTTAATGGGAACCTGTAACAAATATCATCCCAATTTGGCTGCAAAAGTAGAAATACACTTTATTTTCAATCTTGGTGGTCCCTTGGAGCTCTAGCTGGTTCTTCCTTATGACCTTGTGCCACTGTTTTCTCCATCAGCACCAGGGTCACATTAACTGCCTGAGAAAGAGAAACTAAGGGAGAAGAGAAACATTGGAAAACTAGTCGGTATTGATGTGAAATGGTTTAGTTGGTTGTAAAAAAAAAATCATCTCTAACATTGGGTTTCCTACATGTGTAAATGGTGCTGCATTATGTAAAACTATTATTATTATTTTTTTTTGTTACTTTTTGGAAAGAGGTGCCTCAGGATTGTGAGGATGTTCAGAAGTATGAGGATGTTCAGAGGTATGAGCCTATTAAACTCTGCTGCATTAACATATATTGACATCAAACATGCTCAGAGGAGAAGAGCAGAGTGACAGAGTGATCTGCTGCTTCTCCTATGTTGGCCAATCACAAGCTGGAGGAGGGACAAGACCTGTAAAGGTTACCTAACTGCAGCACTAAAAATCAGGTCTCCTGCAAAAAGTGACAAGGAAACATTCATCTCTTGTTTCCTCACTGTCCATTCTGGAGGTGAGAGATGGGGGGAAGGGGGGGGGGGTGGTTGTTGGTGGGTTTGACCCGGTATTGTTGACCAAGCCATGGTGTTGCTGTAGTGGCAGTCGATAATCTAGCAATGCTAGTTAGCAGGGGTTCCAAGATTACAAAAATTTGACTGCACAGTGTCAGGAGCATATATAAACACATGGTAGGGGGCCCAACCCCCTTCCCAGCTCACCCACTATAGCATCAGTGGTGCTGACAGTCGCTACTCAGATACAGGCAGTTTAGGGGAAGTGAAGCTCTCTTTACCTCCTCCTTGACTCCAGTCACGTGACACGTCTGAGGGAAGACTTCTCCTCTCTCTCTAAAATGCATTGTCTGGTGTGTGGATTTCATAGAGGGGGGAGAGAAGCACTGGCAGGAAATTTTACTTTTGGGAAGGGGATCTGTACTAGGGGAAGCCATGCTCGTGGGGAGGGGGGTGTACTGGGGAAGGGGATCTGCACTGGGGGGGGGGGGGGGTAGATCTGTTCTGCTGGAGAGATCTGTACTTGGGCAGGAGATCTGTACTGGGGGGTAGGCAGTACTTAGGTAAGAAGTTTTGGACTAGAGGGTAACTGCACTGGAGATGGCAATCTGTAATGGGGGAAGATCTGTACTGAGGGGATCTGTACTGGGGCGAGATATTTACTGGGGCAGGAGCTGTACTGGGGGGGTCTGTACCAGAGGGTAACTGCACTGGGAGGGAGAGATCTGTACTGGCAGAGATATCTTTACATCAGTACCGGGGGAAGATATCCATACTGTTAGAAGACCTATAGTCGTGGGAGATCTATATTGCAGGAGGGAATCTATCCTGGGGGATGGGGGAATGTACTGGGGAGGGAGGAGACCTGTACTGGGGTGATATTTTTACTGGGGCAGAAGCTATACTGGGGAGGGGGGTCTGTAACAGAGGGCAACTGCACTGGGAGGGAGATTTGTAGCGGGGGGGGGGGGGTAAGATCTGTACTGGCAGAAATATCTGTACATCAGTTATAGGGGAAGATCAGTACTGGTGGAAGACCTATAGTGGCGGGAGACCTATATTGCAGGGGGAAATCTTTCCTGTGGGAATGTATTGGGGAGGAGACCTGTACTGGAATCAGATTTGTACTTGGGTGGGGAATAGTACTGGGGAGGAGACTTGTACTGGGGTGAGATTTGTACTGGGACAGGAGATGTACTGGGGGGGCCTGGTCTGTAACAGAGGGTAACTGCACTGGGAGGGAGAGCCTGTAGCGGGGGGAGAGATCTGTGCTGCCAGAGACATATGAACATCAGTAATGGGGGAAGATTCGTACTGGTGGAAGACCTATATTGGTGGGGGATCTATATGGCAGGGGGAAATCTATCCCTGGGGGAATGTACGGGGGGGAGATCTGTATTGGGTTGAGATTTGTACTGGGGCGGGGAGTAGTACTGGGGAAGAGACCTGTACTGGGGTGAGATTTGTACTGGGTCGGGGAGTAGTACTGGGGAGGAGACCTGTACTGGGGTGAGATTTGTACTGGGTCGGGGAGTAGTACTGGGGAGGAGACACGTACTGGGGTGGGATTTGTACTGGGAGAGGAGCTGTACTGGGGGGGCGTGGTCTGTAAAAGAGGGTAACTGCACTGGGAGGGAGAGCTGTAGCGGAGGAAGAGATCTGTTCTGGCAGAGATATCTGTACATCGGTACTGGGAGACGATCCATACTGGTAGAAGACCTATAGTGGTGGGAGATCTATATGGCAGGAGGAAATCTTTCCTGGGGGGAATGTACTGGGGGGGCAGTACTGGGTTGAGATTTACTGGGACAGGAGGTTTACGGGGGGGGTGTCTGTAACACAGGGTAACTGCACTGGGAGGGAGATCTGTACTGGCAGAGATACTTGTACATCAGTACTGGGGGAAGATCCATACTGGTAGAAGACCTATACTGGTGGGAGATCTATATTGCAGTAGGGAATCTATCCTGGGGAATGTACTGGGGTGAGATTTGTACTGGGGCAGGGAGAAGTACTGGGGAAGAGACCTGTACTGGGGTGAGATTTGTACTGGGGCGGGGAGTAGTACTGGGGAGGAGACCTGTACTGGGGTGCGGAGTAGTACTGGGGAGGAGACCTGTCCTGGGGAGGAGACCTATACTGGGGTGCGGAGTAGTACTGAGGAGGAGACCTGTACTGGGGAGGAGACCTGTACTGGGGAGGAGACCTGTACAGGGGAGGAGACCTATACTGGGGTGCGGAGTAGTACTGGGGAGGAGACCTGTACTGGGGAGGAGACCTGTACTGGGGTGGGATTTGTACTGGGACAGGAGCTTTACTGGTGAAGGGGAGTCTGTAAACAGAGGGTAACTGCACTGGGAGGGAGATCTGTAGCAAGGGGGGGATCTGTACTGGCAGAGATACTTGTACATCAGTACTGGGGGAAGATCCATACTGGTGGAAGACCTATATTGGATGGAGATCTATATTGCGGGAAGGAATCTATTCTGGGGGAATGTACTGGGGGGAAGGTTCCTGTACTGGGATGATAATTGCACTGGGGCGGGGAGTAGTACTGGGGAGGAGACCTGTACTGGGGTGAAATTTGTACTGGGGCGGGGAGTAGTACTGGGGAGGAGACCTGTACTGGGGTGAGATTTGTACTGGGGTGGGGAGTAGTACTGGGGAGGAGACCTGTACTGGGGTGAGATTTGTACTGGGGCGGGGAGTAGTACTGGGGAGGAGACCTGTACTGGGATGATATTTGTACTGGGGCGGGGAGTAGTACTGGGGAGGAGACCTGTACTGGGATGATATTTGTACTGGGGCGGGGAGTAGTACTGGGGAGGAGACCTGTACTGGGATGATATTTGTACTGGGGCGGGGAGTAGTACTGGGGAGGAGACCTGTACTGGGATGATATTTGTTCTGGGGCGGGGAGTAGTACTGGGGAGGAGACATGTACTGGGGTGAGATTTGTACTGGGGCGGGGAGTAGTACTGGGGAGGAGACCTGTACTGGGGTGGGATTTGTACTGGGGCGGGGAGTAGTACTGGGGAGGAGATTTGTACTTGGGGGAGAGAATCATTTTCAGTGATAGCACATATGAGGTCCAACTCCCCCAGAAAAAAAAAAGATCTATGGCACATGGCACTGCACAGAATTACCTTTTGTTTAATATAACAGCCCCTGCCAATGTTTTTCAAACATGCATTCAGCTTCTTTGTTGGAGTTAAGCTCCATGCCTGTCACTATATCATCTTTTTAGATGTTATATAGCGACAAAGACAGTATACTATTGTCCTATTTCAGTTAATACGATGTCACTCTATAAGGCTCAGACGTCTTATAATCTGTTGTCACAGCTGAATAATCCTTGCTTGGTATAACATTTTCTTCCCACTATAACGTATGTCCTTTTTAACTTTTCCGCACCCAGCAGGGTAGAAGAACAAATCTCACCTGCCTGGTGACAATCCAGAGGGTGGAAATGCTCAGAGCTCTCCGGTGTTACGGGTAGGCAGGATGTGGGGATAATGAAATCCCTCTTCATTCGGCGCTTCACTGAAAACACATTGAACAGACGTCAAGTGGGACTGGAACAGAAATGAGTACTCCCAATTGTGAAATATTTATTACACTATGACACCGATGAATGTAAAAAGGAAGGAACGCTGGTTAATCTCTCTCACAGCAACACAGAAAATATCTCCATTGAAACTTATTGAATTTCAACTGCTGTCAGGTTTGGTCAGAAATGTTCTCATTTTAATAGCAATGAAAACAGAAGCCCAGCATCCTCGACAATGCTATCCTTCTCGCTGGAGTATTTTTTTTCTCTCTAAACATGACATACAGAGAGTAAGAATAAAAAAGTACCAGGACCAATGTGAAGTAGAGGAATACTCCAAAGATAACATGACCTGGTGCAGGGCTGTCATAAGAGCATCATGGGCCCCTGGGCAAAGTAATGCCCTGGGGCCCCTACCAACCTGCCCCAATTTAAGCACCTACTTTTGAGAACCAAAGTATACATTTTTAATATAATTAAACATATTTATTAGTACTTTCAATGAAATCTATTTTAAGCAATAAGAAATCATGCCATAAATCAAAGGCTAACCAACGCAAAGGGTACAGTACAGGTGGGGAGGCAGAAAGGCATCATGGGGGGGGGAGGGTTAGGAGGACACAATACTGGGATCAGGAAGGCACAGTACAGATTTCAGAAGCTGCCTGGGACATGGCAATTCCGGGACAGCTTAGTAGAAAGTGTGACTGTCCTGGCAAATCCAGGACAGTTGGCAAGTACAATGTGATGCAAAATTATCATGGGGCCCCTAGGACCTGGGGCCTCTGGGCAGTGCCCAGGTGTGCACATGCAATAAGACAGCCCTGGTCTGGTGTGGTCACATTCTCACACTCAGTGAAGGTTAACTAACACCCATACAGAACTAATGTCAGACAAAAACTTGGCCCAGAGTTGACAGGAGAATCATCCGACCATCTCAGTGGATAGGTAGGTTGGGTAATATGCACCATCCACAAAGCTGGGCCACACCGATAAATTAAATTATAATCGGAAGTCAACTTCAATTACAACCACAAGTCAAAACTAGGGATGGAGCTTGGGTTCAGGCCAAACCCAAAAGTTAACAGTCATTGCTAGGCCAGTGAACTGTGGGTGAGAGATGTCCTTATATGGCCATGTGTCCATATTAGGTCACTGTCATTGTCCTGATACGGCCATGCAGTTATATTAGGTCTATTATGTCTTAAGCACCCCATCTCATCGTATATTTGCAGCTGCAGGGCAGCAACTGGTTTGCCTCATTGCCCCCCTCCCCAGCAGCACATACTCAGTTTTCCTTCATAGTCTGAGATGATAAAGACTAAGGACTCTCTTCTCGCCACAATGTTGGGCCAATCTCCATGCACTAGCACTGCTATATGTCTCTCCATACCCAAGAATATTGGTCATTTTCTTCACTACAGGTATGAGCTGCCTCGGCCAAAGGCATGCAACTGCACATGTACAAAGGGACAGGGATGATCATGACTTTATTGACTCGGTATGACCACAGGGGGCCATATTAGGACAATGGTATTGATCTAATATTGTTGTGATATAATGTAGCTGCATAGCAATATTAAATCAATGACATTGACTTACTAGGGGGGTTCAAACTTAAGTGCATCACTAGTCAAGACTGCCAGCATATCCAGTGATATATGGCAATGTTTCTCGACTCCAGTCCTCAAGTACCCCCAACAGGTCATGTTTTCAGGCTTTCCATTATTTTGCACAGGTGAATTGATCAGTTTCGCTGTCTTAGTAATTACCACAGCTGTTTCATCTGAGGGAAATCCTAAAACATGATCTGTTGGGGGTACTTGAGCACTGGAGTTGAGAAACATTGATATAAGCAACTGAAGTTCTATGCAAATCCCAATTTATTCCTGTAAATATTAGATTTGGCCTTGCCCCTTCCTGCTCCCCAATTCATGTTATGAGCCCTTGAGGCCACCCTTTGCCTCATCACTTACAATGCAGGGCCAATGTTTCTTGAGTCCAGTCCTCAAGTACCCCCCAACAGGTCATGTTTTCAGGCTTTCCATTATTTTGCACAGGTGAATTGATCAGTTTCACTGTCTTAGTAATTATCACATCTGTTTCATCTGAGATAAATCCTGAAAACATGACCTGTTGGAGGTACTTGAGAACTGGAGTCGAGAAACATTGATATAGGCAACTGAAATTCTATGCAAATCTCAATTTATTCCTGTAAATATTATATTTGTGAAAAAAACTGTGTAGCTCTAGAAAATCATCAAAGAAACAGCACAATACAGTGCATTAAAAGTGTAAAAACAAAGAATAATGATGTATACTGAAAAAATAATATTGATAAAGTCCAGTTACTGAAACACCAATGAAAACGTAAATTCACCACTGTAGTGAGCTCATTAAAGCGAAAGTCCAAAAATCTGAAGGACTTAGAAATCCACTCTTGAGGTCACATTTAAAAAGTGAAAAAAAGTGGCTGGCCGTTAGGATGCCAGACATGTCTTCCACCATGGAAATGAGATATATACTCTTACCAGATGGAGTGGACTCACTTGCCAATGGCAGTGAGTCAATTGAGCTTGTATTAGCCAAAGCCTGGGAGTCCAACGTTTCACAGGACTTAGATGGAACTGTTTTGGTTTGGGCCTTGTAACGTGATACGGAAACTTTGACAGTAACCGGTCTGGGTGAGAACATCTTTTTACCCACCAATCCACGTCTGGATCGATCTTCAACTGCGTTCCAGTTGCATCGAAGTCCCGTGTAACGTTGGCATGTGAGTCCACTTAGTCTGGTAAGAGTACATATCTTATTTCCTTGGTGGAAGACATACTATCTCTGGCGTCCTATTGGCCAGACACTTTTTTCCACATATAAGTGTCACCTCAAGAGTGGATTCTAAGTCCTTCAGATTTTTGGACATTTGCTTTAATGAGCTCACTACAGGGGTGAATTTACGTTTTCACTGGTCTTTCAGTCACTGGACTTTATCAATATAATTTTTTTTAGTATACATCATTATTCTTTGTTTTTACATTTTTAATGCACTGTATTATGCTGTTTCTTTGATTATTTAGAGCTACACTGTTTTTTTAACAAATATAATATTTACAGGAATAAATTAGGATAATTTGCATAGAACTTCAGTTGCCTATATCACTGTTTCTCAACTCCAGTTCTTGTTCTGTTGTTTTTTCACATATTTCTTTGACTTTGTTTTAGTGTGAGCAGCTTTTGCACATGATTGGTTAAGCGCAGTTATTTCCCAAACTTTTTCAAATATTAAATTTGGCCTTGCCCCCTCTTGCTCACCAATTCATGCTATGGGCCCTTGTAGTCATCCCTTGCTTCATCACTTACAATGCAGGGCTATTAACCTTGCATTGTGTGTGGAGGAGGTGATTGTGTGTTGGTGGCCACGAGAGGGCCAGAGAAGTAGCAGCCCTGGACCAGTCACATAGATAAAGGGAGCCTCCTGTGGCATAAAATAAGTAAATTATTTCAGCTTTTTCCGGCACTCCTAGATACCACAGGCATTTAACCTTTGCAGTGAGGGTGGAAGAGGGGGTACTGCAAAGGAGCTCAGGTATATAGTGAATCTGTTCCTTCTAAAGCACAGGTTTGATTTAAAGATGACAAAAAATATTCTGAATGCACCAATGAAAAAAAGAGTGTATTTAAAACACACATTTAGTACTACAGAACAAATGATGGAAATTGCTTTTTATATATTTGTAATGCATTTCATTCTAGATTATGCGATTTTCTCTGCCTTACTCTAAATCCTGCACGGACAAGCCTGAAACATATGACTGGATAACACTGAGTTCTTATATATAATGACCCAAGTTACCCCAGTCCTTCATATAAAACTGCTAATGCACATCAATTTCCTCAATGACACTCTCCTTGGCTTCATAACGTCACTTTCTTTGTTGAAATGTTTCAAGAGCAAGGGGAGCCGCAATAATTTTTCCAATCAATATTTTCACATGGCACCACTTAAGAAATATGCACGCATTTTACATACATAGGGGCTAGCTGTAGAACTTTACTCAAACCTCAAACACAAAGAAAGTCATTGAAGAATTGTTGCAATGTCATTGGACTAAACCAACGTCTTATGGTCATAATAACCAAAAAAATGTAAGGTGATGTCAGAAAAGCAAAAATTGCATTTAACCACTTCAAGTTTTACCCCCCCCCCCCCCTTTCATGACCAGGCCATTTTTTGCAATATGGCACTGCGATATTTAACCACTTAACCATTTGGGTGGCCAAAGACAAGAGCACTTTTTGCGATTTGGCACTGCGTCGCTTTAACTGACAATTGGGCAGTCATGCAACGTGGCTCCCAAACAAAATTGACATGCTTTCTTCCCCACAAATAGAGCTTTCTATTGGTGGTATTTGATCACCTCTGCGGTTTTTATTTTTTGTGCTATAAACAAAAAAATAGCAACAATTTTGAAAAAAAAATCATTATTTTTAACTTTTTCCTATAATAAATATCCTCGAAAAATATATAAAAAACATTTTTTTCCTCAGTTTAGGCCCATTCGTATTCTTTTACATATTTTTGGTAAAAACAAATCGCAATAAGCGTTTATTGATTGGTTTGTGAAAAAGTTATAGCGTTTACAAAATAGGGGATAGTTTTATGGCATTTTAAGGCATTTTATGGCATTTTAAGGCAAGCCGCCTCTTAAAGGGCAACACACAGGTACGTTAATCTGCCTGTACATGCCCTTCTGCCACAGTATATCTGTGTGAGGTGGTCGGGAAGCGGTTAACTGACGCTGTGCCCAAATAATATTTATGTCCTTTTTTTCTCCACAAATAGAGCCCTTTTTGGTTGTATTAGATCATCTCTGCGTTTTTTTATTTTTTGTGCTATAAACAAAAAAAGGCTGTCAATTTAGAAAAAATATCAATATTTATTACTTTCTGCTATAACACATATCCAATAAAAAAATTATGAACTTCTTCATCAATTTAGGCCAGTATTTATTCAGCTACATGTTTTTGGTAAAAATAAAATCCAAATAAGCGTATATTGATTGGTGTGCACAAACTTTATAGCGTCTACAAACTATGGAATAGATTTATGGAATTTTTATATATTTACATTTTTTACTAGTAATGGCAGTGATCAGTTACTTATAGTGGGACTGCGACATTGTGACAGACAAATCAGACACTAAATTACACTTTTTGGGGTCCAGTGACACTAATACAGTGATCAGTGCTAAACATATGCACTGCTACTGTACTAATGACACTGGCAGGAAAGGGGCTAACATCAAGGGCATTCAAAGGGTTAAATGTATTCCTGGGGAGTGCTTGCTAACTGTGTGGGAGGTGCTTGTACTGTTGGAAAGCAGAGATCCGTGTTCTTGCTTATCAGAAACACAGGATCGATATCTTCCCTTCTTACACAACGGCAATCTGCCTTGTTTACATATGCAGACCGCCGTTCCACCTCTCTCAGGAATGATCGGTGGGTCCCAGCAGACATTGTTTCTGCTGGACCAGCTGATTGGTCCCTGCTGTGTCCAATGAGCTGTGCACTTTAGTTGTGGTCATGTGGACTGCTCTATGCACACGACACATCCCATAGCCCATAGTCCCATCTCAAGAGCAAGCAAGAGAGGTTCTACAGTGGGGCAATATAGAATGAACTTAGTCACCCTATAATAGGAAGTCAGATCACAACAGCAAATAAAAGGAATTTGGAGATTTGGAGGAATCTGAGAGTAATAGGTACTTTTTGAATTAAGAATACATATTTAAATAGAATATATATTTTATAAACCAGTGTTTAGTGCCACTTATATAATAGCTGAACAAAGCCACTAGTAAAACATAACAACACGGAAAAGGATCTATGAATGAAATACCATGTTATTTTAGAATTTTTTTTAGGGTACTAACACATTTTACATTAGGTTAAGATTGTCTATGAATAATCCAAAAATGTAGAAACTAGCTGTGCTAACAGTACTCCAAACCTAAGAATCAGCAGCTAGCATCACATTTGTTGATTACAAATAGATCAAGAATAACAATAACATGCAGCGCTTGATTAAAAACAGAAACATATAACATAATAAAAAAGCCCTTGAGAGGAACCAGCCAAAGGAGAGAGGACATCAATTCATAACGAAACGCGTAAGGCTGATGGCGGCTGATGTCAATTGATGCTGTGTACTGGAGATCTGTATGGTTGTCCATAGAGCACTGGCTCCCTAATCCCAGTTGGAGGTTTTCCATGCGATGGGGCTACATCTCCTTCGGATTGATGTTACCATCTGATGACTACATAGCGAGTTTGACCACTCTATGATTTAAGGGTCCACTTCTTCCAGTAAGGAGGACTGCTTGATCACCGTGGTGTTGTGTGGTTCCTGTGTGTCGCTCTGAAGCTCATGCTGGGATTATCTCTTCTTTGGCTGGTTTATCTCAAGGACTTTTTTATTACGCTGTCTATGGATAACACAAACATAGTTATTGGCCCAATAAGCTCAAAAACAAAATACAAAAGAAATCTTGTATAACCAATAGTAAGTGGGAATGTTAAACCAAAAAAGGATATCATGGTGTCAGGTTTGTAGGTACACTATGCAGTTGTGTTTGGATGAGGCTTTGGATTGAACTTCCTATATGTATCAATTACTTTTCGTGGAAGCCTTATGTTGCTTGGTCGGTATTCAAGTGCACATTCAAGTGTCAAAATATAGAATATGAATAGGGTTGGTGCTTCAAAACAACGGTAATGAAAAAAAAAAGTCTTAGCTTGCCAAATTTAGAGGGATGAAGGCAAAGTGATGCCAGAGGGTCTCATGAAGGTAAAACTTATCTTGGGGAATGAAGAATGAATGCATATAGCGGAACCAGCCTGTTGGAGAGATGCAGTTTACACAAACACAAACTTAATGAACCAAATGCATGGCTAACATTTTGCTATAAGAGAGATGAGTTTGGGTTTCTATCACAATGGGCTCTTCATCGGGGTGCAACTTATATTTTCTTCTAAAATTAAGGGGATCTGCTTGTTGTGGTGGGCTACCTTAAATGTGATCATAGTAAGCAGCCAAGCTGACCCCCTAACGTGACATTCCAGGCAATACAGAACTTTTCCCCAGGACTCTCCCCTATGTGTGACTGGTGGGTGGAGACGGACCTTAATCCACCCTCCTGACTGTATGCTTCATCCCCTTCACTCCCAGAGGGTTCCAGACACTAGACACCTTTGCCAGGTCCGACAGCCCGGGACATCATCAGAACTCATGCTCACACTCTCCCGAGCAGCATGCTTATCAAACAATGGCACCACAAGTCTGGATATGGTTACTATCCTTTACTAAAGCCACAATCAATCATGATTTCCATAGAACAGCTCAGTTCCATGCAAAAGGACTCCTGTCCCAGGCCCTACCGGTGGCTGCTCGCGCCCTTGCAGTTAGATGATAGATGAACCAGGATGATGGAGTGGAGTGACCCACCAGCTCCATTGGCTCTTTCTCTTTTCTTTCCTGGAACTAGGATAGGGAACCCCAGAGCACCCTGCCCTCCCCCAGGAGTAGGGGGAGCAGGAGAACACTGATGATGTTGCCTGTTCCTCTTCCTCTGCAGTCTGAACCACCTCCCTCCTAGGCATGCCTAGTCTCCCAGCCTTCTCCCAGGCAGAATAGGTACATTAAAGGGATCCTGACCCTACCACTTGCCTACATGCTGTGATAGCCAAGAGGTTTAAGGCAAGGTTGAAAGAGTAGTGATTCTGGGTCCGAGCAGTATATTAACATAGGCAATGTACATTTAAGGAATGGGTTGCCAAAGCATGTAATCACAGCCATAACCACACCTGACCCTTTTTTTTAAATGCAGCACATGTTGCAGTGCAGGCGCGTTGCCTTTCAAAAAACCCACATAATGTGCATCATTACAGTACAACAGTTTAAATCTGGCCTTAAGCAAGGATGGAAGGAGGGAGATAAGTCAGAACATAATGGAGAAAATAGGACAGGCAGAGGTCAGAGGGCAGTGGAGGATAAAATGGTATAAGATGGTTGCAGGTCATGGCAAGTGATAAATAGAGCTCTACGTTATAAGCAAACTTTGTTAAATACAAGCAATCTAGCAAGCAAAATGAGAGAGCTGGAAGCTTTGGTGCCTGAAGAACACTTTCATTTCACTTTCTTTCAGATTTCATTGGTATTGCAGAGCATTGGTTTGATTCTTCACATGACTGGACTGTTAATATTTCTGGCTATGCTTTCTTCTGGAAAGAAAGCGGAAGCAGAAAGCGTAGTAGTGTCTCTCTGTAAGGAAGTGAATGTGAAAGTGTCTATGGAGAGTGTTCTGGTGCTAAGGCATTATGGGAAGAGTTACACATTTGTGTGCAGAATGCTAGTTAACGTGTATGGAAAGGGTTTTTAATTTAGTTTTGTATAGAATAGTAGAGGGTTAGACCCTTTGTCAAGTTTTATTCTGTTTGCAGTGTCCCCACTGCAGGGATTTGCCCTTTTATATGTACTGGGTACCATTGTGATAGGAAATTCATAGCCTGCTCAGGCTCTGTGTAATCAGTGACACAGCAGTGCATATCCACAAGGGGAACTGTCAGTGTATTCAAAGATGTAAATATTTGGGATCCCTCAAAAAATTAGTTGAAATGTGTTGACTACTGATTATCCCTTCATATTGGGTAGATTCTAAATTCCAGAATATATGCCGTGAATGGCAAAAAGGGATTGTTGGCCCCAAAGGCAATGAATACCTTTTAGCTTCCTGTAGTTGTATTTTAATCAGCAGTAAATGACTATGGACCTGTAAATAGATTTTTTTTGTTGATTTCACTTAGGAGTTTGGGAGCCCTTCATCCCTTTAGGAGGCTCCTGCTTAGTGGTAGAGCTGTCAAGGTTTAGGCCCCTTTCACACTGCCAGCATTTTTCAGGCGCTACAGCTCTAAAAATAAAGCCTGTATAGCGCCTGAAAAAAAAGCAGCTCCATTCACGGCTTTCACACTGGAGCGGTGCGCTGGCAGGGCTTCACAAAAATTCCTACCAGCAGCTTCTTTGAACTCACTGCTCCTCCACTGCTCCTCCACCGCTGCTCCCCAGTGGCATTTTGCGGGCGGATTTATCCCCTTTCTGGCCGCTACCCGGAAGGTTAAAACCACCTTGAGAGTGGCCGAATGGCGCCTCTAAAAAGACAGTAGAGCGGTGTTAAAAAGTAGTGCCACTTTACCACTGATGCCCGGGCAGCTCGGTGTGAAAGCCGTCTTAGCAGTTGCCTACTGACAGGCAAAGTAGTTTTTAGCCACCCTAATGGTATCTTCTTTCATAAATCCCTCTCCTGGCCTATCAATATTAATGTAATCTAAACCATGCATGCAAAGCTCAGACCACATTTATGGCACCCGTAAATGTACCATGGAAACGTGACTCCCTTGTTCATGCATGGAAGGGATGTCATCACAGCCCGGCCATTCAAGCAGCCAGAGAGAGTGTACCTGGAAGGAAGAGTAGGTGAAAATGGAGGCAGCCAGGACAAGCTGGAGCAGTGACAACCCAATGCTGGAGGGCTGATTTGACAAGAAAGTCTACCATAGTGTGCTAATACGTGGTGCAAACTACCACATTAACCACTTCCTGCTGGGAGGTCGTCCATGGACATCTCCTGGTTACAGTTGTTATACCAGAATGATGCCTGCACCTACAGGTATCTATAATCCCACCATTTTATGAGACTCTGGTTAGGCCACATCTGGAGTATGCCATCCAGTTCTGGTCACCAGTCCTCAGGAAGGATGTGCTGGAGCTGGAGAGAGTCCAAAGAAGGGCATTGAAATTAATAAGGGGACTGGAGAATTTACGAGGAACGACTACAAGCACTGAATTTATTCTCGCTGGAGAAGTGACACTTGAGAGGGGACATGATAGCGATTTATGAATACCTCCCAGCGTAAGAGAAAAACGATTTAGTCTAAGGGAGTGTAAGAGGACAAGGGGCCACACAATGAGATTGGAGGAGAAGAGGTTTAACCTTAAACTGCATAGGGGTTTTTCACTGTCAGGGCAATAAGTTTGTGAAACTCTCTTTGGTGGTGGCAGCAGGAAGTATAGATATTTTTAAAAGACTCTTAGATGTGCATCTTAAAGAACACAACATACAGGAATATGGTAAATAATTATAGACAATGACACACGTACACCTACACAGGTTGAGCTGGATGGACTATTGTCTTTATTCAACCTAACCTACTATGTAACTATAACTGTAACTATGTAATGGATTTGGTGGACAGACTGATATCTTTTCTCAAGCTTACCAACTATGTAGCTATGAATTTCTGAAAAAAATAAAAATATACACAATATACTTTAGGTTAAAGAGCGAGGTCATTTGGAGTCTTATGTAGACTGTTACAAAGTTTGGGAATTCAGAGTGGCACAGAGGGAAAAGTGCCGGGGATGAGGTTAAACACTATGTTTAGCCATCTGTCTCATCAAAAAAGGTCTCGTATTATTCTCTGGAACAAAAAGAGCGGCATGGATTTCAGTTTTTTTCCTGTTATTATCTGCACTTGGTCACCAACTCAAATTTCAAAGCAGATTAGCCAGGCTGGATATTATCACACAGCCATAATAACAAGCAACATGTGTGACGGGAATGTATATATTATGCTGAATAGCATTACCCCTGCAGTAACTAGAAAGTAATAGGAACATTTATAAAGAGTTTCCCCACAGGAGCTTGTCAGAAAAAGGTATCATTGCCTATATAAACTGTGCAAACATCTGACAGGGACAAGATACTTGGCCATATATTTTAAACGTTATTAGAAAAATGTATAATTATGTTTGGCTGCTACGGTCATTCTTTGTCTTCCTCGGAAATATGTATGGACTGCTTTTAAGCTGTGGAATGCAATACAGAACTTTATATCAAAGGATATCTGAATCTTTAGTATACATTGTCCTTTTACCTTTTCTCTGCCAGAGCCGGTTTTGCATTTTTTTTTCACATATGTTAAAATACACATTTTAGGCATGAAGACTAAAAACCTCCAAACATGCCATAGATACACATCCTTTACACCTATTTTGTACAACTTTTCTTGACGTGCTTTGTACTAAGTGATGTATCGAGTAGCAAAATACTATATAAAAGGTGTGTCTAAAAAGTTTGGTGAATGGTATCAGAAAAGAAAAAAAAAACAGAAGATACAAACAAATTACTGTACCTATTGGCCTTCAAAATAATTAGCATCCATCACAGCACACTTTTGGCAACATTTATAAAGCTGTCAGCAAAGACCTCTTTGGGAACTGATTGCAGAACAGCTGTACACGTTTTTGGATTGCTGCTGTGTCCGCAAAACATTGTCTTGACTTCTACAGGCCACTGTTTTTGGGTAGCGGGGAAAGCGGTGAACGCCGTTTCATCGATTGCCACGTGGATTCTGGATTGGACTAGTAGCACCAGGTCTCATCCCGGGGGTATGGTTTGCAAAAAGGATGGATCCTGGTCACACATGGTAATGAAATCTCCAGAAGTTTCCATCCGTTTTGCTTTCTGTTCCTCTGTTAGCTCGTGCGGCACAAACCGGGCACAGATCTCCCACTTACCCAAGTCTTTGTGGACAATGGTGCGCACCGTGTCCTTGCTAATGCCCACTTCCTTTCCCATCATTCATAGAGTCAGTCGCCGATCTCGTGCCAGCATTTGTAACACTCACTCGATCGTGTTTGGGGTTTTTGATGGCCAACCCAAATGTGGCACATCCTCAATTGGTTTCTTCCATTCACGAAAGGGTTTGAACCAGCCATAAACACATTTTCTGCTCACAGCTTCCCATACACTTGCACCAAGATTTCATGAATCTCCATCACCGTTTTCCCCAATTTGTAGCAGAACTTGATGTTCACTTGCTCCATTGCACTATTACTCTACCACTTACACTGTACTCTACACTAGGTGGTGCTTCTCGACTTGTCTCTCTGTATAGCCATGTGTATGTGCATGCACCTAGCCCATGTTGAGATATCAGGCCATTCACCAAACTTTTTAAAAAACACCTGATATATATATACACTATATTACCAAAAGTATTTGGGGCACCTGCCTTTACACGCACATGAACTTTTCATGCTTCCAACTTTGTGGAAAAAGTTTGGGGATGGCCCCTTCCTGTTCCAGTGCCTGACCTCACAAATGCGCTTTCAGCAGAATGGTCAAACATTCCCATAGATATACTCCTAAACCTTGTTGACAGCCTTCCCAGAAGAATTGGAGCTGTTATAGCTGCAGACGGTGGGCCAACTCAATATTGAACCATATGACTGGGATGTTGCAGCATGATAATGCATGGCCCATGTTGCAAGGATCTATACACAATTACTCGAACCTGAAAACATCCCAGTTCTTGCATGGCCAGCATACTCACTGGACATGTCACCCATTGAGCATGTTTGGGATGCTCTGGATCGGCGTATATGACAGCGTGTTCCAGGTCCTGCCAATAACCAGCAACATCACACATCTATTGAAGAGGAATGGACCAACATTCCACACAATATACTTGATCAACTTTATGTGAAGGAGATGTGCTTCACTGCGTGAGGCAAATAATGGTCACACCAGATACTGACAGTTTTTTGGACCCCCCCGGACCCCCCCCCCAATACAGTAAAACTGCACATTTTAGAGTGGCTTTTTATTATGACCAGCCTAAGGCACACCTGTGCAATAATCATGCTGTCTAATCAGCATCTTGATATGTCACACCTGTGAGGTGGATGGATTATCTCGGCAAAGGAGAAGTGCTCACTAGCACAGATTTAGACAGATTTGTGAACAATATTTGAGAGAAATAGGCCTTCTGTGTACATAGAAAAAGTCATAGATCTTTGCGTTCAGCTCAAGATAAATAGGGGCAAACATAAACGTGTTGTGTTTATAATTTTGCTCAGTGTAGATCCCAAGTGTCTTCAAATTTGGATTAGAAAATTATTCAATATGCTCAACAACCTATTGTTTACCATATTCCAGTTAAGTCTGTGTTTGGCCGGTTCCAAAGGAATCAACAACTTGTGCCAGCACCTTGCTATCATAGTTTTGACAGCCTGATATAGGAAAGTAATCCATCAGACTGTCTGAGAACAGCAGGAGACATGCTATGTAGCAGTGCATCTTAAGGAGTTTTTTAACATAATTGAAGTCACTGTGTATATAAGCACACCTATTCTAGTCCAAAACCTCAAAACCACCTATTATACATGGGTGTTGGCTTACTAAAAGCAAATTAGCTGCAAAGGAAAATGCGTGGACATCACTGAACAGTGCTGGGGAGGCTGCTGCAAACAGAAGGCATTTTATCCTAATGCATAGCATGCATTAAGATAAAAAACGTCTGCCTTTACAACTCCTTCAACACTATTGGACCTTTGGTTGAACATCCCTTAAAACACCTAGGAGAAGCTCCTACTTAAATTTAGCTATAATAATGAGGACCAAGTACCATCAAAGCATCAGCTTATAATTTTCCTTTCTCTAGGTACTATTGATAGAAACCTTGGGCATTTTAGCAACCAGGTTGTGCCACTCAAAAGGCTCAAGAGCCTTATCCAAATAAATTTTCCAGCAGGTCATATAAGACAAATTGTGGGCTGGTACAATTGTCTTTTTTACATGTTACTGATTTATGAAAACCAGTGAAGATAAACTGCAGCAACAGTTGACAATACAATTTAATCAAATTACACTGAAGAAAAGAACTTAGGAGCATGGGTACTTTTGGGTATATAACATAATTCTAAAACTATACTTATTGCGGGCCTGTATTATTGATACAAAACAAAAAAACACAGCCGCTAAAAAGCAGGTACCCTAAGGTGTACGCTCCTGCTAAGAAAACCTTATACAAATACCAACTTTCTTGAAGTTGGTAAGTGTTGGAAGCTTTACCCGCTCTTCAGGATTCCTCGCTAACAGTGACAGGCGGTTAGACATTTGGCCGCGTCCTAATCAAATTCCTAATTTGCTTGGCTGACAATTGTGACATACATACATTATATTACAAAAATTATTGGGACACCTGCCTTTACACAAACATTAATGTCATTCCAGTCTTAGGCCGTAGTGTTCAATATTGAATTGGCCCACCCTTTGCAGCTATAACAGCTTCAACTCTTCTGGGAAGGCTGTCAACATGGCTTAGGAGTGTGTCTATGGGAATGGTTGACCATTCTTCCAGAAGCACATTTGTAAGGTCAGACACTAATCTGGACGAGAAGGCCTGGCTCACAATCTCCACTCTAATTCATCCCAAAGGTGTTCTATTGGATTGAGGTCAGGACCAGTCAAGTTCCTCCACGCCAAACTCGCTCATCCATGTCTATGAACCTTGCTTTGTACACTGGTCCAAATCATTTGATGGATTGGGGATTAAGGTGTGGGATTATTCCTTAAGGGTTGGGCTTGGACCCTTAGTTCCAATCAAGGGAAAACCTTAAGGCGTCAGCATAGCAAGACATTTTGGACAATTTCATGCAGTTTGTGGATGGCCCCTTTCTGTTCCAACATGATGGCCCACCCTGACAAAAGCTGAAATCTTGAAGGCCACTCAAAAATAAAGATTCACACACCTCAAGATACTTTACAATGCTGAAGCCATGCAAAGATGTAAGCTGTTTGCCAAGCTTGAGATTTTCACCCTGTCTAATGGAGCACCATCCCACCCAAAATCATTATATAATAGCTATATAGTTTGTCAGTAATGTATTTATCACAGGACTACCTGAACAGAAATACAAATGTTTAGGCACATAAAATGTTCCACTTTAAGGGTCCATGCACACTGGCATAAAAATGCTGCTTCTAGAGGAGTTCAGCATTCTGCCTTTGGAAGAAACTAATGTTATCCTATGTGTTTATGCACATTAGGATGTTTAAAGGTATATGTTTAGGTCAGCGTTTTGAGCTGTTTTTTGCATTTTCAAAGAGCAGTTTTCTAGAAGAAAAAAAACATCAAGCGCGCCTAAACACTTGCAAAAAAAAATGCTCAAAATTAGCATTTTTTTTGTTCCTGCCAAGAGCACTGCCGTTTTTGTAAGCCAGTGTGCATGGATACTAAACAGTGCAAAAAATAATTACCAGACAATATGAAAATTTAAAGTCTAGTCCACCCAAAATAATATTCCATCTTTGGGTAGATTCTGGCTAAATCTTATAATTCGGGTGGAGAGATGTCTGTGCTGGAATTGTGTGTTCTACGGCTTTTATATGGGGATCTCTCTCTCTAATTTGGAATCTTATTTTATATTGTGGAGAATTCAACAGTGGGAATTTCCATTTTGTGAGATTTTTTGAAAGGAGCTGGAAGATCTAACTTCTACAAGAAATGTAAAGAAAGGCAAGGGGTCAATTACCCAACCAGAGTCCACCTACAATTGAAGTATTACTGTTGGGTGAACTAACTCTCCTATTTGAAGGAAGAACTTGAGTTAGACTGTGTATATGGCATACATTTATTTATTCTTCTAAAAAATATTTATGGGTTGCTATTTGAGCTTCTGTATGAAGTGTAAAAATGGATATTTATATCTAAAACCAGGGGGAACGTTATCTGTACGACCCACTAGAAATGATAAAAGCCACCTTGCCTAAAATACCCAACACTAATACATTTACCCTCTTGAACAAAAATCTTTAATTTCTGCCGTAATTAAACAAATGGCAAGCTTGTGTATGGCAGTCTTTAAAAGGAAAAAAAAAATGCAAGAGAAAAAAAGCTTTTTGGAGGGTATACAGAGCTTCAATTATTTCCGGAAGCAACATGCAGCATCCATGGTTTTGGGTAATGACTAAAACATTTCCAGCCGTATGCACAAATATCTTAGTGGAATTAGATAGTAAAGAATTATTAGGGTGTATTTGGCAACATGTTGCGTTAAACATATTGTGTTTGTACAGTAATTAGTGGCGGTCCTGTGGGAAACCAAGCATTAAAAGGGACAAGCTTACACTAAGCAAAATGGCCTTTTTATTGTTCCCTGCAGAATTTTTAGTGCATGGATGTACCAAAAAAAAAAAAAAAAAAAAACTCCCATAATTTCCTCTTTCAGTTGTGGAGTTTAGTTTCAAAGAGACAGCTTTCTCTGCCTTTAAAACACTGTTTAATTCTTCACTATGAAATATTGTATGCTCAGGTAATCTCTATGGCATTAAAGCAGGTATGCACTACGACAGGAGTTTTTTCTATGCTAGGCAACCCAACCCATACAGTACATTGAATTACCTCACCTAGAATGAAAGAGAAATTTACTGAAAAGGGGCTGTTGGTGGGTAAAGGTGTAGTTTAAGAAACTACATTTAAGATTTAGGTGGGGAGAATTTCTGAATGGAAATTCAGGTGTCGGTATTGAGGAGTACCTAGTACAAAAGTTAATATCCTTCAGATGTCTTTTTAAAAAGTTTATTGCTTAGTTTAATTGGAATTTCAGTCTATTACTGACTAAGCTTAAAACTGCTTCCCTCCCCTTTCTAACAACTATACTAACTACCCTGTTAAAGAAAGATGCATATACTAACCTATTTTTAGGCCACTGCGGTCACATGATTGACTCTTCTCTCTCAGCTAGCAGTGGGTTCAGAGGAGGGAGCACCAACAACGTATGGCCCATAGGAAGACTATAGGTGATGTTACCACAATGGCATTCCAGCCATTGTTGGATCACTCTCTCCTCTCCCCTGTATCCGATGCTGGGGAAATCAAGTGACCAGACTAGAGTTGCCTGAGAGTAGGTAGGTATATGCACCTTTCTTTTACAGGGTAGTTAAAAGAGGGGTTTTAAGCTTAGTTAGTATTACCCTGGAATCTACTTTAAGAGCATCAAGCAAAGCCAAAGCATTTCGGGTGAAAGACCTTCCTCAAGGTTAGTGTGCAAAAGAACAATATAAGGGGGGGGGGGGCAGGGGGCACTTCTCCTGAAACACAATGGCTTTACTTGATGCTCTTAACCAGTGGTCTCCAAACTGCGGACTGGGAGCCAGATGTGGCCCATTGCTTGCTTTTATATGACCCTTGGGGCATTATTTTATTAACTGATACCAACAATGGGGTATGATTACCCTCACTGATACCAATTCCTTTCAATGATGGGACACAATTCCTCCCAATGGCACTAATGTTGGGGCACAATTCCTCTCAATAACACCAATGATAGGGCACGATTTTTCCCAAAAACACCATTAATAGGACACAATTCCTCCCAATAACACCAATGATGGGACACAATTCCTCCCAATGACACCAACAATGAGGCCCAGTGACACCAATAATGGGAAACAATTCCTCCCAGTGACACTAATGATGGTGCACAATTTCTCACAATGACACCTATGATGGGGCATTGTTTTTTCACACTGCCATCAGGACCTTTTCTACTCCCAGTGGCCACAGTCCGGCCCCTCTAAAGTCTGAAGGACAGTAAAATGGCCCTTTCTTTAGAAAGTTTGGAGACCCTTGCTCTTAACCAATAAGCATTTAACCACTTGCCACCCAAGTTAAGTCCAGGGACATCCTTGAATGTATATCTGAAAGATGCTTGCAGCTACAGACATCATTCAGATATCATCTTTCAGTGCCGGCGATTCCCTACACCATAAGAATGGTCATATTGGCTGTTCGACCGCTTGATTGTTCTTACGGTGCTTCTACTGACTCACCGCTTCCATTGGTGAGTCGGAGACAGGATCTGCTGGCCCCGGATGGTGATCATAGAGATTTCCGGCGGACAAGATGGTCGCTGGAGTCTCTATGATCATTCAGAGGCCAGGCGTAATGTTATGACATCACGCCCAGGCTCTGCATTCAGACGAATGGCGCCACCTCAACTGGGAAGCCGTGATCATTGTTTTTTTAAATTTTTATTTCAGGCTTTATCATCTGCTGAGCATGCATTTTGTCATAATTAGAGAGGTAGCAGCCTATGACTAGAACAAGGTCCACCTACACTACATCTTGTTTAGGTATCAGTTCCTTTGGAAAAAGACTAACTTCATTATATATTCATCACAACCATTCCTCACTTATGTTGGCTCAGCTCTATCACACACACACACATCATACACTTGAATGGAAATCCAGGATCTGATCTAGGAGCAACTAGGCCTGACAGCACATGAGAGTCTCCCATCCTTCCAGCAAAATAGTTTTCTCCTCTCTGGGATCTGGAATAATTATAAAGGGATAAAGCTTGGCAATAGTGACACTTAAAGGCAATAAGTCACAAATCTATTTGAGTAGCTTCAGACAACAGTTGCAATTCTCCAACCTCTGAATGACAGAGAGAAGGAACCTATTCAACTTCACTGCAAGTACTGTCACTGCACCAGAAACCCTAGCAGCTTCCATCCAAGAATTCTCAAATAGGTAGCTGGTTGGCTGTTTCACTGCAGATTGATAAAGAAGAAAGAAAGATTGTTAAAAACCTTCAAGATCAACGAGATAAATTATACCACTTAGTGGGGAAGACATGGAGATGAAACTATTATGAACAAGCAGGTGGACCAAAATTGCAGTTTTTGGAGAAAGGCCAACTTTACTTGGCTATTCCAATTTCATAAGAGGTTTTTTTTTTTTTAAACATATTTTTATTGGGAAAAAAAAAGTTTTTGACAATACATATCAGTCGACCAGTAAGACAGTATCATGGTAGAGAAATGTATAAGAGAGAATATAAAACAGAAGAAGGGGAGTATTGCCTCCCTACGACCCGAAGGGTCACGATATCATGCGGTTTAGTCTTTAATAAAGAGGAAAAAGAAAAAAGAAGAAGAGAAGAGGGGGAGAAAGAGAAGAAAAGAAAGAAGAGATAGAGGAGAGAGGGGGGGAAGGGTGGGTAGGGGGGGGGGGAAGAAGGGATGAGGAACGTTACCCAGGGAGGCGAGGACCCCCTCATAATCACATTGAGGAAGGGTAGCAAAAAAAGAAGTTACTGGGCGGGCATATCACCCCTACCTGGGAAGAGAAACAACAGCAAAAAAGAAAGAAACAGTAACAACTAGACACAAGACCCCTACATGTAGGACAGAAGTAGAGCACTAATACTAGTACAAGCAAAAAACATGAGTCCAGGAAGGGTTATGGAGATGTAGAGGGAGGAGTAGAGGGTTGCATGTCCTCCGGTGCAGGCGAGATGGGGTCGAATATATCCTGTGGTAGTTGGTCCAACAAGAGAACGGAGTCCTGTGAAGGAGAAGAGCTGGTGTGGGAGGACGTCAGCTTGAGTCTCCCCAATGCGTTGCCGATATTGTGGCGTAGGTACCAGCTTGTATAGCGAAAGGGGTAAACAAGGGAATTGATCTCCTCCGAGTTAAAGGATTGCTCGATAAAATCCCTCCATCTGGCAAAGAAGCGAGGAGTGGAGACGAAGTGGGACGAGATAACATCAAGTCGTTCTATGTGGAACAGCGAGAGGAGGGTTTGTTTAACGCCCGTTATACTCGGTGGAGTCGTGGAAATCCAGCAATTCATAATAGTCCTGCGAGCTGCCAACAGGCATATGTGAGTCCAATGAGTAAGGGTAGCCGGACAAGGAGACTCTAGCGACAAGGGTAGAGGGTTACAGCTGAACAGGCAGGTCAGCGGGTCCTTAGGTACAGGTGTCTTGGTAATGTGCAGGATATAGCCCAAGACTGAGTCCCAAAATGTCGATATTAAGGAGCAATCCCAGAAACGGTGCCGTAGGGTGGGGCGCTCCATGGAGCACCATGGACATTTGGCTTGCGAGGGATCCTCAGTGTTGGTGCGGAAGGGGTAGTAAGCTCTATGGGTGATCTTAAATTGAGTTTCCCTCCATTTCTCCGAGATAACAAGTTTGTGAACAAGCCTGTATCCTTGCAGGATTCTTTACGGTAGGTTCATGTCATTGAATATAGAGGCCCATTGCTTAAAAGGGGCAATGTGGTACTTGTCCGCCTGGTAGCTGATTAGGTGGGAGTAGAGGGTAGAGATGGAGTAATCACCTTGTTGAAGCACAGCATCCAGTTGCGACTTTCGGAGGCAATCCGGGCGTAATCCTCCTATCGTTTTCAGGTAACTCAATAGTTGGTGGTGATGAAACACATGGTGAGAAGGGAGTGAAAATTCCTGAGACAGGGTTTGGACGGATTTGAGTGTTCCACGCCCAGGCTCGTAGAGGGAGGCCACTTTGAGTAGACCCCGTTTCCACCAGTGATCAAAGGCCGAGTGAATGGTAGAGGGTGGAAACATAGGGTTGCCTTGGATGGGTAAATGAGAGGAGATGTTAGCAGGTAATCCTAAGAGCCTCCTAATTTCCCTCCAAGCCACCACTGTGTCCCGAATAAGGATGTTGTACTTAAGATGATTCGGTAGAGCGTGAATGTTGGAATGAAGAACCGCAGAAAGCGTGTATGGATGTACCAATGCCTTCTCAAGGTTATGATTGGAGTATCTTGATTTACCCGCTATCCAGTCAAGGCCCTGTCTCAAAAGGCACGAGAGATTATAGAAACTGAGATTGGGCAGGCCTGCACCCCCGTCAGACTTCGGAAGGCATAGTTTCTGGAGAGCAATGCGAGGTTTCTTATTGGCCCAGAGAAAAATGGACAGGGCTCTGTGTATCCTCTGCACATCAGAGTGTTTAAGAAGAAGTGGGATGGTTTGCATCGGGTAGAGTAGCCTCGCAAAGGAGACCATCTTGAAGAGATGACATCTTCCAAAGAGTGATAACGGCAGGCCTGCCCAAGCTTCCAACTCCTGCACAATCTTAGCAATCAAGGGTGGGTAATTGAGGGTATAAAGAGAAGAGGGTTCCCGACCTATGCGCACCCCCAGGTAAGTGATATGGTGTCGTGCCATAGCAAAGGGTGAATATGATTGCCAGGACATGGCTTTTCGCGGATTTAAGGAGAGGACCTCACTCTTATCAAAATTGATTCTAAATACCGAGCATAGGCGATACGCCGCGAATAGGTCAGGAAGTTTATCAAAATCAGCCGGAGGGTTGGACGAGAAAAGTAAAATATCGTCCGCAAAAAGCGAAGATTGAAGGTTCTGGTCCCCAAACGCAATTCCGCTGACACCGTCAGGTGAGTTTAAAAGTCTAGATAAAGGTTCTATTGCTAGATTGAACAAAAGGGGGGACAAGGGACACCCTTGTCTCGTCCCTTTGGTGAGAGGGATAGTGGGTGAAACAAAGTCCGGAGTAACTAATCTGGCAGTACATTTGACATAGGAAGTGCGTAACCGGGCCCGAAAAGCCAAAGGCTTTTTAATACTTTAAATAGCCAGGCAAAACTAATGTTATCAAAAGCCTTTTCGGCGTCGAGGGATATGATGGCTAAATCTTGTTCTGGGCATAGTTTCGCTCTTTCCAATGCCAGGAGCACTTTGCGGATATTTAAAGTCGCTGATCTGCCAGTTGTGAATCCTGATTGGGCCTGGTGCAGGAGAGTGGGGAGAATGGCGGCTAGGCGTGAAGCTATAATTGTGGATAGTATCTTAACATCAACATTTATAAGGGAAATGGGCCTATACGAACCTGGGTATAAGGGGTCTTTGCCATGTTTGGTGATCAACTTAATGTGGGCCTGTGAACCCGTAGGGGGGTAGGACCCACCGTCCCAGAGGGCGGTGAACACTTTGGAGAGAGTAGCGGGTATAAAATCTCGGGTAAGTTTATAGAATTCAGCGGAATACCCATCGGGGCCTGGTGCTTTAGAAGGGGACATCAATTTTATCGTAGACCTAATGTCATCCAGGGTGATGGGGGCATTGATAGCGTCTAATTGTGGTCCGGTCAATTGTGGTAAGCTTACCCTTGAAAGTAGCTGGTCAGCGACTGAGTGGTCTATGGGGTCTTCCGCATAAAGGGATGTGTAGTAGTCGGTCAATATTTTGCTAATCGTCTTAGGGGAGGTAACAATGGATCCATCGGTGTGTTTCAGGGCATGGATATGGGTGGGCCTTTTGAAGCCCGCACATAGCCGGGATAGAAGCTTGCCCGCTTTATTGCCATATTTGTGAAGTCGCATGGTCAAAAAGGAGGAGGCAATCTGCTCCTGCCTTTCCGCCCAAAGGTCAAAGTTCTGCTTGGCTAATTGCCAGGCAGTGACGTTAGCCTGCGTGCGATTGCGAAGGAGAGCAAGATGCATGGAACAAAGTCTTTCGCTGGCTTGTAAATAGTGTTGCTTTGAGTGTCTCTTATATTGTGTCACATAAGCTATGATTCTGCCTCGGAGGAAGGCTTTTCCAGCCTCCCAGAAGAGATTCGGAGTGGTGATATGTTCACCATTCGTTTCTGCATATTCGGTCCAACTAGTAAGTAGCATCTGTTTGAAATCTTCGTTATCTGCCAGATAGGAGGGGAAGCGCCATACGGGCGAAGATGAGGGAGGTTTCACATTTAGTAGGCTAACCGTCACAGGGCAGTGATGGGAGATGGCCATGTCTTTGATGTCGGGATCGCTCACCAACGGCAAGAGAGCCGGGGACGCAAAGACATAGTCAAGACGCGAAAAAAACTTGTGGGGGGGGGTGAATAGAAAGTGAATTCACGTTCCGTAGGATGGGACAAGCGCCAGACATCAGTAAAGTTCAGTGATGATAACGTACGGGCAAGGGGGGTGGCGTCAGTGTCAGTGAGGGCCGAGGGTGTAGGTGTACGGGAGTCTCGGTAGGTTCTATCCTCAGAAGGGCACATGACAGAGTTGAAGTCCCCACCTATCAGGTGGAGGGCTTCAGATGCTTGAGAGATCCAGGCTCCCAGTTCCTGGAAAAACGACGAGTCGGGGGAGTTGGGCGCATAGATGTTAGTTATAGCGATGTCCTTAGAAGCCAGGGTAAGGTGCAGGGTGATCATACGACCACACGAATCTATACGAACGTTACGGGTGGTATACTGCAGGCATTTATGAAGCAGAATAGCCACCCCCGCCTTGCGACCTGCGGCCGGGGAACCCAGAACTTCACCAACCCAAAGTTTGCGAAGGCGTGAAAGATCTCCGTCGGTCAGGTGGGTCTCTTGTAGGAGCGCCACATCGGCCTTCAACCGTTTCAGATGACGGAGAACTTTCATGCGCTTGGTAGGTGACCGGAGGCCCTTAACATTCCATGACACTACATTAAATTGGTCTCTAGAGGTGTCAGCCATAGGGATCAACAGGGGTGGTAACAAGTGGCAAAACAGCCATTAAACCTATTCTGAGAAGATGGAAAAAAAAACAGGGAGCGCGCATAGGTAGGGGAGCCTCCAAGGGTAACCAAGTACAAGAGGGGGGGAGAGAAGAAAGGAAAGCAATAGCAGGAGACAGAAGAGAAGAGAAAAGGGGAGAGAACCAGACAGCAAGTATTACAACATAACAGTTTTGGTGTATACACCATAAAGTAGCCGTAGCCCACTTCACCTTTTTCCATACGGGATGCATCTAAGGCACAAGACTGTGAAGAGGCTGAATATAATCCTCGGGGAGGGGGAAGGGAGGGGGGCAAAAGAGGGGAGAGAATACAAATCAGTACCTCAGAGGGGGAGGACTGGGAGGGTGGGAGAGGGGGGGGGGAGACCTCAGAGTTTTAGAGGGGCAGCACGATAACGGCATGACAAAAATAGGACAAATAATCGTGTAGGTGAACTAGGCGGGCTATTACCGGGAACTAAAACAACACATCATGAACAGGTTTGACAATAAGGGCAATTGCCCCTGCATTGAAGAAATAAAAGAAAAACGTTAAACAGAAAACAAAACAGCAGTGTGTAGGCACAGCCTCATTGGCATGCATCCCATGGAGGACCGCACAATAAGAGCAGTGGCAGAAAGTACCAGTGATTGGAAGTACTTCCTAACATTACCAATATCCAGGCAGGGGACCCGGAGGGAGGAAAGGACAAGTTCAGCGGAGCTCAGTACGTGGACGCTGGGTGGTGGAGCGACTGCGCTTATATGGTGGTTTGGAAGGGCTCAGCTGTGTAGCAGTGGGGGCCTGAGTATCGGTAGCCAGACCAGCGGAGGGACTCTTCGTCAAGGGGTCATTTGTGGTATCCATATCCGCGGGATAGTTGAGAAATCGTTCCGCTTCAGAGGGTGAGTTGAAAGTGCGGCGGGTGCCATTGGGAAAAGTAACGTGCAGAATCGCCGGATAGGCCAAAGTGAACTTGACATGGTTCTTAAAGAGGGAGGCACAGATTGGTGAAAACTCTTTTCTCAGTCTCATGACTTCAGCCGAGTAATCAGCGAACAGAAGCAGGGTAACGCCATCAACAGAAGGGGTGCGTTGGGAGCGGAACTTCTGTAGGATTGCATGTTTATCTGCATAGTTCAAGTATCTAGCAATGACCGCTCTGGGTTTGTTGCGCTGTTCTGAGAGCTGGCCTAGGCGGTGCGCTCGTTCCACAACACATGGGGTAGAAAGGCCCAGTTGAGCAGGAATAGTCACCATGCAGAGGTCCATTAGTTGTCCAGTGGAGACAGATTCGGGTAGTCCAACTATTCTTAAGTTGTTCCTCCTCGCCTGATTCTCAAAATCGTCCAATTTAATCCATAAGTCCCTGGTAGAACGTGTGAGGCGAGCAAGAGCAGCAGCCTGAGCAGTGGTGTCATCTTCCATGAGGGAGATCCGCTCTTCAGCCTGTGTAAGATGCTGCGCCTGGGCCTGTAATTCGCTGTGGTATTGTTCCATAGCCTTTTGTATCGCCGAGTCAATAGAGGATGTCAGCGTGGGCGTCAGTAAGGCTACCACCGCCTGGGCTATGTCGGCTGAGGGAATCGCTTCCACACCTGGGAGCAGAGGACAAGATTGCGAGGGCTCAGTGAGGTTGTGTGCCAGCGCCATATTGGACGAGGATTCGGCCGCGTCCGCCGTCGCAGACATCGTGGCGGTTAGCGATCGGTGTCCGGACCGCTCTACAAATCGGTCCATCAAGGGCACAAGGTCTTCCCCAGACAGCAGGAGGGGTCCCCGAGGTGGATGGCTGCTTTGTAGCCGATTAATAGGGGGTATGCGGCGGGAGCTGAGTCCGCTTACCTCCTCCTCATGTGGCGCCGGAACCGGAAGTCATAAGAGGTTTTTAATGCTGAAGCTTTCCTTTTGGTTACTTGTAGAGAGTGATTGGGATTATCTGTGGTGGGTCTGGAAGGCCAGAATCATTTGGGTAAAGGGTATTTGATTTAGCTGTCCCAATACCACTTATACAATGTTTCATTGAGTGCTCCTTTCTCCTATTATTTTAAAAGAAATTTATGGGACCACCATTCTCTCCCAGATGACCCCTCTTGGGCCCCCACCTTGCGTTCACATTATGAATTCCTGCTGACTTTGTGAGATAGTTAGGCAAAAGTTTACTGATTTTATTGGCTACTCCCCTCATTCTCCTGAAAAAGTTGATTGTTGTGTCAAAGAAACACATAAATGGGGTTGATTTACTAAAACTGGAGCGTGCAAACTCTAGTGTAGCTCTGCACAGAAACCAGCTTGCAGATTTTATTGTCAAAGCTTAATTGAACAAGCTAAAGTTAGAAGCTGATTGGATACCATGCACAGCTCCACCAGATTTTACACTCTCCGGTGTTAGTACATCAACCCCAAAGAGTTACTGTCCTTCAAGTTTCCCACCATTGATATTACATATAACACCAATATTATCATGGTGCCTTTGTGATATATTCACTGATTGTGATTATGTACAGTGGCAACATCTACAATACAGTGGTAGGAGACATGAACCAGAAGGTGTAACATTTATTTTATTAAGTGTGGATACATTCATTGTTGTTTACATCTTTGGAAATCTTGAGAAAAAAATTTTAAGGCAACTTTTTTTTCAAACATAAAATTTATTAATTTTAACTAGCATTTGGAATTCTATTTACAGCCTTATTTGAGACGCCTTAACAGTAGTGATATACTTTTCAATATTCTTCTACTGTACATGTCTGTATAAGGTTTGTTGAAATGGCCACTTTTAGTCTCCATGTTATGGGGTGACAATTGGGAGACAAGGATAGAGCCCGTCACCCAATAGCAGTAACTGCCCGAACAAAGACCTTCATGGCAGGATCATCAGGAATTATTTTAATGAATGTTGCAGAACTGAAAATGGTTAAGTGAACTTACATAAACAGGTTAAAAAAGCTTACCGTATATACTCGAGTATAAGCCGAGATTTTCAGCCTCTTTTTTGAGGCTGAAAGTGCCCCCCTCGGCTTATACTCGAGTCATCGCTGTCTGCCTGCTCGATCAGCGTGTCGAGCAGACAGACAGCGGCCATTCTATTCTAATTCAAAAGCCGCGCCTCCGGCTCCGCCTTCGCCTGTGATAGGCGGAACACTGAATTTCCCAGCAGCCTGTGTTCCGCCTATCACGGACATCCGCTCATCCTCGTACTACGGACGAGGATGAAAGGATGGCCGTGATAGGCGGAACACAGACTGCTGGGAAATTGTGTTCCGCCTATCACAGACAGGGAGGCGCGGCATTTGAACAGGAAAATGGGCGCCGACGAAGAGCGGTGATCCTGGGACGGGACCGGACGGAGGCTCGGCTCGGCTCGGGACGGGACCGGACCGGACGGAGTCTCGGGACGGGACGGGACCGGACCGGACGGAGGCTCGGCTCGGGACAGGACGGGACCGGACGGAGGCTCGGGACCGGACGGAGGCTGGGGACACAGGTAGGCTGGACACACAAGGCCTCACACACACACACACACACACACACACACACACACACACACACACACACACACACACACACACACACACACACACACACACATGGATGGACACACACACAGGGATGGACACACACACAGGGATGGATGGATGGATGGATGGACGGACACACACACAGGGATGGATGGATGGATGGACGGACACACACACAGGGATGGATGGATGGATGGACACACACACACACACAGGGATGGATGGATGGATGGACACACACACACACAGGGATGGATGGATGGATGGACACACACACAGGGATGGATGGATGGATGGACACACACACAGGGATGGACAGGCATATCTCACCCTCGGCTTATACACGAGTCAATAGGTTTCCCAGTTTTTTGGGGGTAAATTGGGGGCCTCGGCTTATACTCGGGTCGGCCTATACTCGAGTATATACGGTATATGAGTTTTTACTGGTTGGGTTTTCATCTACCGGTACTTTTAGGATCAGATGAAAAAAACTTATTTGGGTGAGGAACAAATGTATATTTAGTTTGACTCAGTCTGACGTCTCTGAATATTTTTCTGAGGGCAAGAATGTAAAGATGCTTAGATGAGAGAATTGGAATCTGAAAATAATTACTAATATTGAAATAATTACCTTGACCTTGCTTTATTTTCTGATAATTAGCAGAGTTGTTCATTGTTTTAAAAAGGCATAATTGAACAGTATAGAAATATTATAAGCATGTTTGCGTATGTTAAAACAGGTTCAGAGACCTGTTTTACTACAAATTGGCCTAGTAGTATTACTATTATTCTACATCTTTCAGTTCATTTCCTGCATTTAACATAGTGCCAACAAATTATACAGCACTGTACAAAGAACATACTGTAAAGCCATTCACATCGGTCCCCGTCTATAAAAGACCTCCACCCTCCCTACCATACTTGTACGACCAACACTAGCACAGGTGTGGTCAGACACTAATTAACCTCCTCATAAGTATTAGGTAGCGTAAGGAAATTGGGGCACCTACAATGAAAACCACTTAGAGAGCATTTCTGATGGGAACTGCACCCAAAAAAGACATGTGCAGTTTGTTTCAATTTTTATTATTTGGAGATTTGGATACATCTGAATACCCAAATTACAGTATAAACAAAATTTACCAAACGCTCCGAATATACAAATTTCCCAATTTTTTTTTGAAATTTGAATCAAATTTTACATCAAATTCCAGTTGAATTTGAACTGTAAACATGTTTCTGAAATCAAGACTGTGCATGTTATTAGAGTATATATGTATTAAAGTGGTTGTAAACCCACGAACATAACAAACAAACAAACAAAAAAATCCTGCAAAGGCATGATGAGCTAGTATGCATAGCATACTAGCTCATTATGTATTACTTACCTTAGATTGAAGCCCCCGTAGTGGTCCTCGTTCACCGCTCTGGCCGGCGACATCGCTCCTGGAGTTACTACCGGGTATTGCGGGCTCCGACACTGTTATTGGCTGGAGCTCTGATGACGTCACTCCCACACATGCGCACGGGAGCCGCCAGTAACGCCAAAGTCTAACTGAAGCAACGGCACGTACTGCCATTGCTTCAGTGCACATGTGCATTATGTTGCCACATGCAGATGCAGGGAAGATCTCCTAAACGGTGCAGATTTAGGAGATATCCATGGTAGCTTCAGGTAAGCCTTATAATAGGCTTACCTGTAGCAAAAAGTGGCTGCAAAGGGTTTACAACCACTTTAAGCAAAAGCTGATTTAAAGAGTCATTGTAATCATTTGATGAAGATTTTTCTTTTGTTTGTTAAATTTGCCACATTTGAATCAAAAAAAAAAAATCTAAAGTTTTTGATTTGGCCAATTGGAACTGTAATAGCATAAGGGGCGGGGCCACCATGTGACATCGCCCCGTGACCCAGCCCCGTATGCCTATATATGTCACCGAGCAACGTGTCCCATTACAGCGGGAAAGAGCATTGTGTCAACATCGTAAGAAGAGAAGAAGAAGAAGAAGACGGCGGCGGCGACGATGACGAATGAGAAGACTGGGCCAACGCTAGTAAAAGAGCTGGAAGAAGATAGCGCAGGAGCCTGGCAGAAGAACCGAAGAGCGGGAGAAGTGGCCAGAAAGCACAGAGACGTCGGAAGAAGACCCCCGGTCGACAAAGGCAACGAATGAGAAAGCCGTGCTCCTCCGCTAGCAAAAGAGCGGCAAAAGAGTAGAAGATAGCGGAGGAGTCTGGCGAGAAGACCCCCGAAGTCAGAAGAAGACCCCCGGAGCTGCCTATTGAACTACTTTAAAAACCTGTGTTGTGTGTTTTTTTATTGACACTCTTTCCCCCAGGTGAATGGATAGGGGTATGATGTACCCCATACTCATTCACATAGGGTGGGGGGCCGAGATCCGGGGCCTCCTTATTAAAGGGGGCTCCTGGATTCCGATAAGCCCCCCGCCCGCAGACCCCAACAACCAATGGCAAGGGTTGTCGGGAAGAGGCCCTTGTCATCGCCACGTAACGTGTCCCAGGCATTACAGCGGGAGAGAGCTTTTGTGTCAACATCGGAAGAAGAGATGATGAAGAAGAAGAAGACGATGGCAACGGTGATGGCGGCAACGATGAAGACGAACGAGAAGAGTGGGCGAACGCTAGTAAAAGAGCCCTGCGGAAAAGCGGGAGAAGAGGCCGGAAAATGCGGAGAAGTCGAAAGAAGACCCCTGAAGTCGGAAGAAGACCCCAGTTTGGCGATGACGACAAAGGAGAAAGTGGCAAAAGAACAGAAGATAGCGGAGGAGCCCGGCGAGAAGACTACCGAAATCAGAAGAAGTCAGAAGAAGAACCCCGGAGCTGCTTAATAAACTACTTTAAAAACCAGTGTTGTGTGTTTTTTTATTGACACTTTTTCCCCCCAGGTGAATGGGTAGGGGTACGATAAGCCCCCCGCCCGCAGACCCCGACAACCAACGGTCAGGGTTGTCCGGAAGAGGCTCTTGTCCTCATCAACATGGGGACAAGGTGCTTTGGGTTGGGGGGCCACAGGGCCCCCCTTCCCCAAAGCACCCACCCCCCCCATGCTGAGGGCACGCGGCCTGGTACGGTCCAGGAGGGGTGGCGCTCGCTCGTCCCCACCCCCTATTCTGACCAGCTGGGCTGCGTGCTCGGATAAGGGTCTGGTATTGACTTTTCAGAGTAGGGGTTACCCTTAAAACCCATACCAGCCGACGGGGGCTCCTAAGGTGTCAATTTCGTCGATGGAAGTGGCAATATTGACTTCCTTCGCTAGTCCCGCCGTGCCTGAAGTCACATTCAAAATGAACGGACTTTAGTGCATGTGTGGGCAAGTCCATTCATTTGGAAAGTCCGGTGGACCTCCGCCAAAAAAAGTCAGTTCGTGTGTGGGCAAGTCTGCTCGTTCGGAAAGTCCGGCGGACCTCCGCTGGAAAGTCCGGCGGATTGTCTGCCGGACTAAGTCTGCTGGATAGCCTGATCGTGTGTACGCGGCATTAGATGCCAGTGCATTTAGAGACTTTAGTATTAGGGTGAACTTCTACTGTAACAGCTTAACACCCATTGGCATATGACGTCCACAGATGGGATCATCCATTCTGGGCGGGCATCATATGACGGCCTCGGCTTCCCGGTGGTATAGGGCAGTGTTTCTCTACTCCAGTCCTCAAGGTGCACCAACAGGTCATGTTTTCAGGATTTCCACTATTTTGCACAGGTGATTTGATCAGTTTTCACTGCCTTAGTAATTACCATGGCTGTTTCATCTGAAGGGAAATCCTGAAAACATGACCTGTTGGTGTGCCTTGAGGACTTGAGTTGAGAAACACTGGTATAGGGGGACCAGTCCCCCCGTTTTCCTTACATGAACCCACGAACTTGTCCCACGGGGACGCGCTGTCTCTCTGCTAGGGGTCTCTCGGCTGTTGATTGGATAGATTGAGAGCAGCGCAGCCATTGGCTCCCGCTGCTGTCAATCAAATCCAATGACGTGGCCACCGGGGGCGGGGCTGAATCCTGCATTAATCGTCTATGGACCCCAAATGCTGGATTCAGGAGCATGCCCGCAAGGTAACCCCCCCGGAGTGCGCTTCTCCGAGGGGGTTATCAGATGTGGGGATGAGCCACGAAAGCCGCCGAGGGACCCCAGAAGAGCAGGTTTGGGGCCACTCTGTGCAAAACGAGCAGAACCATGGAAGTAAGTATGATATGTTTGTTATATAAAAAAAAAAAAACATGAACCTTTAGTGTCACTTTAACTGAAACATAGTAAACTATGCTTACTGTGCTTCAGTTTGTGAATGAACAGGAAGCCACTCAGCACAGAGCACTTCCCATTCATTCACTGTCCAGTGCAGCTGAGGCTGCAGAGAAAGGGACTGGATGATCTCTGTCCCCTTTCTCTCTGATAAGACCACCAATATTTAATCAAAGCCCTCCTATGGGGCTCCTAAAAAAATAATAAAAAAAATAAAAAAATAATATTGTAAAAAATAATTAAAAAATAAAATTGTGAAAAATAAAAAATAAAAATTATAAAAATAAAAACTACTGACAGTGTCCACTGCCCTACTGTCACCAATCTCTGCTCTGTTGACACCACTCTGCTGATATACACACATGTGTGTCTGTGCTCTGGGGTGCACACCCTAATGCAGTAGGCTGCACACACCTATGTGTCTCAAAGAGATCACAGTTCATCCCCCGACAATGCTTTTTATCTTTCTTATTCCACAGTAGGCTAATATGCTGGCCCAAAATCATCAGAACTCTAGTCATTCATATATATGGGAATTTTGAAGCTTATGTTTCTACCATCAATTCAAGAAAATGGAGATTTAAAGTACTTGTAGGAATTCTAAACAACGTTGCCAATCCAAAGCTACAGGCAGACATAATTACCCCTAGTGTTTTTTTATGATTTTTAAAGTGTATAGACATGCAAACACTTCAGTGTAAACTACCCTCCCTATATTCCAAAAAGTGTGTCAAGTGCAAGAACCGGACAGAAAAAGTGGCAACGCTCCCAGATCCTGACAATGAGAAACTGTATTTGTAATTTTTGTACGTCATGTCATTAAATGAATTTCACCAGATATAAAAACAAATTTGCATAAAATTGTAATTTGTATTCACCGCAAATAGTTGCCCATCCCTAAAATGCTACATATATAGCCAAAAGAATCTGAAATAATTATACATTAGGTGATTTATAGGA
Source organism: Lithobates pipiens (assembly GCF_037356315.1). Classification (NCBI taxonomy): domain Eukaryota; kingdom Metazoa; phylum Chordata; class Amphibia; order Anura; family Ranidae; genus Lithobates; species Lithobates pipiens. The sequence goes on along the minus strand of NW_027507788.1, from coordinate 182,648,891 downwards.
TAAAGATTATTAGTATCAGCAACATTTGTAAGTGAAATGTGCGGTGCTGCAAGTCTGGTCTTATCAGTCCTATTTTATTTTTTATTTGCACCACCTAGGTGACTCTACCCCTCAACTAGAAAGTGGTATCTCAATATATACTGTATATATATATATATATATATATATATATATATATATATATATATATATATATATATATATATATAGCACTAACCCCCGAAGGAGCTGCTGGTTATTTTTGGGCTTACCGTTACCTTAGTTCTCCTTGTGACGCACTTAGGGGATGTTCCGTGGTAGATGGCCCAGTAACTTGAGACTGACAATAGATCCAGTTGAATGGATTTTATTTGCAAACGGGTTGGAAAGGGAAACTCAGGTACTCTCAAAGTCAAAGTCTACAAACGTTAAGGAACTTGCTTACTTTGACTGCATCCAGAGAATAGCCATTCTCAGCTGGATGAACACTCAGATTGGACAGTCCCTCTCTCACAAGGCCTAGCAGCCAACCGGGTGCTTACTCAGGAACAAAGTCTTTATCACCGACGTTGTAGCAGAACACGTAGGGAAAATAAGCGATAGAACACTTGTAGGATACCTGGATCTTTCAGCCCACTTGGCGATAGCCCCAAGACCGGATTCTCTTGGTTACTTCAGCCCTTCCAGGCTCATGTTAAGAAACCAACCTCACGCGTGGTATTCTTCTAAAGAGTCCTCCCCTGGAATGCTCGAAGTATACTGGGTCTCTCTCGGATCGGAGACAGCACCCATCCACCTCAGAGTCCTTCCTCAGTTCCCCTGCCTTGGGCTAGCCAGCCCCGAGGCATCAAAGTTGGGTGGAACCGCACCCCAGGCCATAGCCTTCCTGGGGGCTGGTTAGGACGACCAGGACCATATACTCAGCACAGCATACTGGACCAGAACCCCGAACAATGTGACGTCCGTGTCTTAAATACCCTCTCCCAGAGGGCACAGCAGGAGGGCCACTCCCACTGACCTGACTCCGAGAGGGAATAATTCAAGTGCTAACTAGACCATAGTTCCACGCCTGCCACCAGAGACAGTGCCCCCTGTGGCCAGGCCGAACATCCCACAGTCCAGCCAGACTGACACAGAGCCAAATTTAGTTAAATATGCCCAAACTAAACTGTAGTTTGGGTAAAGATTTTAATTTTGAAAACATAGCGCGTGCTCTTCTATATATATATATATATATATATATATATATATATATATATATATATATATATATGTATATGTATATATATATATATATATATATATATATATATATATATAATTTATTTATTTTTTTGTATTTTTTTTTTCTTGGGTGAAGATCAAGTTAGGGGATGAGTGAGAAGAAGAAGAAGACGTACTCTCACTACTGGCCTGAAGACACAGTGTTCTCTAGTCTCTAGATTTAATCAAATTTTAAATGAGGAACATAATGCAGAGTGACAGAGCTGACATAAATAGGAATATTTGCATCTAATAAATGCTATAAAGCTTAAGTAAAATATTTAAAGTGTTTTCATTAAATGTATTTCACAATATGGTTTTCCTAAATACAGCATAGGATAGGACAGGGATATATTCTACAAGAGAAAGGGTGCATGGAAAATAAAAGGGTCTTTCTTGTTCATGGTAGAGATATCCAGTCCACTCATGAAACTCATAATAATCAGCAGATAAAACTTAAAAAGACTAAAAACTTAAAAAGACTTAAAAACTAAAAAAGAAAGTATACAGGATACATATTTTATGTTTTTGAGCCTACTCCTAATTTTTAAAGTGTATGTAAACCCTAAAAGTTCACCACTAAAAAACAATTCCATTCAAGTATGTATTGTTAACCCTTCTATTGCTCTCATAATTGGTAAGATTGAATAAAGACATCAATCTGTCAAGTTCAACCTGTGTGGGTGTGTGTATGCAATCCAATGACCTGGAAGGACTGATAACTATCCCCCTGTTTGGCAAAGTTTGGCATCCTACTATTTTGGTAAAGAAACACTTTTCATGTTGAAGGCTTCTCCAAGGTTTTGCTGCTTCCAGCCTTGTGGCCTGCCAGGCAATGGATTTTGATACAACTGCTCTAGAAGTACGGACTGTTCTACAGCGGGTATAGCCGATATAGGTCACCATTTAACAAATTCCCTCTTAATGGAGAACAGTTCAAATACAAGCTCAGGTGGGATCCCGAACCCTTCAGGGTTCCTTCAGTCCACATAGAACAAATATTACATGTAATAGAAAGGTCTTTGTAACCAGGGCTCACCAAATCCAGGCACCAGGTCACCATGGCAAAAGGAAATTGCATCCTGGTGCCCGGGCTGCTGCCTGAATGCTTCCACACACCCCCTGCTATGTATCCTGGACTCTGCTTGCCCATCTGCAGGCCTGGGACTGGCATAGTGTTGCTGCCATTGAAGGGACATGTATGGCATTACTTCTGGGCCTCTGTTGACAGTTTTCCTGGCCTTGAATGTAATTCAGTCCAGTGTGCATTGCATCACATTCAGTGGAGCACAGGGGAGACATGCAGGGCCTTTTAGAGAACCTGCAACCTAAAAAAATCATCACTTTTTGTCCCCTATGTGATAAAAAAGAGGTTAAGAAAAAAAAAAAGGAATAAGTAATGATGTGTACAGTGCCTATAGTAGCCAGTCATATTTTATCCTTATTTTATTTATCACAGTCAGATCAATGAAATATGCTTTATGTTAATAGTGTTAAAGTTGTTCATTTATTTAATATTTATTTCTGTAGCTTAATTCTGTATAAAACATTTAACAGTGTAATTTAATAAAATAATTTATGAGAGCGTGTTTACGGGCGGGATTAGAGGCGGAGCATGGTAGGGGTTGGGTGGGACAACTGGTGGCGAGTCACTCTTAAGGCCTGGCTAGTAGCGCAGGACTTGACATTTTGAGCCCTGTGTTTATGTTAATATCATTTCCCATATCCATGAATATTGCATTCACTAAGATTGCCATCGAAGCCCTTGTACACATGGTTGGAGATTCCGACGGAATGTGTCCGATCGGATCGTTTTGTCGGATAATCCCACTGTGTGTGATCTCCATTGGACTGTTTCCATCGGAGTATCCGACAGGCCAAGTTTTCCAACTTGTCGGTAAAATTTTCCGACAACATGATCTGATCGGACCTTGTCCGATCATGTGTAGAGAATTCCGATCGGACAAAGTGCCACACATGCTCAGATCAAATTCCTAGACCAAAGCTATTGGCTACTAGCCTGAACGTAGTCCCGTTGTAACGAAATAACGTCATCACATTCTGAACGATCGGATTTTCCCACAACTTTGTCCGACCGTGTGTATGCAACAGTTTTGGACAAAATGCGTCTGACAAAATCCGACGGACAAAATCCGATGGATTTGGTTGTCGGAATGCCCGACCGTGTGTACAAGGGCTAAGAGTTTTTTGAAAGTATCGACAGTTCCTGCTGACACCAATGATTCTGGAAAGGATCCACATCCTTATCGCTCCAAAAGTAAAGAACCCCCAACCCAGTTTAAGGTTGAACCTCCTCCTGCGTGTCTTCTTAAACTCTCTGAAACTGAATAGGTCCTCCCCATGCTAGAAGCACCATTGAGGTATTTGTATATCGCTATAATATCTCCTCTTAAGCATTGTTTCTCCAGAGAGAATAAGTTATGTGTTTGTAATCGTTCTTTGTAACTGAGGCCCTCCAGTCCCCTTATTAGCTTTGTTGTCCTACTCTGTATTTTCTCCAGTTCCAGCACATCCTTTTTGATTACTGGTGTCCAGAACTGGAAGGCATACTCACCTTGTAGCCAGAAACAGGAAAAGGCAGATCCAAAACATTGCATCTTCATTGTATATACAACAACAAAAACAGATAAGGTACATATGTAATCCAAACAGAAAGTTGGTTTTAAGGAATTTACACTTCAATGAAGCATTACTGAGAATAATTCCATAATATGCACTGTATATATTTTCACGCAGTTATTTATAAAAATCAGCCCTGTGAAGAGAGATATGTTAAGAGAGAGTATAAACAGCAAAGAAGGAAAGAGAAGAGGGGATAAAAAAGGTGGTGGTAGTGAGAGGAGGTGAGGAGAGGAGGAAGGGGAGCTGAAGTAATGCAATGGCTCATCACAGAGACAATATGTGGGTGGAAGTGTCCATATGGCCAGTTATGCGCCCAGCAGGGCTTTCCCTTCATCAGAAAAGATGAACATATTCCACAGTCTCCAGATGGAGACTACTTGTTGTGTTTATGTTGTGCTGTTAATATCAAATCTTCAATTTTCTTGATTTCTTCCACTTTTTGAAGCCAGGAACTGATAGCAGGGGAATGCGGGTTTTTCCAATTCAAGGGTATACAAGACTTGGCAGCATTTAAAAGGTAACTTATTATGGCCTTTTTATAGATTTTCTCTGGGATGGATGACACATGCAATAAGAAAAAAGCCGGGTCAGCAGGCATCTCAAAATCAGTGAACTCCTGAGTAATCCCCCGCCCCTCTTTCCAATGGTGTTCAATTGTAGGGCAAGACCAAAAAATGTGGAGTAGCGTTCCCTTTCCCCCCTGGAACCTCCAGCAGCGATCTGTGGAGGTAGGGTAGAATTTATGTAAGAGGTACGACGTATGGTACCACCTATGGTTACAATTTTGAAATCGGTTTCCTGGGTATTTGTGCAAATGGACAGTTTAAGGGCACACCTAATATTGTTACATTTTTTCTTTATTGTGAAAGTGCGCCGTAGATCTGTTTCCCAATGCTTCAGACAAGGCAGATCTGGTTGTTCAATAGGAGATATCAGTAAATTGTAGGTTTTGGAAAGGATTCTAGGTATGGTTCCTTCCTCAGAGCAGTATTCCTCAAAAGTGGTCAAATTGTGACTTAAACCTCTAGGGTTTGGTAGAGAAAGTAGATGGTATAACTGCAGAGCGGTCCAGAAGGTAAGACGAAAGGGGCCTGTAGCTGCCATTAAAGATGCAATGGAAAACCCTCTGCCATGTGACAGAATGTGGAATGCTTGATGACAACCGGTTTGATGTAAGTTCCGGAAAGCTGATCTTGTAAGCCTGGTAGAAAATGGGGGTTTCCCAATACTGGGAATAGAGGAGAATCTCACGTGAATAGGGAAGCTTGTAAGAAATGGTGCGAACAGATATGTAATGTGGGTCCTATCAAGGGGTGTAGCTTTAACGTATGTGGTAGATCATTATTACACCAAGGGGCTCCCAGTAGTGGTATATCCGTTTAGCTTGCTCAATTTGCGCCAACGTTTGGTTGCATAATGATCAATCTACCGAGATGGGTAGCTTGATGGTATTTCATCACATCAGGGACTGCAAGGCCCCCATACTGTTTGGGTAGTGAGAGTTGACGACAGGGATTACGAGGGTGTTTATGTGCCCAGATAAACTTGAGAACAGGGAGTCAATGGACATGGATATGCAGAGTGTCCAAGAAATATAAATACATGAGAGATTGAGGAGAGATTTAATCAGCAGTATCGCTTTCCAGGAGAGCTTGTCCCTCATCAGAGAAAACAGACAGGTTCCATAAAGTCCAGGTTTTGAAGTATTGGTCATGTTGGTTCCTGGATGAAAGGACAAGGTCTTCCATTTTGTTTATGTCCTCTACTTTTCTAAGCCAGATGCCAATGATTGGTGGATATGGAGATTTCCAGTTAAGAGGGATACATTATTATTATTATTATTATTCATGATTTATATAGCGCCAACAGTTTACGCAGCACTTTACAATGTAGAGGAGGGACAGCACAATTACAATACAGTTCAATACAAAAGAGAGCTCGTAGAGCTTACATTCTAAAGGAAGGGGGTGGTGGTACAAAAGGCAATAGATGCGGGGAATGATTTGATGGGGTTGTTAGATGGATGTGGGATAGGCTTCCCTGAATAAGTGAGTTTTCAGGGATCTCCTAAAGGTGGACAGGTTAGGGGCTGATCGGATATACCAGGGCAGTGAATTCCAAAGGATAGGAGAGGCTCTGGAGAAGTCCTGAAGACGAGCATGAGAGGAGGTAACAAGGGCGATAGAGAGCAGGAGGCCCTGGGAGGAGTGGAGGAGATACATGCTTTGGCATCGTCAAGAAGATAGCAGAAAACAGATTTCTTATACATTTTCTCCGGACTAGCGAAGGCATGAAGGAGAAAGAAGGCTGGGTCATCCAGAATAGGATGCTCCTTAAATTTCTGTATGATTTGATTGACCATTTTCCAAAAGTTTGCAAGTTTAGAGCACGACCAGAAGATGTGTAAGAGTGTTCCTCGCTCCTTTTGGCATCGCCAGCAATGGTCTGATGTTGAGAGGAAGAATTTGTATAATTGTGATGGGGTATAATACCATATTGATAGGATTTTAAAATAAGTCTCTTATATTCTTGTACTGATAGAAGATTTGTGTGTGAACCGAAGAATATGGTGTCCTTGGTTTGGGTTGAATTGACGGTCTAGATCCCATTCCCAACTGATTAAACCCAGGAGTCGATAGTTTTCTGGGGATGTGATCGACAAGTTGTAGGTGAGGGAGAGTACATGCGGCAGGACTCCGGTGTCCAAAGAGCACTCTTTAAGAGGTTGATCAAAATCACCGGGTGGCGGTATGGATTTTAAGAAATGGCAAAGTTAAAAAGGCTTTCCAAAAATCCAACCAGAAAGTACCTGAGGGGTCCATGAATGCTAGCATTGATGACCATCTCCCTGAAGTCAGGAAATGAGAGGCTTGAAAGTAGCCTGATTTGAACAAATTTTGGAAGATTAAGTCGCAAAATCCCGGTGTGAACAGTGGGTTTCCCAATATGAGAAATAAAGGCAATTTCCAAGAGGAGACAGAAGCTTGTGTGAAGAGATGAGCGAATAGATGCGTAGTGGGCCAATAAGGGGGCAGCGCTTCATATTAGTGGGCAGTGATTCATAACACCAAGGTGCCCTTTGGAGGGGTATTTCACTTTGGGCTTGTTCTAAACAAGGCCATAGCTTGGTGTCTTGGTGTCAGCACCAGTCAATGAGCCTACCCAAGTGTTTTTGAGTGGTAATATGTGTGTAGGTCTGGTATTGCTAAGGCTCCATGTTGTTTGGGCAGGGAAAGTATTCTCCTGTTTAGATATGGTAGTTTGCGAGCCCAAATCAAATCTATAAACAGTGATTGCGTCAGTTTAAAGTAACTAGAGGGGATTACATATCTCAGCTACCATGTGCCCTTTTGTTTTATCAATTCATTTATTACGCATTTAGAATTACCAAACATTTAAAATTTGCAGATCCAATCATCCATAATAAGCCAGCTCTTCACTAAAGTAACACAACTCTTGCACCGTTAAGGATATGCATGCTTTTTGTTCTGTCAGCCATATAGTATGCCAAAGTAGGTCAACTTGTAGGTGCCTCTCAGCTGCCTAAAGTGGGAAAACCTCCAGCTAGTGGCCTACAGTATCACGAGTCAACCATGGGCTGGACTGTTAAGTCAGTTCCCAGCCCCGGTGCTCATTGAAGACCATCATGTGGGTGAATCATGCAAAGATCGTGAGTTCATAACCTCCTCACTCTATCCCCCTGATCTGCTTCTTTACTGACCATCCGTCCAGGGCCCATGCAAAAGGGGGGCCAAGACCAGCTGATGCCTTAAACAATTTAGAGGTCGTCAACCACCGCCAAGGATATAAACTTCATTTCAACTAGTTATCACCACCTAGATTGAAAAAGTTTGCACTTAACATTTCAACAGACACTGCTCCAGTATTCATCTTCAGCCTGGCACATTATACATTGCTTGCCATTTATTTGGCTGTGCATCCCTCCTCTTAGAGGCACAAGTCTCTCCTTGTCTGGTACATATAGTCAGTAAAAAGGCATTGCAGTGGCTTTTTAAAACTTTTCTAACAATTATTAAAAAATTATATATTCTTTGCACATAGAGCGCATTACAGTTTCAAACACTCGTGGTGATTAGTGATGGACGAACTTCCGACGGGACGTTTCGCGAACGCGAAATGCGAACGGACCCAAACGTTCGCGAAACCGACCGTTCGCCGCGGGCCCCATTGACTTCAATGGGAGGCGAACTTTGCAAACCTTCATGTCGAATTTGCGGCCACGTGGTAATTATTAGGGGGTAAAACGTAGTCCCACCATCTGGACAATGACATAATACATGTATGAGGTGAATTTGGGATCGATAACTACAAGCATTTTTATTTTATTTGGGAAATTGTTCTAACAATTCAGGACTATGGAGTTAATGAAGGCAATGGAGGAGAGGGAAGGTCAGGGACCAGGGTAGGCAAAGAAGAGGGTGCAGGAGATGATCACCAGCAGCGTGACATACCGGAATGACACATGCACCGTGATAGAGGCATCTGACAGCAGCACCGTAATACAGAGCACTGACAGCAGCACCGTGACATACAGCGCTGACAGCAGCACCGTGACATACAGCGCTGACAGCAGCACCGTGACATACAGCGCTGACAGCAGCACCGTGACATACAGCGCTGACAGCAGCACCGTGACATACAGCGCTGACAGCAGCACCGTGACATACAGCGCTGACAGCAGCACCGTGACATACAGCGCTGACAGCAGCACCGTGACATACAGCGCTGACAGCAGCACCGTGACATACAGCGCTGACAGCAGCACCGTGACATACAGCGCTGACAGCAGCACCGTGACATACAGCGCTGACAGCAGCACCGTGACATACAGCACTGACAGCAGCACCGTAAGCAGCCCCAGGAGGAAGTCAGCACAGCACAGGGATGGTGTGATCCCCTCATAATAAGAACCCCCAGGAGGAAGTCAGCACAGCACAGGGATAGTGTGATCCCTTCATAATAAGAACCCCCAGGAGGAAGTCAGCACAGCACAGGGATATCATAAGCAGCCCCAGTAGAAATATGACACCGCTCAACCTCTTCAAAGAGGAGGGTAGGGGCATATAGTACGGTGTGCTTTTTTGGGTCAAGGAAGTGAGCCAAATGAATTAAGAAGGTCTGTGTGCTTGATTAAAAAAATAGTTTATAGACATATACATGGTCTACTGGTCACATGTGTTGAATTCCTCCGAGATCCATGCCTCATTCATTTTTAGAAATGTGAGGTAGTTAACACTGTGGTGAGCTAGGCGAGTACGCTTATCGGTCACAATCCCCCCTGCTGCGCTGAACGTCCTTTCGGACAGGACACTGGATGAGGGGCAAGCCAACAGTTCGATTGCAAATTGGGCAAGCTCTGGCCAGAGGTCAAGCCTGCCCACCCAGTAGTCTAGGGGTTCATCACTCCTCAGAGCGTCCACATCGGCCGTTAACCCAATGTAGTCGGACACCTGACGGTCTAGGCGTTCCCTGATGCTGGATCCGGATGACACCTGTCGATGGGTCGGCTGAAAGAATGACCTCATATCCGAAGTCACCAACACATCTTCAAACCGGCCTCTTCTTGCAGGCGCTGTTGGATTGGTACCCGCAAATCCTTCTCTGGGAGTGGGAATTGCTCCTCTGCCAGCGCACGCAAAAGCAGAATGCAGCATTTCTCGAAGCAAGGCCTGGAAGTGCTGCATTCTGACAGCCCTCTGCGACGGCGGTAACATTTCCGCCATTTTGTGTTTGTACCGGGGGTCTAAGTACGTTGCCACCCAGTACTGGTCCTTGACCCTCATGCTTTTTATACGGGGGTCCCTATTAAAACACTGGAGCATGAAGGCCCCCATTTGCACTAAAGTGGAAGCGGTGTGGTGGCCTGGCTCCTGCTCATCATCCAGGATAATGTCGTCCTCTTCATTCTCCTCTCCCCATCCTCGCACAACAGGGATCCCAGAAAGGTTTAAAGCATGCTCTTCTTGCTCCTGCTCATCCGCCCCGGCACCATCCTCCTCTGACTCCTCATCAGACTCCTGTTGTTGACTTGTCTCAGATAGAGTAGCCCCCCCTGGGAATTCATCCAGCATTGCGACTTCCTCATCTTCCCGCTCCTGCTCCTCCACAGCCTGATCAATGACACGACGCAATGCACGCTCCAGAAAGAAGGCATAAGGTACCATGTCACTGATGGCGCCATGGCTGCGACTGACCAGTTTGGTGATCTCCTCAAATGGCCGCAGAAGTCTGCATGTGTCGCGCATGAGCAGCCACTGGCGCGGTGAAAAAAAACCCAGCTCCCCAGAACCGTTTCTTTCGCAGAGTTCATACAGGTAGACGTTAACTGCACGTTTCTGCTGGAGCAGCCTATCAAGCATATAGAAGGTTGAGTTCCATCGCGTCGGGCAATCGCAAATAAGACGTCTGACCGGCAGATGGTGTCGCCGCTGAATGTCAGCAAGGCGAGCCATGGCCGTGTAAGATCTTCTGAAATGGGCCGAGATTTTCCTTGCCTGCCGCAAGATGTCCTGGACCCCAGGGTATTTGACAAGGAATCGCTGCACGACCAAGTTTAAGACGTGTGCCATGCACGGCACGTGCGTGATTTTGCCCTGTTTCAATGCGCTAAGCAGATTGGCACCGTTGTCACACACCACTTTACCAACTGTCAAATTGAGCGGTGTTAGCCACTCATCTGCCTGTGAACGCAAAGCTGAAAGGAGTGCCGGGCCAGTGTGGCTCTTTGCTTCCAGGCACAACAGACGCAGCACGGCATGGCAACGTCTCACCTGGCATGTGGAATAGGTTCTGGGGAGCTTGGGCGGTGCAGTGGAAGAGACGCTAGCAGCGGAAAAGGAGGAGGCAGCTGAGGAGGAGAGGGAGGAGGATGGAGTAGGAGGAGGAGAAGAAGAGTCAGGCCTGCATGCAATCCGTGGCGGTAAAACCAAATCTACACGGGTGCCACGGGTTACATGCTTGACGGCCGTCAGAAGGTTCACCCAGTGGGCAGTAAAACTGATATACCTTCCCTGCCCGTGTTTGCTAGACCACGTGTCTGTGGTCAGATGTATCTTGGCACCGACACTGTGTGCCAGAGATACATTCACTTGCCGCTGAACATGGCCATATAGCTCTGGGATGCCCTTCTCTGAGAAATACTTCCTTCCTGGGACCTTCCATTGTGGTGTTCCAATGGCCACAAATTTGCGAAAGGCCTCCGAGTCCACCAGTTTATATGGCAGTAGTTGGCGGGCTATGAGTTCTGACAAGCCAGCCGCCAACCGTTGGGCAAGAGGGTTATCCGGCATCATCATTTTTTTACGCTCAAACATTAGGCCCACGGAAGCCTGCCTTTTTGCAGAAAAATGTGAGCTTGGCGTGATGGAAGGTGGAGTGGAGGACAATTGTGAGGAGAGAGGAGAAGGAGAAGTAGAAGACGAGGCTGGACGGTGAGAGCCTGCAGTGTGGCTTTGTGTGTTCCGTTGCTCCCACTGGGCTCGGTGATGGCTGCTCATGTGCCTTCTTAAGGCGGTCGTCCCTAGGTGAGTATTGGGCTTACCGCGACTAACGCGTTGACTGCAAAGATTGCAGATGGCAACGCTATTGTCAGCAGCGGACACGTTAAAAAAAGCCCACACTGCGGAGCCATGTGCCGGTGTCCTGGGAGCGCCAGATGTGACCGTACATGGTCGATGACTCGCTCCTGATACATTTGCAGTCTGCTTTGTCCCTGCTGTGCAATGTAAGTCATTGCTGCTTCTCCTCCCTATCTGCTGGTCCATATCTCCCTCTGAACTCCCCTCCTCTTCCTCTCTTGTGGGCACCCACGTGACATCACTAGACACGTCATCATCAACGTCACCTTCCCCACCGCTATAAGTAGAGATCTCGGAGTAGGCAGCAACACCGGGGACCAACCTCCTCCTTGGGCTGATCTGGGTACTGGCGTCAGACTGCTGAGTAGCGCTTGTTGCTACCTCCTCTTCCTGATCCAATACCAAGAGTGGCTGCGCATCAGAAATGTCCTCTTGATATGGATCGGAATATAATTCCAGTGACTCAAGCGGAAGGTATGTGGTGGTGGTGGTGGTGGTCGTGTTGTTGGTGGTAGTGTCTTTGGGGGTGCACATAGCAGAGAGTGAAGAAGAGGGTGCAGATCGAGAGGATGAGGAGGGTGCAGAAGAGTAAGGCTGAGCGAGCCACTCAACCAAGTCTGGTGCATCCTTTAAAGTAATTGAACGCACCTTCTGCAACTTCCCACTTTGGCTCAAGCCTGTTGCTCCTGCCCTACCCCTACCACCCCTGCGGAAGGGCCTGCCTCTTCCTCTGCATGTCATTTTTTAAATGACCCTGTGACAAAACTCTTAGTCCCTATACCGCTGAAGGACTGCTGCAGTATAGGTGAGCGGTCAGCAGTGGTGCACGTCAACCCTATCTATTGTGGACCTATAGCGGTCCTTACAGAACAGCAGACTGTACCGCACTCAAGCCTATGTACCGTAGCACCCTATACCAAGTTACCAGTCCTTATAAGAACTTTTGTGGACCAAGCAGGTTGTGTATTAGTGTTTAGCAGACTGTACGTCAGTCCCTATACCGCTGAAGGACTGCTGCAGTATAGGTGAGCGGTCAGCAGTGGTGCACGTCAACCCTATCTATTGTGGACCGATAGCGGTCCTTACAGAACAGCAGACTGTATCGCACTCAAGCCTATGTACCGTAGCACCCTATACCAAGTTACCAGTCCTTATAAGAACTTTTGTGGACCAAGCAGGTTGTGTATTAGTGTTTAGCAGACTGTACGTCAGTCCCTATACCGCTGAAGGACTGCTGCAGTATAGGGCAGCGGTCAGCAGTGGTGCACGTCAACCCTATCTATTGTGGACCGATAGCGGTCCTTACAGAACAGCAGACTGTACCGCACTCAAGCCTATGTACCGTAGCACCCTATACCAAGTTACCAGTCCTTATAAGAACTTTTGTGGACCAAGCAGGTTGTGTATTAGTGTTTAGCAGACTGTACGTCAGTCCCTATACCGCTGAAGGACTGCTGCAGTATAGGGCAGCGGTCAGCAGTGGTGCACGTCAACCCTATCTATTGTGGACCGATAGCGGTCCTTACAGAACAGCAGACTGTACCGCACTCAAGCCTATGTACCGTAGCACCCTATACCAAGTTACCAGTCCTTATAAGAACTTTTGTGGAACAAGCAGGTTGTGTGTTAGTGATTAGCAGACTGTACGTCAGTCCCTATACCGCTGAAGGACTGCTGCAGTATAGGTGAGCGGTCAGCAGTGGTGCACGTCAACCCTATCTATTGTGGACCGATAGCGGTCCTTACAGAACAGCAGACTGTACCGCACTCAAGCCTATGTACCGTAGCACCCTATACCAAGTTACTAGTCCTTATAAGAACTTTTGTGGACCAAGCAGGTTGTGTATTAGTGTTTAGCAGACTGTACGTCAGTCCCTATACCGCTGAAGGACTGCTGCAGTATAGGGCAGCGGTCAGCAGTGGTGCACGTCAACCCTATCTATTGTGGACCGATAGCGGTCCTTACAGAACAGCAGACTGTACCGCACTCAAGCCTATGTACCGTAGCACCCTATACCAAGTTACCAGTCCTTATAAGAACTTTTGTGGACCAAGCAGGTTGTGTATTAGTGTTTAGCAGACTGTACGTCAGTCCCTATACCGCTGAAGGACTGCTGCAGTATAGGGCAGCGGTCAGCAGTGGTGCACGTCAACCCTATCTATTGTGGACCGATAGCGGTCCTTACAGAACAGCAGACTGTACCGCACTCAAGCCTATGTACCGTAGCACCCTATACCAAGTTACCAGTCCTTATAAGAACTTTTGTGGAACAAGCAGGTTGTGTGTTAGTGATTAGCAGACTGTACGTCAGTCCCTATACCGCTGAAGGACTGCTGCAGTATAGGGCAGCGGTCAGCAGTGGTGCACGTCAACCCTATCTATTGTGGACCGATAGCGGTCCTTACAGAACAGCAGACTGTACCGCACTCAAGCCTATGTACCGTAGCACCCTATACCAAGTTACCAGTCCTTATAAGAACTTTTGTGGAACAAGTGAGTTGTGAATGTTTAGCAGACTGCAGCAGAAGGGCAGCAGTCAAGTATAATATCCTTTCTATATTTGGAAGAAAGAATATTATACATGTACAAGCCTATTACTGTACCACTGATACCAGTCCTGAAAAGAACCTTTGTGGAACTAATAATAACAGCAAGTCTTTAAAATTACCCTCACTGCCTGACAACACTGCTTCCTTCCTGTCCCTATACAAATTGGCAAAAAAAGAGAACGATTAGTGGTTACTGGAACAGCTCTTTTGTGGACCTTGATAGTAACAGCTAATGATGATGATGATGATGATGATGATGAAAGACTAATCTGGCTGTCCCTGTAGCATACACCGTCCTTTCCCTTTCTCTAAACTAACAAAAGACACTCAGGCTGCTGCAAGAATCAGCAGCACAGCAAACCTATCAACACCTAACACCTATACCAGTCCTGAAAAGAACTTTTGTGTACCAAATAGCTAGTGGTTTATCTCTCCCTACTCCACACAGGAACCTGTCCCTATCGTAACAGAAGAAAGAATGTAAAATGGCCACCGGATCGGGTGTATTTATAGGTTAGGGGGAATGTACAAGTGTCCATGTGCTGTCATGTCTCAATTGGCTGTCCTGTATCACATGATAAACGTGTCACCAAAGGTTAAAGCTCTTGTATACATTAAACACGTAAGTCCGCCGCGGCGAACGACGGAAAAAGGCGTTCGAACGTGCGGACCGCGAATGTCGGAAATTCGCCGCGAAACGACCGCCGGGCGAACCGTTCGGCCATCACTAGTGGTGATAAGTCCATATACAATGGTAACACTTCAGGAACATGATTAAGATGAATTGTAAAATTCACACCGACTATGCAGGAAGAGATTGTTGAAGTGGTCACCTTACAGTGCTACAAAGGCTTCTCATTTTGGCCATCTTCAAGCCCTAGTGCTTTCTAGCCCTCAAGGTGAAAAAGCTTCCCTTCTGGACTGCATGGCTGCTCTCTTTCCAGGCATAGACTTGGACCCATGAACAGCTCATCCCCAACCTTAGGGACCGGGCATTAGAGGAATACACACCACATAAGGCAAGGGTTTTGTCTTAAATTGGAAACCCACTATACAACTAAAGGGAAAGCCCCCTTTACAAACTGGCTTTCTCCTATATTGTCCCAAGTGTGTCTATGAGCATGACAGGGACATTCAACTGTGAGTTCCCCTGGCTGGTACGAACAGTTCTATACAGTATATTCTGTAAAGTTCTGCAATTAGGTTGTTACCAATTTTACTATGGGAAATAAACACAATAATCATGTAATCATGTGAAATTAACTTTGCCATTTAACTAAATTTAAATGAGGTTTCTGCCGTATACCGTAATCACTATTGCAAAATTACAATCAAAAGTGACCTCCACAGGGAAGGCTAAACCACAATACACAGTCAACACACATAAGGCTCTATCTACCTCTCATTCCCTGAGAGACAGAAGGTGGTCCCCCCCCCATTTTATGGGATTCAGTCTGGCAAATGCAGGTAAGAACACAAGATACTGTAGGAGGAAAACTTGGCGTGAAATCAGTTATCATTTTTCTAATGGCAGTTTAAACATTAAAAGGAACCTTCTGAGTGCCTCCGATGGGCAACAGCTCACTTATCCACTTTTCCACTTTTTGTAAATGATTCCCTATTATGACAACATCTGAATAAATCATAATTATTTAAAGAGAATATTTAAATCTGTTGCTTTCAAACCAACAGCATATGCTTTGTAGAACTCCTCACAAGGGCACATATGGATTAAATATTAGCTTACAAAGATGGTTTGAATTGACTAAATCAGTGATTAATTCATTTTTTCTGCTGATACCATATCAACAAAACAGAGCCTCTCAGTGAGGTCTGGGAAGAGATCTGAGAAACACTCCAATGGTGATAATGCTTTCCAGTAAAAATATATTCAGTTGTATGGATTTGTGACATGTTCGGTTTTATTACAGTGGCTTTATCATTAGAAAATGATAAGGCTTAGCAATAAAAATCATTTTTAGTAGGGGAAAGTTAGAACCCATGTTAAATTTTTATTTATGTAACTGTCCATGGTGCAGATTTTCCCTACATTTCTGTCTGGTAAAAAGATTTTCTCTGGGACAAAAAGGCCTCATTCACAAGGACATACTTATGTGTATATCTGTGCAAAGGGTCATCTTTGCCCGCATGGGATGCATCTGTGTGCAGGCAGCTTCATTCATATCTATTGGGATGCAGTGGCTGCATGGATCTAGTCGCTGGCCCTAATTTGACAGCCATATGGGAGCATGTCCTTGAACATAAACAGTGTAACCAATGTCAGAATATATCTCTCTAATAGGGACAAGTTTGGTTCAAAGTTGGGTTGGGAGCAAACCCACAAGGCAGCTGTCACTTTGGCCAACTGCTACCTAATCAACTGCGGATGGGGCATTAAACCAAAAAAACAAGACTAAGGGAAGTCTCAAAAATAGGGGTTACCTCCAGAGGACCAAGCAGTTTAACTTATGTCAGTTTATTGAATACAGTACAAAAATATAAACACGTCAGAATAAAAAATTAAAAAAGCACCTCCACCATTCATTGATTAAAAAATGACAATGTTGGCATTGAACCAAAATGTCATAAAACCAAAAATGCTTGAGTATGTTTCTATTGTTGTACTGCATATAATAAATTGACATGATGCAAACTGCTTGTTCCTCTTGAGATGATCCATTTTTTTGAGACTTCTGTAATGCAGGCCATATATGGTTTGAATCCCAAACATATTGTGAGCAAATAACCCTCTAGGATTGGGACTATGTAGGCACTATCCAAAAATGATCAAGTAATATTTAAAAAATAACATTTATTGATACAAAAAAGATAAAAACACATGTCTGAGAGTACACATCTTACATAGTTACATAGTTACATAGTTACATAGTAAGTGAGGTTGAAAAAAGACACAAATCCATCAAGTCCAACCTATGTGTGTGATTATATGTCAGTATTACCTTGTATATCCCTGTATGTTGCTTTCATTCAGGTGAATAAATTGAAATCATATCCCCTCTCAAGCGTCTCTTCTCCAGAGAGAATACTTTCAATGCTCACAACCTTTCTTCATAACTAATATCCTCCAGACCTTTTATTAGCTTAGTTGCCCTTCTTTGTACTCGCTCCATTTCCAATACATCCTTCTGGAGGACTGGTGCCCAGAACTGGACAGCATACTCTAGGTGTGGCCGGACTAGAGTCTTGTAGAGTGGGGGAATTATTGTTTTATCTCTGGAGTTGATCCCCTTTTTAATGCATGCCAATATTCTGTTTGCTTTGTTAGCAGCAGCTTGCATGCCATTGCTGAGCCTATCATCTACTAGGACCCCCAGGTCCTTTTCCATCCTAGATTCCCCCAGAGGTCCTCCTCCCAGTGTATAGATTGCATTCATATTTTTGCCACCCAAATGCATTATTTTACATTTCACTACATTGAACCTCATTTGCCATGTAGTTGCCCACCCTATTAATTTGTTCAGATGTTTTTGAAAGGTTTCCAGATCCTGCGGAGAAGTTATTGCCTTGAACTGTTTACCTCACCCTCCAGGTTGTTAATGAACAAAATAAATAGGATTGGTCCCAACACAGAACCCTGGGGGACCCCACTACCCACCTCTGACCATTCCGAGTACTACCCATTTATCATCACCCCTGAACTCGCCCTTGTAGCCAGTTTTCAATCCATGTACTCACCCTATGGTCCATTCCAACGGACCTTATTTTGTACAGTAAACGTTTAGGGAAACTGTGTCAAATGCTTTTGCAAAATCCAGATACATCATGTCCGCGGGCCTTCCTTTATCTAGATGGCAACTCAACTCCTCATAGAAGGTTAATAGATTGGTTTGGCAAGAATGATTCTTCATGAATCCATGCTGATTACTGCGAATGATGCCATTCTAATTACTAAAATCGTGTATATATATTCCCTTATCAACCCCTCCAAGAGCTTGCATACTATTGATGTAAGGCTAACTGGTCTGTAATTCCCAGGGATATAATATTGTTGCACAAGGGATACAAATAGAATGGTACTAGCACACAGAAATATAGTACATGCCAGCTAACGTATTTCAAGGACTCTTCAGAGGTCTCAAAAGATGGTATGAATTGCTGTTATGCAAGCACAAAAACAAAAGTAAGTAATACAAATACCGCTAAATCTTAAAACCAAGAATGGATATGCCGATGCTTCCACCAAGTGAATTGCCAAACTGCCAGACCGTGAGAGATCTACAGAGATCACCTTTGAGGAGCATGGGACTTGAACAACAAGTCTCTTATTGAGAATACTGGGAAAAGGAGTTTTTTTTTAAATAGAAAGTGGAGTCAAAGTAGCCATAGATGACAGGCTGATATAAATCCCCTCAAATGCAGGTAGATTTCTATGCATGAATAGTATGCCTCACAGAAGGTAATCTGTAGGACTTGATCAGCATGCAGCTCACATACATGTATAAGGAGAAGAATTGGCGCATGGAGTTGTATTCAAACAATCAGGCCAACAGGGAGAAATGTCTCTAAAAACATATAAACATGATGATATGGGATAAAGAGGCACTCTATGAGGATCACTGGGCTGTGTTGGTAGGTATATTCTGAGATGATATATAAGGGACCACTTGCGGCTGCTGTCCTCAGAGTTGTGACGCTCTGTTGAAATCAAAGGAAGCCTCTCTCTCTCCTAGCTCACATACATGGTGTCTGGAAACACCAGTTAATTCCAATCGAATATTCTTTCAAAAATCTTTTCTAAGAATTTTCTAAGAATTTTGCACCATTAGTGGGCTGTGTAGCCATCAAATTTGCGTGATTGGGCTTGTTTAAAATTGTTTGAAAAACAAAATGATTTTCTAAGCAATGATGGGAGAATTGTGTAAGAAATATAATCGAAAAAGAATGGCGCACACATGAGCACAAGAAAAATAAAATGAATGGAAAGAAAAGAAAATTCCTGGCCACAACAATTATTTTCTGTAGCATGTTATGTGATGATATTGAAGGCTTGGTTGGTCAAATTTCAAATCAATGGTGGCACCACTGGATTACAACATTTCTGATTTGTGAAGGAAAATTTGTTCGAAATTCGACCGATGTATGCCCTGCATTAGTCCTGTTTTTTTGGTATAGCTGTACTGGTTACGAGGACCGTATGAATATCAAAATGTTAAGTCGGTAAACTTTCTATTGATTATATAGAGAAAAATGTTACCCCTATCCTGTTTTGCTCTTCATTTTTTATTTTTAAAGTAATTTACAGCCAAGGAATTCCACACAATGCAGCTGCACTTAATCAAAGGGGCGGAAATGCTCAACATTGTTGACCTAATGATTATTATTGTTATTATTATTATAATGCAGGTTTTGTATAGCAACAGCAGTTTGCACATAAGGGCATAGAGTACAATTACAATACAATTTAATAGAGGAGGGACCAGAGGACCCTGCTCATTAGAGCTTACAACCTAGGAGGGATGGTCTAGAGATACAAAAGGTAATAACTGAGCTGATGGAGAAAATAAAAGTACAGTTGCTAAGTGGAGCCAGGATAGGCTTCTCTGAAAAGAAGGGTTTTTAGGGATTGTATAAAAGTGGACAGACTAGGAGATAGCCAGACAGAGTGGGGTAGGGAGTTCCAGAGGATGGGAGAGGCTCGGAAGAAGTACTAGAGGCGAGCATGGGAGGAGGTGACAAGGGAGCTAGAGAGCAGGAGGTCTTGGTAGGAACGAAGAGAACAATTAGGTTGGTACTTTGAGACCAGTTTAGCGATCTAGCTGATGGCTTTGTAAGTTGATGTTAATATTTTGAATTTAGTTTGTGAGCGGAAGCCAGTGGAGGGATCGGCAGAGAGGGGTGGTGGACACTGAAAAGTTGGCAAGGTGGATGAGTCTGGCAGCAGCAGTCATGATGGCCTGAAGAGGGATAGCCAATGTAAAGGTAGGCCAGTCATTTTTCTAATCTGACCATTTGGCTACATTAGATCAACAATGTCCTGAGCATCCGTGCCTCTTTGTGTATGTGTAGTTGTGGGGTGGGGAATACCCTGGCTGTTAAATGGATGGCAGTGGGTGAGAGTTACAGTTTCCATGTGTTTGTTCTGACCCCAAGTTCAGACCAAACTGAAGCTTGCCCCTTTTAGCGCAATATACTCTCACTTGCTTTTCCAGTGACAAAGGGACTATATTAGGTCAAAGATGTCACGTGCGAGCATCCATGTCCTTTTTAAATGACAACTGTGGAGCAGGGAATATCATGTCCGAAGCTCACTGGACCAAGAATGATAGCTGGCTCCATGTTTGGTTCAGACAAACTCATCTCTATCCTCTAATGGATAGTAGTGAAATCCAGATAGGGGTTCTAAATGTTTCCCACTCAATCTAAAACTAAAAATATGATTATTGACTGGGCATACACTTAAAGTTTCACTAAACCCACATCATAAATAAACTATCAATAAATGGTGTATTACATGCTATTCATACTCACTCAGTCACCATGGGATTTGTTTTCTGTATTCTGTAAAAAACCTGGTTGATCCTGTTGTTCTCTATCTCCCCCTTCTGTCCGTGTCCCCTATTCAGATAAGGATTTTGCAGCTGTGGTGGCAGCTCTACACATGCTCAGATTTCATTGAGTTTCTATGCTGAACATTTCCTCCCTATCACATCTGAGCAGCATATGTGACTGTAGAGTGACACATGTGGGCATATACACAGTGATAAATGACAGCCCACTCCCTTCCTTCTCCTCTAGGCCCACTAACCAGCTAAACACAATGGGGATGGGATATTACATGTAGATTGATAGAGGCTTCGCCTCCCCCCTTATTTTACGACACAGGCTGGAGGGGGGCATGACACAGCCTGTGACTGTCAGAAATCCACCCACACCATGTTATTGCCAAAAAATAATAAAGATTTAATTTCAAATATATATATTTGTATGATAATTTGAAACAGTTTATTGATATTATTTATTTATTTTTACTCTGCATTCCAAAAACAGTTTTTGTTTTACATGTGACCAGCAGCAGAGGACTAGAAGCTCCTCCTGCTTATGTTTCCCTGCAGACAGGCTGGGAGAGAGCGGGGTCATTTTAAAATAAGTAAAATAATTACAGTGCCATCATGCACACACAGAAATAGAAGGGACAATGCAAATTAAACAGTGTGTGTTTAGTATCACTTTAACCTCTTGCTGTTGTCAGGGTATTGAAATTATGCGCTGGAAGCTTCTTGGATGCACCAACAGCTTTTTTTTATGGAGGATTAGCAATGCATGTCTTACAGCATGAGAAACTTGAAACAGGAACTAACCCCAAACAAGTGCATTGAACTTAGATAGACGGTACATCTTGTCATATCATAGAATACACATTATAACACTAAAAATACTACAGCGCCACCTGTTGCATAGATAAGTATAATGCATACAGTATTGTCACTTTATTAACAGCTTTACATTACATGCTGTTGGTCCTTCCAACATCCCACAAATATGAATGCGGGGTGGCGGCTGCTCTTCACAAAACCACATACAGGTATGTGATTTTGCACCTCCGGGTGTGTGGCTACCACTGTGATTGGACAGCGGGAGCAAATCAGCAGGTCTGGTAGACTGGATGTCTGCAGGGACCCGCCGATCATTCCTGACAGAGGCAGAACGGCAGTCTGTTAGTAGTGAAGGCAGAGGTCATATGAGGCTAGTCTACACGTGCTTCAAAACATGGTTTGGAACACGCTTTGTTAAAGCTCTCTGAACGCCAGTCAAAACTCCTGTCACTAAATAAAAATGGTTAGCTTACAGTCCTGTTTACACCTTGCTTTTGCTTGGTGCTTCAATGAGGCTTCAATGAGCCTTTGGTGGATCCTTGATGAATCTTTGGTGGAGCTTCGATGGGGCTTCAATAAGGCCTTCAATGAGCCTTTTGTGGAGCTTCGATGAGCCTCTGGTGAGGCTTTGGTGAGGCTTGGTGGGGCTTCAAGCATTGCCTTCTACGGAGGCTTTGAAGATGTTTTGAAGCACCATTAAGTCAAAGAAAAGCAAGCTAACGCAAGGTGTAAACAGGACTGTAAGCTAACCATTTTATTTAGTGACAGGAGCTTTGACTAGCATTCAGAAAGCTTTAACAAAGTGTGTTCCAAACCATGTTTTGAAGCAAGTGTGGACTAGCTGTTAAAGTGTGCTGAAGCCAAAGCAAAGTGTAAATGATCCCTCAAAGTAACGCAGTGCAGAATTGTAAAAAATGGCCTGGTCATGATGAAGGGTAAACCCTTCGGAGCTGACGCGGTTAAATTATTTTCATGGTCCAACAGGTAACAGCAAGTAAACACGGCATGAAAGGAAACCAATGCTGAAAGTAACATAGTGGTTGCCATTGCTGACCCCCTTTTTGGAAATGCTATTTGCCTAGCTGTCTCCAGCCTAAGTACTACATGACTATTATTATTATTTTTATACAGTATGCATATAGCGCCAACAGTTTGCGCAGCACTTTACATCACTAACATGTAGCTATTAGGGTCAGAGTGAATTCAAAGCTTCCGATGAGTTTCGTTGTTCCAGCTAGGTGACTGGAAGTGATCGAAGAACCAGCATGGCAGCCAGGAAACTGTTTTCAGCAGGAGAAATCGGCAATAGCAGCTGATGTGCTTTTATGAGCACACGTTTCCTTTGCCATCACCTACAATACTGTACTCTATGTGAGCCAATGTGTATGCCATCAAAAGGTTGAGCAATCCTTTCTTGAGAAAATAAAAAGGTCAGCTGGTTTTGGCAGCTTCCTGAAAAAAAAGTGACACAGTGACTCAGTAGCAATAAGCTATGAGGATTAAAGCTGCATTTATAAAAGAAGAATAACCACATTTGTGCAATGAAATGGGGGATACACAGACACCACTTGTTGCAGAGGCCAACAGCTGAACAGCTGTAAGAGCGGATGATACATCCAGTTACTTGGCAGGACAAGTTCTGTCTGGTCAGGCACAAAATGTGTGTTTTAAAATACCCATCACCTACACAATAGAAGCGGCCATTTTGTATGTTGATACTGCACCCTTGATAAGACATCCAGAGCCATCGCTGAATCATAAAGCACCTAATATTTTCTTAAGGGCTGAGTTACTTCTTGCATTAACACATGCTATGTCACATACAGTGGCGGCCGCTCATTAGGGGCTGACGGGTGTCGCCCCCCCCCCCCAATCCATGCGCCCGGCCCCTAATCTACATGCAGGATGCATGGATTTCAATGGATTTATTTATTTATTTTTAAGAAGTACAGGATTAGAGCCTGAGGCTTTAATTGGCTTTTAAAAGGGTGGACTCAGGGCACAGAGCACTGCACCCTGAGTCCACCATGTTGTGTGACATTAGCGAATTAATATTTGCCAATGTATTCCTGTTTCTTCTCCTGGCTAATCAGGAAGTGGATCCTGAAACCTCATTCCTCAGGGATCTGAAACAGAGCTGTGAAACGTGTCATCCTATTGGCTGTCTGCATCACGTGACTTCCGGTCCTCATTGTTTGCGCCCCAGACTGGAACGCACTTCCGGTTTCCGTTTGATGCTCAGTACGCTTGTTTGCCATACCTCCAGGCTTCCCGAATTAATTGAGAGGATATACAGCCACACCACCAGCCAATCTACAAGTGTCCTTGGTATACACCATCCATATCCAGCCACCTCTACATCTATGGACAGCAACCAGGACCGCTGAAGCACTTGCCCCCTGGATTATGTACTATATGCCTTTATTCACTCTGATTCTGTGAGTAGCCATTTGGCTTTGGTTTTTAATTTATTAAATAGTGATTTTTATATACTGCACTTAGTTTGGCGCACCTGGCCTCCTTTCCCTGAAACCTCATTAGCTGGAAGTCTGAATACCCCACTGGCCGGGAGGAGAAGCAAGAGCCGGAACACAGAGGAGATGGAGGGGGGAAGTTGCTGCCGCAGCCGTGACCTGCATGAAGTAAGTGCAGGGCTGACGGGGGGGGGGGGCCTGGCAGGCCAGAGGGTGAGCCAGTGACCGAGGGGGGGGGGGCTGGGGCTGGGTTCAGGTCTGCTATCGCCCCCCTCCCGACCGATGGAGCACCAGCCGACACTTGTCACATATTAACGTGCAGCATGTTAAGGCAGCCTCATGCCCATATATAGTTTTCCTTAGGGATGTTCGAGCTTGAGCATTCAGAGGGGAACAATACGGCAGCGTGCTGTGCATGCCGTGGTGGATTAAAGGTGTGACAAAATTGTGCTAACAGTAGGAAGGGCTTAAAATCTTAACCTACACAGTACCGTTTACCCTAAGGCCTCATGCTCATGGCCGTATAAGGTCATGTACGCCTTAAATTTGGGCATATTTCTTTGCCTGGGAAGCCCAAGTGCTGCGTACAGATACCTACAGCTACCCCTAGATATAAATAGCTATGCACGGGTATAGGTCAATACTTGTGTAAATCTATGTCTAATTTAGTGATATATTCTCCTCACTACTGAAAGGACAGTGTGGGAAGGAAAGACACCAACAATGAGGCCCAATGGCACCAATGGTGGGACATAATTCCTCCCAATGACACCAGTGATGGGCCACTTTTCTTTTAACATCTAATTAATGCTGCAAAGGCATATATATCCCACCTCTTTGGAAGAGCTCCACACTTCTGACAGTTTTAGGACCTTATGTTCTAAACTAAGGTTCCTTGGTACTCTAGGGTTCCTTCACCGGTTCCTATGGGTTATTTTAGCCAGAAGCAAGAGGCCTTAATATTGAGAACAAAGAAATGTAGTTAAAGCGGGCTTCCACCGCGTTTTTTTTTTTCGTCTTAATCTTCATAAATAAGTATTCTAATTATGTTACTTACTTGTATATGATCTTAAAGTGTCATGCATCCGTTTTTCGCTCGCATAAAGTCTTTAGAAAAACGTCTCCTGGCGTTTTCCATTTTGCCTGAGGGCATGTGAAGCCCACAGGCATTGTCTTCCGAGACACAGTGCTGCTAATGTCCCAGCATGCACCGCCCGTATAATCTGTGATCTCGCGCATGCGCAGATTAAACCGCTCGCTCGCTGACAACAACTCAGGTTGCCATCACAACGGGCGGCGTCTTAGGAAGTCCTGCCCCGTTGTGATGGCAACTGAGATGCGCACGCGCGAGAACTCGAGCCTGGGCATCGCACAGACTCCTGGGAAATTGAAAAAACGATCCCAGGAGCCCGTGCGGCCGACAGGAAGAGCTGACCTTCTGCTGAAGCCCTGCCCATATCTGCAGCAGCACCGCCCCTTTCCGGAATCTCCAGGAGCAGGAGATTTGAAACAAGAAGAAAAGAGAAGAAGACATCAGCAAGGTAAGGGGGATATCTAGCGATTTGGGAAGGGTGTGATCACATAGGCATAGGACTAGGAATTCGGGTGGAGCTCCGCTTTAAGCCATCTTCCCACTTCTCCATTCCTCTCCTTGGTAGAACCGCAGAGTTAGGACCACTTCCCCATGTATACTAAGTTTATAGCCCTAGGCTTCTATTACCAAGTCTTCCCAATGTCCCTTCTGCCCAGCTGGGCATGCTCCCAGATGGCAATCTCATTCCTAAGCTTCCACCATTAATCACATGTCTAGTCCCCCAAGACCTTGTGCAGCCTGCTATAAGACCTGCAGAAGAAGATCGGGGAGACAAGATGACTACAATGCATCCTCCTTTGTTAACCCATTTAACAAAACAGATCCTTTATATATAGTGCCTTGAAAAAGTAAGCATACCCCTTGAAATTTTCCACATTTTGTCATATTACAACCAAACCAACCAATGTATTTTATTGTGATTTTATGTTATAGACCAACACAAAGTGCCACATAATTGTGAAGTGGAAGCAAAATGATAAATGGTTTTCAAAATTTTTTGCAAATAAATATATGAAAGGTGTGGCGTGCATGTGTATTCAATACTTTGTTGAACCACCTTTTGTTGCAATTACAGCTAATGTCGGCACCGCCCCAATGTAAAAAGTACCCTTATAAAGCCAAACAAATTACATTTTCCATTCAAGCTTTCTTTATTTTATAAACAATGGCTTGGGAAGCCAGTCTGTATGATGAACCCACAATTTTGCTCACTCGGAACAAGATTCGAGATTTTTTGGATAAATTCTGGTGTCTCTTTCGATAGACTTTGGACAGAAGTAACAGGTGTTGAAAAATTGGGCTTTGGGTATTGGTGGTGCCTTCACACTATAACCCTATAGATGTACTCTTGGCGAAAGCAAGAATTAGCTTTGCTTTAAAAAATTTAAATGATATGTACCTGTCAAACAGATGCGGAAAAATTGGTCTTTGGGTGGTGCCTTCACTCTGTAACCCTGTAGAGGTGCTCTTGATAAAAGCAAGAGTTGGCCTTGCTGTCAAAAATTTTAATGATATGCACATGTCAAACCGGTGTGGAAAAATTGGTCCTTTGGTGTTAATTGCATAGTGCCCATGGAACATTTTTTCCAGATGAAATCAACACCCACAAAACTAGGCAGTCTAGACAGTCTTTCAGAGATTCCAGACCAAGAAAGCACTTAATCAGCTGCTGCTAATCAAGGACTGATACATTTTGACAAATGTCAGCCGGTCCACGGAGTCTGTGGACAGACGCTCTCTCTTTTCTGTCACAAATCCTCTGGCATCACTAAATGCCCATTCGGAAAGCATGCTGGATGCAGGGCAGCCCAGCAGTTCAGTTGCATACTGGGCAAGTTCTGGTCAGTGGTCTATTCTCATGACTCAGTAACCCAGTGGATCATCAACTGGAAAGCGCTACATGTCTGCTCTCGCCCCTAGATAATCCCCCACAATATGATACAAATGCTGTTGATGGGATTTGGGAGCTGACAGCCCTGGGCGCTGAGGACTAAAAAAATTTTGAAAAGCATCACTGAGGCGGCCCCCATCTCCACAGCTCCTCTCTTGACCAACAGAGGCCTCAAAGCAACATTTTCTACCAGACTGTTACCAACCAGAGTCAAGAAAGGCATTACACAAAATCTACTTTAAGGTGACCTCAAGAGATTTCATTTTCTGTTCCCTCTGTGGGGATGGGATGAGTTCAGAGACTTTCCCATTGTAAAGGTTGTCAAGGTGGGTTGCCAACCAATAGTGATCCTTCTCCTTAATGCCACGTATTCTTGGGCCCTTTGCAAGCTTTGAACAATGAGGGAGCCAATGCACCACAAGTTGGTGGAGGCATGGGAAGCAGGCTCCTCGGGGTCACTGAGGATTACAGTATCTGGAACTGCCTCCTTCCAGCCACATACTACTTCCAAGGGTTATGAGGATGGAAAACCATCTGTTAAGAGATGACATATGTCCTACTTTGCTTCAATGCCTCCAAAGTTGCCAGAATCCTCCTCCTCCTCCCTCTCCTCTTGTGTGTTCTGTGGCATAGGAAGAATGGTGTCTGCATAAAGTGGGCCTTGAGAAGAAAGGAAGTCCTCCTCTTCCTCCTGTTGCACTGCCTCGAGTGCCCTGTCCATACTGCCATGCAGAGTCTGCTCCAGCAGGAAAACAGGGATTGTGTCACTGATGCATGCATTGTCATGGCTCACCAGCCTTCTAGCCTCCTCAAAAGATGACAGTACAGGTACAGTGTATGCATCCTTTATCAGTAGCCATGGGCATGAGCGTGTCATTGTGCCATACTCACACAGGTACTCGTTGACGGCCCTCTGTTGCATGTGCAGCCGCTGCAGCATTTCCAAAGTCGAGTTCCACCTGGTGGGCATGTCACAAATTTACAGGCAGATGTAATTCCCACAGAATTTCAGTCAACCGAACACTGGCTGTGTATGACCATCTGAAATGACTACAGACTCTTCTGGCCTGCTTTAGCAGATCTTACAACCCTGGGTACCTATTTAAGGAACTCTGTACTACCAAACTGAGGACATGTGGCTGGCATGGCACATGTGTCAACTTTCCCTGTCTAAGGGTGAACAGGAGGTTTGTGCCATTATCGCACACCACCATTCCTGGTTCCAGCTGGCATGGCGTGATCCACCTCTGGGCCTGCCCTTGCAGAGTTGCAAGAATGTCTGCTGCGGTGTGGCTTCTGTCCCCTAGACAGACCAGCTGAAGCCCTGCATAGCACCTTTTAGCCTGACTCATTGAATAGTCCCTTGAACGCTTAGTGGGTACTTGTGGTTCATGGGACAATTCAGCAGAGGAGGGCATGGAGGAGGAGGAGGGCACATACGCTACCTTCCCCCTCACAGTGCCATGGGAATGTCTGCCTCTCCTTGTTGGCTTCAAAGACATGATGGGGGGGGGTGTTTATTAACAAAATGTAATAAAGATGTGGACATGTGTACGTGGATGGGCTTTAATCAATGTAACATTGTGTTTGCTGCACTTTTGAGTACTCACTACACAGACACACTCCACTGACACACTACAATATACTGCAGTAAAACTGCACTGACGCACTGCAATATACTGTGGTAAACGCGCAATAACGCACTGAAATATACTGCACTGAAATATACAGCGTTAAATGTGCAGGAACATACTGAACTATACTGCGTTAAACATGCAGTAATGCATTGAAATATACTGTGTTAAATGTGCAGTAAAGCACTGAAATATACTGATAAATGTGCACTAATGCACTGAACTATACTGCATTAAATGTCTTGGAATGCACTGAAATATACGTCGTTAAACATGCACTAAC
Source organism: Lithobates pipiens (assembly GCF_037356315.1). Classification (NCBI taxonomy): domain Eukaryota; kingdom Metazoa; phylum Chordata; class Amphibia; order Anura; family Ranidae; genus Lithobates; species Lithobates pipiens. Next base: position 182,620,149 of record NW_027507788.1, on the reverse strand, counting down.
GCACTAAACTATACTGCGTTAAACGCAAAGTAGTGCATTTAAATATACTGCGTTGAACATGCAGTAACGCACTGAAATATACTGTGTTAAATGTGCAGTAACGCATTGAAATATACTGTGTTAAACATGCACTAACGCACTGAACTATACTGCGTTAAATGTCTAGGAACGCACTGAAATATACTTTGTTAAACATGCACTAATGTACTGAACTATACTGCGTTAAACATGCAGTAATGCACTGAAATATACTTTGTTAAATGTGCACTAACGCACTGAAATATACAGTGTTAAATGTGCCGCAACGCACTGAAATATACTACGTTAAATGTGCAGTAAAGCACTGAAATATACTGTGTCAAAAATACGTGCAGTAATGCACTGAATTATACTGCATTAAATCTGCAGCAACACACTAAAAATATACTGCAGGATGCCTGCCCTGACAAAATAAACTGCCACTAAAGTAAAAATGAATGGTCAAACTACACTAACGCTGCAATCACTAGATTCACACTAAAGTGATATTCTTCACTAACAATAGAATCACTATAGCACACTAAGGCCGCGTACACATGGGCGGACTGTTCGCCCAACTTTGTCCGCTGAACAGTGTTTCAGCGGACAGTCCGCTTGTGTGTGGGCTTCAGCGGACAGTTTCAGTCTGTCAAACAAAGTTTTTCGGAATTTCCGTAAGACAGTCCGCTGAAACTTGGTTTCAGCGGACAGTCCGCTCGTGTGTAGGCTTGTTCGACAAACTAAGTTTCGCGCATGCTCAGAAAGGATTTACACGGCGAAGGTTGCATTGCAGTGTATTAGACGTCGAATTTCTCGTCCCGTCGTACGTGCCGTTCACGTCATCGCGCACGCTTTCAGCGGACTGTTCGTTCATCGTGTGTGGTCAAGTCCGTTCATGCAAATTTTGAGCGGACTGTTTGTCGGATTGTTTGACGAACAAAGTTGGGCAAACAGTCCGCCCGTGTGTACGTGGCCTCACTCACTAGTAGCACTGAACAGAGCCCTGTTCTAGCTCTCTCCACGCCAATATCACATTGCAAATGGCCACTATGGGGAGAATATTTTTATAGTCTAGGGTGGGACTAAGAGCAATGAGCTATGATTCAATAGAGTCATCATTACTTTCTCCAGCCATGGCTCTGACAGTGCTCTACACCCTGATTGGTGTCGTGGAAAAATTCCCTTGGGATCCGTACGCAAATCCACGCTGTGGCAAAATGTACACTTCCAGCGTCTAAATGCACACAAAGCACAAAACAATTCCTTCACGCTTAAAAGCACCAGGTAGAATCAGGAACAATACTGCTTCAAGCTGGAATACCAAGCGTCTGTTTCTTGGCCCCAGACCCTTGGTCTCTTTTATTGCTTGGACACAAAAGAATAACAAACAGGAAGTGACTGCCCACAATAGGCAGCACTTCCTCAGTACATGAAATGACATCACAGGAAATGACACATAGAAGGGGAAGAGCACACACCCTCTTTTAGTCAGCATGCGGCACGGCACATACTGTTTAAAGTAAACAGTATGTACTAAGCTCATTCTACTGGGTCTTGAGACAATCTGCGGGGACATGGTACTGGTGTTGTTAATATACGGTACGAGTATATCAACAAGGCAGGTACCAATGTCCTCTTATTAAGGCAGATATGTATCTAAAAGGGATAACGTAGCCACGACGAGATAAAACAATATGTTTATCTCGTTATGTGGACTTCGCTTCTCTAATGTGCATAGTCATTTGAAGGCAAGAATCCCAGCGCATTGCGCTTGGTACCTACAACCCAACAAACATCCACAGACACAGAGAACATGTCTCAAATCCCATGAGAAGGTTTTCATACTGACTGTTTTTACCACTGGTCTCGATTTAACTCAAGAGCGGTCTGCCAGAGCGCTCCTCGATTAAACCAGACACAGGGAGACAGATGACAATCTATAAAACACACATCCTAGAATAAAATGTTCACATAAATGTTATACAATCACATTTCCACAACATTGGGTAAAGCTTTGATTTCTTCAGCCAACCAGGGCTTTCAATGTACTGTGCGGTGACACAGTGCATTGTGGTCGTTTAGCAGGCTGAACAAATGGTCAAACGCCCTGATCATTCCGGTATTCATTGAACGGGTGAACAGCCAATATTTGGGCTGAACTCATGCTCGGGCCGAACCGTTCACCCTACTCTATGTGCCACTTTGTGTTTGTCTATCACATAAAATACTAATAAAATATATTCACGTTTTTGATTGTAACATGACAAAATGTGGAAAATTTCAAGGGGTATGAATACCTCACCAACCGGAATCCCCCACCCCACCCCTCTGATTAGGGCTTACCTTTCCTACCCTTTCCCCACATATCTCCTTCTCTCTCCTCTCCCCACCTTCTTCCTTGACCTCTATACCTGGTTCCCCTTTTCTCTCTCATATACCTCTGATCCTACCCCATTACATGGACCTTCTATCCTCCACTTGCATTTCAGTCCCAACATTTCGCCCATGGAAAACATGAAACTATGGACACCACACGATGGGTCTCGCTCTCACTATTTCTTCAAAGAAAGCGAAAGTCCACCGCTCCAGGCCAATCCACCGGCAGGCTACCAACTCTCCAGACAGGTGGGGGTTCCAGGTGCAGCCTGATTGCACAAACCAAGTATACAAGAAACGAACAAAACTCTGGACAGCCGCACTCCGGATTAGGTGAAAAATGAAAATGCCTTTATTTCTTCAAGTGAAAAAACTCCATATCACACGAAACATCACAGCAAAGGGAAAAAACATAGAACAACATTTCTGACGCGTTTCACACTAAAACCAGTGCTTACTCATAGCTGTCCAGAGTTTTGTTCGTTTCTTCTCACTATTTCTTGTTATCGTTTTTTATTACCTGTATTGGTTGTGATTTTTTGCATTTTTTGTAATATACCCAGCGACAAAGTGTGATTTTGGACGCAAACCCTTCACAACCCTAACTACTTTTTTTTCATGACACCTGATTTCATGGCACCACCATGGGAATCCTGTAGATAAAAGAATTAAAAAATAAATAATTGTCAGTTTTTTTGAATTATTAAGAAAAAAATAATAGAGTGCAAACTAGGGATTAACTGGCATGACTTCAAACCTCAAATATCACAGGAGCAAGACCCCTAACACACAATGCCACATTCCAGGACATATATGGGCCATGTGAGCTGTGAGCTCATTGTCAAAGTCTTTGCTCCTTGAAGCCACACCATCTAGATTTTATTTGCTTGTTGAAACTGTTCAGTTTTAGGACAGCGGGGGGAGGTCACACCTGTTGTTGGAACTTGATAGAAGGCTTATTTATAAACTTTCAGAGCTTGGGATTCTTGCAGAGCTGGATTGCGCTGACGTCCGGAGGGGAAGGTCACTGAAATGCTTGTTTATAAAAGCAGCAGCAGCAACTGGAAAATCCATAAAACTCTGAAATGATGAAATTAACAAGCTATCCGATCAGGCAATTCAGGACCCGTATGTGCTCGCAGACAAGCCAGTCAGGTTCAAGGAGAATGCTTTAGATAGGACAGAAACTGGGCTTTTGGAACACAGAGCTGTTTTTCCATTAATCGATCAATCAAAAAAAAAAAAAAGTAATGCTGCTTCTGGGTGTTATGTCCACCCTTTATTGTGGTTGTCCTGTAAAAAAAAGAAGTGAATGAAAATTCCAGGCTAGGCGCTGCTCTTACAGTAAAAATAATTTAAAAAAAAAATAAAAAATTCCATAATTAAAAAAAAAAAAAAAAAAAAAGCTTTTGGGTGTTATGTCCACCCTTTATTGAGGTTGTTAAAAAAAATTAATGAAAATGATGGGGCTAGGCCAGAGGTGGGCAGTTAATTTTAACCATGGACCACTGTTGTGTAGGGCCGAATATAAAGCCCAACTCCGGGCGGCAAAAAAAGTTTTCCTTTGCAGTGGGGCTGTGCACTGGAAGGATTAACTGCTCATTTTGTCCATGGGGAAAGTAGAAAGCCTACACTCACCTGATTCTCTGTTCCACTGACGAACAGCGTTCCCCCACAAACCAGCGGTGGACTGTTCCTGATGTCCCCATGTCCAGAGCAGGGCTTTGGGCTTGATAACTTCAGGAACAGTCCACCGCATGGGACTGCTAAAACACAAAGAACTGCCGGGAACACTTTTGGGCAGGGAGAATCAGAGGATCAGGCAGGTATATCTCCATTCTCCAATCCCCTAGACCAGTGATGGCGAACCTTGACACCCCAGATGTTTTGGAACTACATTTCCCATGATGCTCAACTACACTGCAGAGTGTCTGAGCATCATGGGAAATGTAGTTCCAAAACATCTGGAGTGCCAAGGTTCGCCATCACTGCCCTAGACAAAAACAAGTAATTAACCCTTGCAGTGCCTGGAGTTGGGCTTTAATTCTTGTCAGCATTAATTCAGGACCTGGGAAGGTCCATAAATAGGCAACTATATAGAAGACAAACAACCGCTCATGAAATAGTGAGGAGTGAGGAAGCTGAGAGGCTCAGAATGGCATGCTGACAGTGGAGGTATTGAGGGTCAATTAGGCATAGCTCCCAATTGTCCCTGATTTCGAGGGACTGTCCCTGATTTGGAACAAAGTCTCCCTGTCCTTCTTTCCTCCTCCTTTATCCCTTATTTTGGTCTGATCCATATAGTTGTTTATAAAATGCACTTTTTATCTTGCAAAAAGTGTTTCCCAGTGCTAAACCTTGCATTCAAATTCTTAATTGCTGCATTTTTACATTTCAAAAGCCAATATAAAAGAATAGTAGTGGTATAAAAAGCACTTTTTTGTATAATTCTCCTTTAAGGGGGCGTACCAGGGTGAGTGTCTTATGCCTACAAGTTTTGCTAATAGGTGTTACTCGTTCCCATCTCAAAAAGTTATGAGGTATGGAATATGGGCAGCCAAATGGCCGGATGTTGCCCCGGGGCTGTAGTTTGCTCAGATTTGGGCTCAGCCCTACTCTTCAGGCTCACAATAAAAAATAAAAATAAAGAAAAATGTTTTTTTTTGCATAATTTCAAACTTCTTTGTCTCTGAGAGTTTTTGTTTTTCTAAATTTCAAGGGAAAGTTTTCAGTGGACCTTTCCTCCTTTGCATACCATCCTCTTATGCCATGTACACACGATCAGACTTTCTGGCAGACTTGGCCTGGTTGACTGACATCCGTCGGACAATTCGATCGTGTGTGGGCTCCAGCGGACTTTTTCCCCCAAAAGTCAGACAGACCTAGAAATAAAACATGTTTCAAATCTGTCCGACGAACTCAAATCGGGAAAACCGTTCATCTGTGTGCTAGTCCAACGGACCAAATAAGACGCAAGGGCAGCTATTGGCTATTGAACTTCCTTGTTTAGTCCCGTTTATGTCATCTCGTTCAGAAAGTCCATTGGAACTCCGCCGAAAGTCCGTCGGGAAGACTGTCGGACCTAATCTATTGAAAAGTCTGGTCGTGTGTACGCGGTATTACTTGCCTCTCCTCCCTTCCTTTTAGCAAAATATTTTTTTTAAACCTTAAATACTTTAAAAAAAAATGTTTAGATCTTTGTTTCCTTAATTCTCTGCTAGGTGAGGATGACCTATCTGCTGCCACTGGTGCCTCCAGGAATGTCTAAGTCATCATGCACCCCAGGAGGCAGTGAACTGGATTCTGCACATGTGCAGACATGCGGCGGGTCTTTGCCAGGTTCATGGCAGTGCCCCATGACATATCTGTGCCTGCGCAGGGGGAAAACAGCGCATGAGCAGGCACACCACGGTTTTCTGTGAGGTCTAGTGACATTGCAGTGCGTCTGTACATGCCCAGACCTTGTTCCTAGATGGTAGTAAAAGAGCAGAGGGAGCACAGGGAACTTCCCCTGCAATAAGACAACCCTGAAGTCGTAAGTCTTTATGTATTACAAATATATTTATATAACACAGACAATTTACATATTGCACATTCATATTAGTCCCTGCCTACAAGGAGCTTACAATCTAAGGTCCCTATTTAACATGCATATATACACATGGACTTACGACTATTGCCGAAACATGTCAGCTTTAGACTCCTTTCACACTTATACGACTTGTCCCCCGATTTTGTACTGCAAAATCGCATGACAAGTTATTCTCCATGATTTTCAATGACTACCATTCATATTGGCAGGACTTTAAGTCATGCCAACTTCAAAGTAGTCCCTGCACTACTTTTGTCCAACTTCCATGCGAGTTGATGTCCATAGACCTCAATGTTAAACCCCCAAGTCGCATGCAAATCGTACCTGAATTATATAGACACGATTTCAGTACGACTTTGTAAGCACAAGTAGCTTTTTGACCCTTGTCCCACCCAATCCTTTCAGCATAGTAGCCCCTCCCAAGCATATTTTTCTACCACACATTCACTTCCAAACAGCCCAAAAAAGAGATGTCCTTGACAATGAGCAGAACATTTGATTGATCTGTCAGCTGCAGCAGCAATGACAACTCTTGTGGCAATATATTGAGTAGCAAACATTTTCTGTCACAACACACCACACCACAACAACCAGGAAGTAAACAGGAACTGGAAACAACTATGGCAGGAAAAGGAATTGCCTCACACCATGTATGTTTTCATTGGTTAATGCCAAAGTTGTGGCAAAGTCGTACAAAGTAGCATTGATCCGAAATCGCAGCAAAATTGCGGTAAAATCACACAACTTTGAAGTCACACAAGTGTGAAAGGGGCCTTATTGTTTTATTGTTACTCTGATGTACCAATAAACGACACTTCAAGAATTACAGTTTTGCCGGCTCTTCTTACTACCATATATACACATACTAGTGCCAATTTAGATAGGAGCCAATTAACCTTCCAACATTCTTTAGCGCATAGGAGGAAACCCATACATGCACAGGAAGAACATGAAAACTCCATGCAGATCATGACCAGGATTTGAGCAATAGACCCCTGTACACCAAAGAATTGCTAACTGCTAAACTCATAGCTCCCAACTCTCCTTGATTTCGAGGGACTGTCCCTGATTTGGAGCAATGTCCCTCTGTCCCTCATTCCTCCTCTTTTGTCCCTCATTTTGGTCTGATCCATATAGTTGTATATAAAATGCAATTTTTATCTATCAAAACATGTTTTCCAGCACTAAACCTTTCATCTGATTTCTAAATTGCTACATTTGTAAATTCCAAAAGCCAATATAAAGAAATAGTAGTGTTAAAAAAAGCACTTGTGGGTTTAACCAATCTTGTTTTTTTGTACAATTCTCCTTTAAGGGGGCATTGCAAGGGGGCGTGTCCTATGCCTGCATACTTATGCTGATAGGTGTCCCTTATTCCCATCTCAAAAAGTTGGGAGGTATGCTAAACCTCGTAAGTATGTTTTATTTTGTTTGCATACAAGAACAAGTTTTAGGGATTTTAAATGTCATTTCATATTATTTGGGTGATGTTCCTCTTTAAGAATATAGAATATACAAAAAGGATTTTCTGTTTCAATTAGTAGATAAGTGAAAAAACAAGCAGGCTTGCTGTGGCTGTGGGTTGTGTTTTGCTGGTTAAATCCCAAAGTTGAGGTCAGGAAAGCTTGATTTTCACTTGGTGACTGATAGATGAACAGGTGCTCAGAGGGTGTACAAGTGTCAAGTGAACAAGCTGCTTAGAAATGTACAATTTGCAAAGGCTCTTCATAATGCTGACCGGACCCTTCTCAGCTGACAGGATTTTTACCCCTTCCACACCAAAATTAGTCCGCACGCATCTGTGTCTCAGCAGTTGACTGCAGTCATCATGCTTTTCGAGTAGAGGAAAACAAAAGGAACTTGTGTACGTTGGCTCCTCATTTGTACGCCAGTGGACCGAAGCCAAAAATGTCCAGAATATAGGATCATGCCTTAGATGAACCTCTAAATAATGAGGCTGGAAGAACAGAGCTAAACTGCACTAATCGGTATAATAAAGACTGGGGACAAATATGCTGGGGGAGGAAGACACAGCTGACTGTGTACTTTATTCTGAGAAATAAATGTAATGGCTTGAGTAGAATTAACTGCAAAAGGAGCGAACGGCAGTAGAAGAGTTGGAGGCCCCTTAGTATTGACAACATCATGGGGATGATTCCAACACTGTATCCTGGCCTAGGCTGACAAGGCCCAGGCCTAGGGCAGCACTTTGCAGGGGGGCAGCACGGAAAGAGTCCCCGCCGGCTTGCGCTACACTGTTAGGGTGGTCGGCATTCCACAACTGTGGGGGGGGGGGGAAGGTGCCGTTTCTAATTTTGACTGTCCTATTATCCTGGACTACAAACCTTCCTCACTGTGCTATATGTTTTCTGCTGCACCATTGGCATGGTTATATCTTCTTAGTCCTTTCCATAAAATTATCAGAAATTTGTGCTTAAAGTAGAACTATGGGCAACACTTTTTTTTCCGTTTTGGATAGAGAATAAAGGAGGGTTATAGCCCCTGTCAGTTTATATTTTTACCATCCCTGTCCCATTGCAGAGATTTCCCTTCACTTCCTGCCCCATAGCCAAAACGGAAGTGAGAGGAAATCTATGCAAATAAAGGGAATCCATTCCCCCCCCCCCCGGCCCTCAGAACTAGTGTCCCCACTCGAAAATTTCAAGGTGGGTCTTAAACAGAAATGGGCGTGGCCTTGACCGGAAGGGGTGGGTCATGTTTAAATTAGGGGGTGCACAAGTTTAGTCAGGCCTAGATCAGCATAAAACCTAAATACACTTCTGGATGATTCAAAGCCCATCTCAGTGGAAAGGAAAAATATTCCCTTGCAGTGGGACTGTCCCAGTACTTGTTTAGGTCAAGGGCAAGAGTAGGCAACTTCAGCCCTCCAGCTGTGGTGAAACTACAAGTCCCATGAGAAATTGCAAGACCCTGATAATCACAGGCATGACTCCTAGAGGCAGAGGCATGATGGGATTTGCAGTATCACCACAGCTGGAGTGCTGAGGATGCCTACCCCTGGTCTAGGGTGACCACAAATAATGGAAAATTGTATCAAATACTTACTGTAATTTTCCTTTTCTGGCGTTATTTCATGGCAGCATACATGTGGTAGTATGCTGCTGCCATGTTGGCACCAGGAAAATGTAAAATTGTATCAAATACTTATGCCACGTACACATGGTCGGAATTTCAGCCAGCAAAAGACCGATGAGAGCTTTTCATCGGAAAATGCGAAATTGTGTATGCTCCATTGGAATTTTGCTGGCCGAATTTCCGCCAGCAAAAGATTGAGAGCAGGTTCTCAATTCTTCAGACGGAAAAAGTTTCTATCGGAAATTCCGATCGTGTGTATGCAATTCGAAGCGCAAAGACTCGCACATGCTCAGATTCAACTACGAGATGGAAGCTATTGGCTACTGGCTATTGAACTTCCTTTTTCTAGTCCCGTCATTAGTTGTTGTGCGTCACCGCGTTCTTGGCGGTCGGAATTTGGTGTGACCGTGTGTATGAAAGACAGCTTGAGTGAAATCCAGTCGGAATTCCATCGGGAAAACCATCAGAGCTTTTTCCGACCAAAATTCTGATAGTGTGTACGGGGTATCACTGTCATTTTCAATTCATGGTGCCAATCAATGGCAGCATGCTACAACATTTATGCTGCTATGTTGACGCCAAGAAAGCAGTTTTTCTTACCTAATCCTCCACTCCCCCAACAGATGGCGCTCTCCTTTCTCCCCTACGCTTTGGCAATGTACTATCCATTGGCATCCTCATGTCCGATGACATAGGACCAACCACTGGAATGTAGGGGTTAACAGGCTGCAGGGCTTAGGCTTATAGCAAGGAGGAGCCTGCAATGTGGAGGATCAGATAAGTAAAACTGCTTTTTCAGGTCCCCTAGACCTAAATGAGCATTTAAACCTTGCAGTATGGAGAGAAACCTACTGCAAGTGATGATTTTTGTTTTCCCCCCGGTGCAGAGCTTTAACAGCTCTATCATGACTGTGGCAAACTGCATCACATTGCTAATGCAAAAATTTACCTTTCTAACGTTAATATAACTGCCTATAACTCAGTTGTTTGGCATAGTAACGTTCAATTCAAGATGGCATCCCAGAGTGTGCCTAAAGCATATGTATTGTGAATTTACCAGCTATATAGTAGTGAAACACAGTTTAAAATCAATTTAGCAAGCGAACCTGTGAGTTTTAGACATACATTTAATACAGTATCTGTATAATGCGCAAGTTGGACTAACTTTTATACAAATTAAATCAATAAAAGTGAAGAAAACACAAAAAACACACCTGGATACAAAATGATAGTCACTGAAAGGAAGAATGGAGGTTAACTACGTGAAGCCATAAAAGCTAACCATTGAAATAATGATAAGTATTGGCTTACCAGTGTGGCACATGCTGATTCTGTGGTTAAATCCCTATGAATGGGGGGTGCGCATGCGCAAGGCTCACAAGATGGCCACGATCATCTAGAGCTCCGCTGCCTCGCGGAACAACAGGACCCCTAGCGCACAGCACGGCCTACCAAACGCTCCATGAGCGGCACAGATAGCTCCCCAAAGAGCCTGGGCACACTACCGGATGACCGGTAAAACATAATCTGGGACTGCTGTTCGCATCGCTGGATGAGAGGGAGAAATCCAAGATGGCCACCGCAGCACAGCTCCTATCCCAGGAACATCGCTCCACAGGCTTGGCGGACTACAGGTCAGAACCAGCCCATCCACCTTCCCATGCCACTCCAGGCAGTCTCAGGGGCCCCCCCCCCCAAGAACACCACTCCGTCCCCGGCCTCCACTGTATCCCTCCTGGAACACACCATTCAGGACTTCTCCCCATCCCCCTCAGGGCCTCACTCGGCTCCTCAGGCAGGCCTAGCCCCCCATGAGGCCTCTCATAGAGACCCGGTATCCCACATGGATGCTCTATTTTACAAATTCTCTGAACTGCCCTGAAAATCACAGGGGAACTAAAAGCTGACTTTATTAATCTGGACTCACGGATCAAAACGATCGAACACAAAATGGGGAGACCATTGCCATAACCAACCAAAATTCCAGGCCCATTTATTCAGTGCAGGAGCAACTTGACCTGGCCATGGCGCGCATAGACGACCTTGAAAATAGGTCACGGAGATACAACATCAGAATCCGTGGGCTCCCGGAATCGATAGCGGATGTATCCGCGGTGGTCCACGACCTAATCACACAGCTAATCCCTGATATCTCAGCTCCAAAGCTGGAACTTGATAGGGTTCATAGAACCCTCGGTCCTCCTAGGAAGGATGGTGCCCCACGTGACGTGATCGCCAAGCCCCACCATTTCTCTGTGAAGGAAGAAGTCATGAAGAGAGCCAGGTCCCTGCAGCATATCATGTGTCAGGGTCACCAGGTACAGATTTTTGCAGATCTTTCCCCATTTACAATACAAAGACTGAGAGCATTGAAACCTCTTTTGCTTGTGCTGATGCAGAGAGAAAAAAAATACAAGTGGGCCTTCCCCTTTGCTGTTCGGTGTTCCGTCAAAGGGAAAACCTACGCATTCTCAACCTTCCCTGAGGGGGAGAAACTTCTCATCCGGCTGAAACTTATCTCCCAAGAAGCTGACATGGACTCTTCTAATTCTGGGCACAGATTCAACAAAAGGCCAACACCCAACAGCCCGCAATCTTCTCTGTGGACTTCTGGAAGAGCCAAGAAAGTCAAGGACAACGCACCTACCTGAGAAGCACCCAGGCTTCAATTTCTGCACTCCACTTCATGACTTAACGGCCGAGGTCCTGGAGAGGGCCAGAGGACTTCCCCCCCATCATCGGGGACCTGTCCTCCACCTGTGCTGGCCCCTGTTGTCCACTAGGACCTCTGTTTTTCCGTCCTGTTCCCACCTCAGTTCATGATACCCCCAGACGCCTAGCTGTTCCCCATACCCTCATATGGACTGCCTTTGAACCCACTTCTTCCCTCTACTCCCTCCTGTTGAGCCCTGAAGAGCTCGCAGCAGCCACTACAGAGGGATACAGATCCAAGAAGTTACCTTATATCTGATGACTCATTTGATGATTCTTTACTTCGTTTTAAATGTTCTGTTTTTGTTTCACCTATACGCTAATGTTTTGCCGTGCTTCACGTTTTACCTCCACGTTTACAGATTGGGATTCTTCCCGTCTGGGGGCCCCTGGTTCTGCGAGGGACCACTTGCGTACCCCCCCCACCCTCATCTGATCATATGGGTCAGATGATATTATTGAACACTCTTAGGACTTCGGGGGTGTCTCCTGCCCCAAACTCCTCTTTCCTCTTCCAGGAGTCCTCTTTTTCCGTTTCCTATCCTCCCCTCTCTCCCCCTCACATGAAAAGATACTTCTGCAAATTATGTTTCTGATACTGTCATATTTTTCAGGCATGTACTGGATCACTTATGTTGCACAATCCTCAACGAGATCACAACAGGCCGAGGACCTCACTACTGCCGCCTGGATCCCCGCCGCCAATTGGGTAAGTGAGGCCACACTCAGATGCTGGGCTCCCCTTCTGCTCCATGGCTGACCACCCGGACACTAGGCTCATGGTAGCCTCACACAATGTCCAGGGCCTTAATTCCCCCATCAAACGTTGAAAAGTTTTTGATTACTATAAGTCTCTGAAACTGGACATGATCCTACTTCAGGAAACACACCTCCCTATCCGGTATAGTCCCAAGTTCCTTCACACCCACTTCCCTCAGTTCTATCTCGCTAGCGCGGAATCAAAATCTAAAGGGGTAGCCATATCCGTAGCCAAAACGTGTAAATGTGACAACATTTTTCAAATGGCAGACCCGGAGGGAAGATTCCTCTTAATCAAGGGCACCGTGGGAGACCACCTGTATTCCCTGGTCTCCTACTATGCCCCGAACATGGGCCAAGTCACATTCTTTGAATCCCTGCTGCGCACCCTGGCCCCCCATTTAGAAGGGACAGTCATCGGCGGAGGGGACTCCAATGTAGCCTTCGACCAGGGCCTTGACAAATCCTCACCCCTACATTTTCGATTGACCTGGCCCTCTAAAGCAAGCCTGCGGGTTGCCAAATTAATTCATGCCTATGGCCTGTCCGACTCCTGGCAGGAATTAAACCCCTCAAAGAGGGACTTCACCCACTTCTCCGCTCCCCACCAATCCTATGCGAGAATTGACCACATCCTTGTACCTACCTCGCTCCTGCCCCAGGTCGTCAAAGCTTCCATCAAAGACACAGTGGTCTCCGACCACTCTCTGGTAATTGTGACAATCATTGCGGGATCGGGAGGGAGTCACTCCAGACATTGGAGATTAAACGAATCTCTTTTATCCGAGCCAACAAGAATAGTAGAACTTGATAAAGCTCTACAGGAATATTTCTCCCTTAACGCGACGACAGACATTTCCCCCAAAACCCTTTGGGTGGCACACAAAGCCTTCATCAGGAGTAAGCTCATTCAGATGGGCACCCAAATTAAACGCGAACGGCAATCAGATATTATCAAGCTGGAAAAGGAATACTCAAAACTCAGAGCCCTACACAAAAAAGACCCTCACCGAGTCCCCACCGCCCTACTCGACAAGATCAGACTAGAACTTAATCTCGCCCTGACCACTAAAGCTGAAAAGTCTATTCGATGGTCCGGCCACAAATTCTATACACAGGCAAACAAAATAGGCACACTCCTACCCAACAGACTATCCCCTAGAACCAAGTTAAACACCCTCCCCAAGATCAGAACTGCGGGTCAGTCACCCACATCTAATCCGATCAAAGTCCTGAACGCTTTTCAGGACTTCTATACTTCCCTGTACAGCAGCCCACCCCCCCAAAGTGAACCTCCTCCCACAATTCTTGGAGGGTCTTCCCATACCCTCTATATCTGATACACACAAACAAATAATGGATTCCCCCATCAGGGTAGAAGAAATCCTGGGAGTCATAAAGGACCTCAAGAAAGGCTCCGCTCCAGGCCCTGACGGACTATCGATACCTTACTACAAAACTTTTGCTAATACTCTGGCCCCTCATTTAACCAATCTTGGCAATCACAAAGCTAATGGAAGCCCCCTAGATCCCCACCTAAACACAGCATTCATTACGGTCATACCTAAACCCGATAAGAACTTGGAAGATGTAAGTAACTACAGACCTATCTCTCTCATTATCAATGACCTCAAAATTCTCACGAAAGTAATGGCCAATAGGCTGGCATCCTTCATTGGGCAATACGTCCACAAGGATCAAGTTGGGTTTATCCCCGGCAGACAGGGACCAGATCAAATAAGGAGGGCGGTGGATATTGTCTCAATATTGCAATCGAATTTGGAGGGGGGACATAAACAATCGGGCTTCCTCCTTTCCCTAGATATCCAGAAGGCCTTCGACTCGGTCTCCTGACAGTACATCTTCCAGCTCTTTGAAAGGTGGGGATTTGGGGCTCGCTTTCTTGGCCTTTTACAAGCTTTATACTCCCATCCACAGGCCCAAATTAGACTTCAAGGATACCACTCCACGCCCATAAGGGTGCCCCCTTTCACCCCTCATATTTGCAATAGCTATTGAAACATTAGCAATAGCCGTTCGTCACAATACTGACATCAGAAGAGTCCAGTGCGGTAGCCAGACACACAAATGCGGGCTCTTTGCCGACGACATACTTTTATTTCTCACCTCCCCCCTCACCACCTTGCCTAATTTGTCCCGAGTCCTAGATGACTTTGCCAAAATTTTGGGGTTACGAGTCAATTACTCCAAATCTGTGGCTCTCAATATATCTCTCCCCACCCAACTAGCCCCCTCTCTTAAACAATCATTCCCATTCCAATGGAGCGATACCTCCATCAAATACTTAGGCATTTCACTTACACCTAGGACTGAGACGTTGTACAATCAAAATTATCCCAAACTCTACAGGCAATTAGAAGCTGATCTCAAGACATGGTCCAAACACGAGTTATCCTGGCTGGGCCGGATCAATTCCATTAAAATGACCCTTCTCCCTAAAATCTTATATTACTTTCGTGCACTCCCTATTCCTGTAAGGAAGGATCACCTACGAACACCGCAAAGCAAGATACTGAAGTATATATGGGGCAACAAGGGGTACCGTGTCCCACGAAACACACTTTTCCTTCATAGGTGTAGGGGTGGGTTGGGCTTGCCCAATCTTCACAAATATTATCTCGCAGCCCGACTGGCCCAACTCTCCACGATCTACTCAAAATACGAAAAACCGGACTGGATGTCCATCGAACGTCAAGCTGTTCCCTCATTCACCTTAAATTATCTATTGTGGTGCCCCCCCAAATCTAGGCCGCCCATACTCTCTCCTACCCTTTCCCATTCCTGCTCCCTGTGGGACACTCTTCATGGAGTGCCGACATTGGTCTCTGCTGTGCGCCCCCTAGCTCATATCTTTCGCAACCCCACTTTCCCTCCTGGCCTCAATATTATCGCCTTCTAATGGTGGTTAGATAAAGGACTATATCGGATAGAACACTACTTTACCTCCAAGGGTCCAGTCCCCCTTTCAGATTGTATCAAACTCTTGGAGCTCCCTGATTCGGAAAGATTCCGCTTTCAGCAAATATCCAATTTTTTGCACTCGCAATGGAAGAACAAGCCCCTCCCACCTGCTTTTACTGAATATGAATCTTGGTGTGGTAGGGTTGGGGAGCAGAGGGGCAGCATATCGGTAATCTACTCGGCCCTCACTGGCCCAACGGGCAAAACTCCCTATATGACATCCTGGGAGGCCGACCTCCAAATCTCAAACAGTCTGGAGACCTGGCAGGCGGTTCTGACTAGATCCTTTCAGGGGATCCAAAACATATCACTCATGGAAGCTAGCATCAAATTGATAACCAGATGGTATCTCACTACCTCCAAATTAGCTAAAATTTACCCCACAGCAAACCCTCTATGTTTTAGAGGGTGTCAACACCGTGGCTTCATGATCCACATTTGGTGGGAATGCCCCAGGCTCCGATCATTCTGGAGCAAAATTTTTAACATGATTTTCAGGGTAACAAGCTGCCAGGTCCCCAGGACTCCAGAAGTAGCATTGCTAAACACTCATGTTCCTTCACTCCCCAAAAACGTTCAGAAACTGACCCACTTTATCCTTCTAGGTGCCAAAATTGCAATAGCTACTGCATGGAAACAACCCAGACCCTCTCTCCTTACAGCTAAGAGGAAGATATCCTGGATTATGTCCCAGGAAAAATTATCAGGCATCCTGTTGGACACCACACCAAAATTTAGAAAGGTGTGTGATCCATGGGCCAGGTACATAGGAATCTCCCTCTTACCAGGAGTGCCCCCGGGCTCCCCCCGGGTATTACGACCTAAACAATAGATGTGACATTCCCCAACTAAGCGGTGGTTGATCTAGTCCTCCACCCTCTCCCCCTTACTCAGGAGTAGCTTTTCCCTTCCCCATTCCTCTGTCCTCTTTTCTTTCTCCTCTCTCTATCTTTCTTGATCTCTCTCTTATGATTGCCTTAATAGGCAGATAAATAACACGATCATAATACAGATAGAACACATATTGGGGAGCTCCTCTTTTGCTGCCCCTTGGATACCCTCTCCCTGGGGGATGGGGGGATTCGGGGGGTCGGGGGGGGCCTGGTCTCTCCCTTAGGTAGCCTCTAGTTATGGGCTCCAGATAGGGCGTCTCCCTTCTGTTGCTCATCTGGCTTTAGCCCTCCTTGTGAGGGATGATGTCTGTATTTCCAGCTGCTATTGTCTATGGTTGCCCTATTGTTTGCCTGTAGTATACTTGATTACCGGCAGCAGGCCTGCCCTGCTGCCAATTGTTTGTTAATGTACCCATGTACTTGTAAGTGCCTTTTCAAAAATAAAAAACCTTTGAAAGTAAATCCCTATGAATGTCTTTTATTTACCAATCATATGCCATATACCAATGTCACATTGATATGTATGTGGTATGGGACGAACAGCATAGTCACAGCTTTGCATTATAAGCACATTTAAATGGAAACTAGTCACAAATAATAAGCGAGTTCACCAAAAAAAAGAAAAAAACGTAGTTTGCTAAGCAGTGTACAGTATGCTCCAGTGTCAAAACCTATGCCGGACTTCCGGTTCCGGCGCCGCATGGAGTAGCTGTCTCTCCTCACAGCTCCCGCAAACCGCCCTCCAAACCGGCCTATAAATTTGGTGTTTTTCGCCCCAACTATTTCCAGCCGCCTTCTCCATGACTCCGGTCACGGGATGGACCGGTTTGTCGAAAAAACTCGGCCGACTCCGCCGCAAATCGAGGCCCTGGCTTCGGTCTACATGGATCCGGCCTGTGCGGCCTAGCCTGCGGAGACAGCGCCAGCGATGGAGGTAGGAGAACAGCCAACATCACAGCCTGCTCTGAGAGACACACTACCTCAGCAGCCCCAGGCCCCTTCACCTTCATCTGGCCCTGAAACAGCTCATTTTGTGCAGCAGCCTCACATACCTCCACCAGTACAGGACCATCACACTGAACTCCTGGCTCAGGCTGTAGTTGCTCTTCTCTCCCCTATGATTGCTGCATCAGTGGAGAAGGCTGTCAGCTCAGGCATGCAAAAGATTCAAGCACAGCTAGGGGAACATGCCTCTAGATTGAATGAAGCAGAACACCGTATCTCAACTCTTGAGGAAGAACTCTACCAGACACAATCTCTGGAACATGCCCAAGACAGAACGAACAAATTTATACTAGAAAAACTCGATGACCTCGAAAATAGGTCCAGGAGGAGGAACCTGCGATTTGTAGGAATACCCGAATCGCTTCACCATTCTGCTTTGTCAGAACTCTGTGCCCGTTGCATCCCTGAAGCACTGGGTCTGGGAGGCCCATGCACTGTAGAACGTGCACACCGTGTGGGAGCCTTTAACTCTGAGCGCAAATCCCCACGCCCAATAATAGCCAAATACCTCAATTACTCAGACAAAGCCGCCATACTGCAGCAATACCGACAATCCAGATCCCTGCAGATAGATGGAATTAAAATTTCGATTTTTGCCGACTACTCGGTGGACGTCTCCAAGAAACGTAAGGCTTTCCAACATATCTGCGCAGAATTCTACCAACGACAACTCAAGTTCACCCTGGCATTCCCGGCCATCCTGCGGGTCAAAACACCCACCGGTGAGCAACTTTCCTTTCAAGACCCAGATGAGGCATCATCCTTCTTGAAATCATCACGCTAGGGCTCTCACCTCAGCCCCACACCCTAAGCCCCCCCAATCAACCGAGCCCTGGATCAAAGGAGCCTGCGGAAAGACTCTCCCAAGCGCTTTAGGTCCTCAGGTCCAACACAGCCCGGCTTTACCGCACGTTGAGGGGCGATGATGTCACTGTTGTCTCAATGCACAATCTCTTCTTCATTGCGGCCATGTTTGGCCACCCTTCCTACCTGGGCAAGGTGAACTGAACTTGGACTTTCCCTCCTGGACCGTCCACACCTCTCAGGTAGTATCCGTTATTAGTTAAATGGCTATGGGGATGCCTTTGCCTGCCTCTCGATTTTTTTTTCTTTTTTTTTGGTATTCCCTGTTTTTATCTTTCATGTTGGTAGTTCTATGGCTCTGTTGCCTAGTATGGTACTATGTGTTCAATGATTGTTGAAGGTTCTGTCTCTTCATACACATACACATGTATTCTCCCCCTAGGTATCTCTGTGCAGACCTGTTCGCACGCTCTGATCTCCCGCCTGCACTGCTGTTATTCCTTATCCCCTCTCCGAGGGGCGGAAGCCCTCACGTCAGATGCGGGGCTGGTTATGGGAGCTGGTCTTCACAGTGATCCCCATGCGTAAAAAAGCGAAGTTGTTTAATTTTTATGTTTACCTCTGCATGTTCTACCTTTGGCTACCATTCCAGTCCTTCCCCTCCCCCCTTTTCCTCTCCTTCTCCCCACTGAGCCCTCTATTAGTGTGACTTTACCTGCTACCCCCCCACCTAGGGCCCAACAGGCATGCTCCAGTGTAGATCACGGCAACCTACTATTCCCAAGCGCCCACACCCTAATAGCTCTACTACTTGCAACCCATACCCCCGTTGACACCTCACCATGCTGCGGATAGTCTCATGGAATGTGAAGGGCCTTCGTTCCCCCTCTAAAAGAATGAAGGTCCTTTGTCATCTCAAACGGCTTAAGGCAGATATAGCATTGCTTCAGGAGACCCACCTCTCCTCACCTGACTTTGCTCGGATGAGGAAACACTGGGTTGGTACGGTGGCGAGGTCAGAGGCCCTAGGCCGTAAAGCAGGAGTCCTTATCCTCATTCACAAACATCTCCCATGTAAACTCCTATCTACGGACACGGATAACCAGGGCAGACTTCTCTCTATTCGTGTCCTCTTAGGGACAAAGGAAATAGTAATATCTAACATTTATGCCCCTAACAGCCCTACGAAGGATTTCTTCAACGCGCTAACCACTTGGCTCCTGCGCTATCCTCAACTTCCCCAGGTCGTTGGGGGTGATTTTAATTCCATGATTCACTCGCTGGATGACAAATCCCTGCAACTGCGTCGTATCCCACCCCCGACTCCCATTAACGCTACAATGCTAGCAACGACAATGGAATCCCTTCGTCTCCATGACGTATGGCGGTTGCACCACCCGACTGGGAATTCTCCTTCTATTCACACCCACACAATGTTTTCACCAGGATCGGTTACATATTCTGCTCACACGATTTACTCCCCTTAATCCCAGAAGCGGAGATTCACGATATTGCTATCTCCGATCATGCTCCCATTTCTGTGTCCCTAGAGACCCCTGACATCCACCCAAATCCCAAAATCTGGCGTTTCCCCTCCTTCCTCCAACACAACACGGATTTCCAAACCTACATCACAAAAGAATGGGGGCTTTACACACAAATGAATGCGGCCCACGCTGATGACCCAAATCTGTTCTGGGATGCGGGGAAAGCTTCGGGGACGCATAATTTCTTATGCATCGTCCTTCAAAAAAAACGCACACCTCAATTACAACACCTCCAGTTCCAGACTTCACCAGGCTCAACGAGCACTATACACTCATGACTCACCAGAAAACCAGACTGCTTGTCAAATAGCCAAACAGTCTTTTGACACCTGGGCCGACACCCTGGAATCAATCAAGAGAGCATACCTTGATGCCACTCTCCATAAATTTAGGAATAAGGCTGGCAAACTTCTAGCCCGACTATGCAAGGGACCCTACCACTCAACTATCATCCCCTCTATCCGGGAGCCGGGTGGCTCTATTACGACCACGCAAAAAGGCATAAATTCGGCCATGCTGCGCTATTATTCTGCACTGTATGCTGCCGACCCCATTGACAAGCCCACGGCACACGACTTCCTAGACAAAGTGACTCTGACCCAAATATCCTCCTCATAACTAGACTCTCTTAATGCCCCCATCTCTCTTACGGAAATAACCTCCTCTAAAGCACCCGGCCCAGATGGCCTAACATTCTACAAATCCCTAAACTCGCTCCTAGCACCCACCCTTAAAAATGTTTACCAACGCATATGGTCAGGTGGCCCCTATCTTCCCACGGGTAACCAGGCAATAGTTAAACTACTAGAAAAGAAGGGGAAAGACCCTCAAGAACCTGGCTCATTCAGGCCCATCTCACTTCTAAATCTCGATGCCAAAATTCTTTCCAAAATAGTAGCCACGAGACTAGCCAACATCATCCCTTTTCTGATCCATCCTGCACAGTCAGGCTTTGTGAAGGGCAGAACGGCAACGATCAACATCAGAAAGGTGATGATGGCACTAGAACACGCCAGATGCAACCCAAATGGCTACTTTGCTATTATTACTCTTGATGCCAAAAAGGCTTTTGACAACGTGAGTTTTGAATGGCTATCCATGGTCCTGAGTAAAATGGGATTCACTGGCCCCTTTCTTCACCTCATAAATTCCATGTACGCATCACCAGTAGCTAGATTAGTAGCTGCCGGCCTCCTCTCCAATGAGTTCCGTCTACACAAAGGCACGAGACAGGGCTGCCATCTATCCCCACTCCTCTTCAATTTAGCTCTGGAACCACTTTCCAGATATATACTAACAGTGGCCCCGATACATGGCATAAAAATAGGGGAGCAGGACATCTCTTTTTGCAGACGACGTCCTCATCTTCTCCGCCAATCCATCCGCGGACATGCCCACAATAAAATACACCTTTGATCAATTCAGAAAATGTTCAGGATTACGCATAAACTACTCCAAAAGTGAGATATTGCCCCTTGGCCCCCTCCCACCTCCGGCTTGGGCTCAAAAACCCATCTTCACTATAGCAAAGTCACATATTACCTACCCAGGAATCAAGATAGGGAAACTCCCTTCCTCTCTTTATCATCTGAATTACCCCCCCCCTCTTTGCCAAAATTACCCTGGAATTAGAAAACTGGGTGGATCTGCCCCTCTCACTCCTGGGAAGATGCCACTTGGTAAAAATGGTCAGTTTCGCACGCCTGCTGTACCCCCTTCAAACGATACCTTTACTTATCAGACACAAAGATTCCAAAACGTTAAATTCTGCAATATCAAAATGTATATGGCGAAACAAACGACCACGCATAGCCTTTTCAAAACTCCATCTTCCCAGGCAGAAGGTGGTATTAGTTTTCCAAACCTTAGATTGTATAACCTAGCTTGTCTTTTGCGGGTGAGCCTGGATTGGATAACCCATAAATCCCAATGTTCAAACTATCAGCTGGAGACTGAAATGGTCCACCCCTACTCCCTTACAGCCCTTCTTCACTGTAAATGGAAATCTC
This sequence comes from Lithobates pipiens, assembly GCF_037356315.1. Taxonomy (NCBI): domain Eukaryota; kingdom Metazoa; phylum Chordata; class Amphibia; order Anura; family Ranidae; genus Lithobates; species Lithobates pipiens. The sequence continues at coordinate 182,598,356 of NW_027507788.1, read as the reverse complement.
TACCTACACCGCATCAGCATAATCTTCTGTTAAGAGACACCGCTATTGCCTGGAGGGAGGTGGTGAAAAATCTCAGACTCTCTCCTTTCATCTCCAAATTCCTCCCGATACAGGGTAACCCGAGTTTCTCCCCGGCTCTGGAACACCAGCCCTATGATCTGTGGCGGCAAAAGGGTCTCGATACCTTCTTCTCCCTTTGTGATCCTGAATCTGGTCGAGTAGCACCATTCAGTTCCCTAGCTGCCAAATTTTCTCTCACAGATGCTTCTGCTTTCCACTATGGCCAATGTGTTAGTTTCCTTCAAAAAACCTGCAGAGACGAATCCATGAGATTTACATCATCCTTCCTTGAGACACTCATACAAAAGGACTCTTACAAAATCTCTGACATCTATAAATCTCTACTTTTAAAAACAACTCCCTCGCTGGATTCATCCTCAGTGTCAAATTGGGCAAAAGACTTTCCAGATGAAGACATAGTGGACAAGATCCTGCAAGGCCTCAACTCTGTATACAACTTGGTTCTCAATGAATCTTGGATGGAAACCCAGCTGAAAATCGCTCACCGAGCACATATCCCTTTTCTCCCGGCCTCCCAACCACGTTCAGCCTCATCCTCATTGTGCCCATTGTGCCACCAACCTAAGCCTTCTCTCACGCACAGCTACTGGACTTGCACCTTTATCTCTGCTTTTTGGGACCAAATCCTGGCATATATATTTCAGATTACGCTGCTAAAGCTTCCCAAAGACCCGCTACTCCTTATCTTCGGGCACTGGGACCCTACACTACTTCCTTGGTCCACCGTTCCCAGCCCACCAGGCAAGGACTGGGCCTTGATCTGCCTCCTGTTAGCAAGAAGGGCCATACTAGCCAATTGGACGTCTGCTTCCAAACCCTCCATCTCCCAGGTTAACAGAGATCTCCTGCAGCTTCTATTTCGTGACAAACTCAACACCAATCTGGCCCACCAGAAAGCCTCACAGCACTTCCACAACAGATGGGACTCTTTTATTGTGGCGCAGCTTACTCCTCAAGAACGAGCTCACCTCGATGAACTCACTTTTGTTTACAATGGACCATTACCGACTATGACCCTCTCTACTACTGGAGAACTACCTACAATAGAACAGCGGACTTGGGCCCCCCCCTCCCCCCCCCCCCCTTCATAGCTTTCCTTTTGAATTGTAACATACCCTGTTCTCTTCTCGTGGTTAGTTTAGTGCCTTATTATCATCAGATCCATCCAGTCACAGCTTCCTCATGTTCCTCTGTTTTGACAGGGAGAGGGGTACTCTCCATTTTCGGTTTAAGATACTTGTGCTGATACATCATTGTGTGACCTACTTTGATATTTTATCTGACTTGTACATTATACGTAAAACACTTTGTACTTGCTGGTTATATCATTCTGTAATGCACTCTTTTTCAATAAAATTTTATTTAAAAAAAACAAAAAACCTATGCCAACTAAATGGTGCCATACCAAAAGGAAACGGTGGATTTTCTGTAATGTTTTGTGTGTTATTCGATATTTGTTAAGCAGTCTGAATGTACTGTATATTGGATCAGAGAAAAAGACCACATGCCCGTGAGCAATCATGTTTTCGCAATTGTTTTTTTTTATAGCAGATTCTCAACATTCAAAAATATCTATCTCAAAATTCCTTAGTGCATTTTATTGGCGTGTAAGGCAGAAAAGTATTATTTGTGTAGCGCTACCCCCACAGCGGCCACTGGTAATAATTGGTTCTTTCCGTAAAAGTACAGAGGCTGTCCCCCACCGCAAGCACCAGTCCATTCACACCGGCTTCAATAACAGAGTCTACAGGATGTCTTTTTAAGATTTATTGCTTGAAGTTTAGGGCATGGGATACTACAAATTGATTAGTATTTAGCAATTAGAGGATAGTTTTTTCTTTAAGCTTTGTGGGTGTTGGACAGTCTAATGCCTCACAGCTGGGGATCATGAGGCAAGTTTCTGAGCAGTCTAAGGCCTCACAGCTGAACATCATGAGGTAAGTCTCTTTGGCATCTGGTTCATTGTATCAATACACAACTGCTTGTATACAGTGTGATCTCCAAAACACTGTACAGTTGTACAGATCAATTTAGGGTCCCTGTGACAGCTGCCACCTGTTATCTCCCTCTGGACAAAGTCCAATGAGTGGGACAGTCCTTCTCCAGACCAGATCCCCTGTTGTGAGGTCCTGCTATCAGCTTCTAACAAGGTCCACCCGGGTCTTAAGCCCTGACCCGTTGAGGTCCCTAAATAGCTGTATAGTCCATGGCTACCTGAAGGCAACAGCTCCTCAGGTTCTGGAACCCTTCTATGGAGAGGTAACCCAGCTCTCCAGTGCTTCAGACTATTTATCCACATTCCAGTCCCCTTCTGGATATTCCTCTCCAGGAGTTGGCTGGAACCTGATAAATATTCAGGCTGGTCATTTGCCTCTCCTTCCCTAAGCTCCGGAAAATTCTTTCAGAGGTAGGGGGAAGCAATCAAACTTCCAGCCTGTGAAACCTTGAAGAAACCAGGACAAACAATCACTGCTCCCTTGATTAAAGAAGTGTCAGGGCTGGCTTAGCCGTTCCTCCTCTGGGCTTCCCGCTCAGCTGTCGGCTAATTGCCAGCCCTCTTCTCTCTCCACAGTTACCAGTTGTTCCCGATGATGCTCGTCTGACCTGCCTATTTAAAGTCTTCCAGCTCATTTCTCCATTGCCTTCACATTTGGTCACATCACAAGGAACCATCGCCTGCTGTTTGTTTTAAGACTGGCTTGCTGACATCTCTCCTGGCTTCTTATCCGGCTTGCAGTTGCTCTCCTTGGATCCCTGACTTCTGGACTGGCTGATTACCTGATCTGGTTTATGAACTTTGGACTGGCTGACTACCCGATCTGGCTACTGGACTCAGGCTATGCTTGACTACGCTTTTTCCTATTTACCTTTTTAGTTTTATTATTAATAAACAAGTGTGATTTGATTGTACTTCTGTCTCAGTCTGTTTCATGGTTCCTGACAAGAAGGAGCCAAAAAACAATATTTACCTAGCATCCTTCACTAGGAGGGTGCAACATTTGGATATCACATGCACAGTAGGGAGAATACACTCACCAGATGCATGTACAGTATATACACTCACTTATGGAAACCTACGCTGCAAGCATATTAGTTGTCTTTGTATATATTTTTCAATGCTTCTATTCAAATTCATTTAGTAAACCAGGTCAGATAGATATACACAGAAAATAACAGGATTTGTGCACTTAGCGTGAAATCGTGTCTTGAAGTTCATAAAGGGACACAATATTCTGTTATTTGGAGACCCTTGGGTTGCATTGTTACCTTCAGGAGGAATTGGACACTGGCAATAAAACGCCCATTGACCTGCCAGGTATAACCCCTCCCACTACCACAATGCTTCAATTTTGTAGAAATGTAGTACTATGAGTGAATCACAAACACAGAGAGGCTGGGTGTCAGGGCTGGGCTCAGCCCTTCCTTCTCTGAGTTGGCCGCTCAGCTGTCGGATAATTGCCAACTCCTCATCTCTCTCCACAGTTACCTAGCTGTTGTTGATTCTGCTCGTCAGTACTGCCTACTTTATCCAGCCAGCTCACTTGATCTCTGCCTTTGCCATGATCACATCACAAGAAACGATCGCCTGCATTCCTGTTTAAAGACTGGCTTTGCTGACATCCCTTCTGGCTCCTTATCCTGCTTGCTGTTCCTCTACTTGGATCCCTGACCTCTGGCCTGGCTGATTACCCGATCAGGTGTCAGGAACCATGAAACAGACAGAAACAGCAGTACAATCAAATCACACTTGTTTATTAATAAAAAGAAAAAGCTAAATAGAAAAAAGCATAGTCAAGTATAGCCAGAGTCCAGCCCGAGCCAGACTCGGGAATACCGCCAGGGGGGTTAAAGCCTGGTACGCACTATGAGGTTTTTTTTTTGTTCAAAACTGTCAGCTCCAGTCGGAGTCGCTGTACAAACTATGCAAAGTTAGTATAACGATCTCTCCCGCTGAACTGTTGTATTCTGACAGGGGGCGCTCCCCCGCCAGAACACTCCGATCAGTGCTCTCCACCATTGGCTAAGAGTACTGATTGGGAGTTGGTCGGCTGCTGGTTTTCCAACATACTCGTCCAACAGTTGGACAGACTAGCATGCACATGGGCAGAATGTCAGCCTGTTTTTTTTATAACCGACTGATATCTCTTAGGCAGGATTTTTCCAGATCTACAGTGGGAACTACTTACTTCTCTATCAATGCCTCTTCAAATGGGTGTTGGTCTGTAAAGCCGGCTATTCCTTTGGATTTTCTCTAGTTTGCCATTTTGTACCGACTGGCATGCACAAGGGCCGAATGTTGGGCGATTTTTTTTATAACTGGCTTATACATCTTAGGCGGGATATTGCCAGATCTATAGTGGGAGCTACCTATTTCTCTATCAATGCCTCTTCAAATGGGTGTTGGTCTGTAAAGCCGGCTATTCCTTTAGATTTTCTCTAGTTTGCCATTTTGAATGTTTGAAGGACACCTTGAGCTTCAGAGCACCTGGATTTGTGAGTGCCAGATTTATCAGCTGCTTGTTGTCCGGATATCGTAGTTCAGAGTAGTGTTACTCTGTGCTGTTACCTTGGTCAGCAAAGCATTTGAAGGAGTGAACAGTTTATCAGACGTTTTCCAGACACCGTACAGAACAGGTATTAGTAAACACTCCTTTAATGCCAAAAGGCACTCTTTGAAGTACAGTCAGAACCACAGAACCACCAATTACTATGTTTTAAGTCTAATGGATTTACAGTAATATTTATATAGTATGTTTTTTTGTTACCGAATAATCTTTAAGATTCTTATGCACATAGGTGTCTTTAAATACATTTGGACCTTTTGTGCATCAAACAAGGATAGCTTCTCTTAGCTGTCTGAAATGATGGCAGTACCAACATGCATGCTTTGGCCTTTATGACCTGCTGAGTGCTAAGAACAAGCTTTATACCTAAAAACATAGTTGTTTATCTTTCCAATCTGAGAAATTTGAGATATTAAGTACTTATGGCTTTTTGCTTGGACTACAGGGCTGCGTGGTAATGTACACTGAAGAGGAGTGTTATCATCAATGTCACCGCTGATAACCCTCCCCCACTATGCCAGTCAGCACCGGACATACTCAACTCCAAGCCTAGAACATCACCTAGGGGAAGAGCAAGTGTGTCTGCAATAGGAAGTGACCCAGGACTCCTTCACCTCTTGTCTCGGCACCAGTCTTGATTTTTCTTTTGCAGATTCTCCTACATGTGTCTGTTAAAGGAATGGCATCTCCATAAATAGGCAACGTTTTCCTTGACAAAGAGAGTTTTTTTCTCTCTAAAATTACCTTTGTGTTAGAGTACATAGCTCTTTAGATTCAGATATTGCTTATCCTCTTGGGGGCCACTTAACACATATGTGTGGTGGCAAACAGGGCAGACAGCTACACTTTCAGTGCTGAGAGTGCACCTAGCACAGTGACTGTCCTGGTTTCTAGTATTGATTGGGAGCCAGCGGGACAGGCTTTTTATAATGTGGTCACTTTGACAGCCATTCACAGTGGTCACTTGATTGGGCAGTCCATCCTGCCCTCCATATGTAAACACTTAAAGGGACGCCAAAGCTGGGCAAGAGGGGCTAAGCAATGGTCATATTTAATGCAGATCACATATATTTAATAGTATCCTTGACACAAGGGATACTCAGTAATCCCATGACTATATCTACATGAAGATTGGCACACTAGAATCTCTGATCTGCAGGCTACTGGTACTTTGGGTCGGTTTGATAGAGAAAAGACAGCTACAAGAAAAAAATCTGTATTTCATGCAAAGACCGGCCCACATATGCAACATACGTATATCCACAACACTACTACAAATGCTTTAGCAAACCACTAACTTAACATTTGGGATTTAGAGATTAAAGCGGGTGAACCTTGCAAGTAATTAACAAGCAACAGTTAGGAAGAGATCATCCTGAAAGGCAGCGGAAGACGGCCTGACAATGTGGATCTAATGAGGCTATAAGACCTAAATCAGTGAGAGATGGCCATTGGGAGGGAGTGCGAAGATATGAATGAGGTTTCTCTAAGCTAGTCTAATGCTTGTATTATGAAGAAACCTTCAGAAAGCAAACACACAGGAAATAATGTTAGCCCGCAATTCAAACTGAAGTAGAGAACTCTTAAGCTCATGCCAAAAATGTATCATTTGTAAGCCATAAACCCTGTTAATTAGGTTGGATTTGCAACAATTAGCACATTTCGATTTATTCTGCTTTCTGGCAAGGGAGCTTAATTTAAAGAATGACTTTACTGGCTGCTTTTACAAAGGCCTGAGTTCATGCTACGGCCTTTTTTTTTTGGTTAGATTATTAGGCTGTACGCTTCACTTCATAATATTGTACAAAACCTTCCAGATAAGTGCAAGTTACACTTTATAATAGTATAAAAAAAATCCAACCATTGTGAATATCTCGTTTTATGGAGGATGAAAATGTTCATAATAAGATCCCATTCACACTCAAGTTAGGCATCTGTGGTCCTTTTTTGTGGCCTTTTTTGAGCTTTGTACAGGTGTTTTGCATGTTTTTAAGCTTGAGTAATTGCTTTTAGCCAATGGAAAGCTGGTTACTAAGCAAGAAAACATACATTTTTAGGGGCATTTTTCAGGTGCTGTCATTGAAGTCTACTGGGGCAAAAACAGACAACTCAACCCCAAAAGAAACCCATGACAATGTTAGAACTTCAAGAGACACTGCGCTCAAGGGTAAATGGACGCCATTAAATATAGTGGAAATCATCCTAACGCTTTGGTATTGGATGCCTAAGACGCTAAGACAATTCTTCCTTAATATCTCTGCTGCATACCGGAGATGTGGACATGGTGTCGGGGATGTTTTCCATATCTTCTGGTTTTGCCAAAAGCTGGTTAGTTTGTGATCCCATCACATGTTTATACCATCATCCAGCAGTTTACTGATCATGCTTTGCCTAGGACCCCTGAATTTGTCCTCTTTCACCACAATACCATACCGATCAATAGTTACAAGCGTTCTGTAAAGATTAACATGAAGAAACCTGCATTCCTGCACTTTGGAGACATCCCCACCCGCTTTCTGTTAAACAATAAATGTTTGCATCTTCACAGGGTGGTACCGTGGATGCAGCAATGATAGCAACGTGCCATGTCCTATAATTGCATATGTATTTGTGAATACTCATTATGTATTTTTATCTACCTAGAGTACCTGTTTAAGCTCCTGAGGAAGTGCAGTAGAGCAAAACATGTAGAACTACATCAACTTACACCAAGCCCGCCTAGTTATCACATCATGGCGTCCATATCATAGATGTAGTTAGGGCCTCTTGGTGTTGTAGTTGGTGTGACTAATATATCTTGATTACCAAGTCACTGTGTGATTTTATATATATATTTTTTTCTTTCTATGTTTTAGAATAATTTTAATAAAATGTATCCTTTTTTTAAGGAATTGTTGTTGTCTGGTGCCTATAAAGTTCATTGTTCTGCCAAATCTACTTCTACTTCTACATTAAACAATGGTTTGACATTATGCTCATGGAGGACATTACAAGCTCCCTTATGCCGCGTACACACGTAGCAGACTATCCGGCGGACTTAGTCTGGCGGACTTTCCGCCGGACTGTCCGCCGGACTTTCCGAATGACCTACCTGCCCACACACGGCACTTTTGCGGCGGACTAATATGGCGTACTAAGTCCGCCGTACTTTTGAAATGAACGGACTCGCCCACACACGCGGAGGAAAGTCCGCTCATTTTGAGCGCGTCTCCAGGTAGCCGGGACCAGCGATGGAGGCGTTGCTGGCCCCGTCACCTGGTATGAACTTAAAGGGGAATCCCTACGCCGAAAAATCGGCACGGGGGTCCCCCCCAGGTCCATATCAGACCCTTATCCAAGCACGCTACCCGGCTGGCCAGGAAAGGGGGTGGGGACGAGCGAGCGCCCCCCTCCTGAGCCATACCAGGCCACGTGCCCTCAACATGGGGGGGTGCCTTGTCCCCATGTTGATGAGGACAAGGGCCTTCCCGACAACCCTGGCCGTTGTTTGTCGGGGTCTGCGGGCGGGGGGCTTATCGGAATCCGGGAGCCCCCTTTAATAAAAAGTATAAACAATATAAAAAATAAATATATAAATATATATATATATATATATATATATATATATATATATATATATATATATATATAAAGCTATACATTCCGGGGGGGAAAGGTCATGAGGATTTACCCCCTTCCTTCCTGACCAGAGCACTTTTTGCGATTCGGCACTGTGTCGCTTTAACTGACAATTGCGCTGTCGTGCGACGTGGCTCCCAAACAAAATTGGCGTCCTTTTTCCCCCACAAATAGAGCTTTCTATTGGTGGTATTTGATCACCTCTGCGGTTTTTATTTTTTGCGCTATAAACAAAGAAATAGCGACAATTTTGAAAAAAAACACATTATTTTTTTGCTTTTTGCTATAATAAATATCCCCCAAAAATATATTTTAAAAAATGTTTTTCCTGTTTAGGCCGATACGTATTCTTCTACATATTTTTGGTAAAAAAAAAAACGCAATAACCATTTATTGATTGGTTTGCGCAAAAGTTATAGCGTCTACAAAATAGGAGATCGTTTTATGGCATTTTTATTAATATTTTTTTTCTACTAGTAATGGCGGCAATCAGCGATTTTTATCATGACTGCGACATTATGGCAGACACATCGGACAATTTTGACACATTTTTGGGACCACTGCCATTAATACAGCAATTAATGCTATAAAATTGCATTGATTACTGTAAAAATGTCATTGGTAGTGAAGGGGTTAACCACTAGGGGACAGGGAGGGGTCTGTCCTAGGGCAGTGTTTCTAACCGTCTGGGGGATGGGCTTTGTGTGACGTTGGACACTAATCGCTGCTCCCGATGACAGGGAGCAGACTATCAGTGTTCTGTCATTAGGCAGAACGGGGAGATGCTGTTTACATTGGCATCTCCCCGTTCTTGAGCTCGGTGACACGATCACTGGTATCCCTGCGGAGAGCGAGTCCGTGGGTCCCGCGGGCACGGTCACGGAGCTCGCGGCAGGCATGCGCGCACGGTGGGAAATTCGAAGTAACATATGGGTACGCTACTTTGCCCAGTCGTGGCATTCTGCCGACGTATATATGCCGACAGCGGTCGGCAAGTGGTTAAAGGATGATAGACAGCACAGTGCTCACATGACCCGCCGGAGCTCGTCTTTTCCACTCCGAGCACTGCAGAGGGTGGGGCCGCTGACGTCAGCCGGGAGGAGAGAAGAAAATCTCTGGCAGCAACCAGTGGTGTTCTAAATTTAGGTAATCGTAATCTATAATCTTTTTACAAAACAGAGTACGTGTTTTTACAACAACTTTAACAAGGGATTATTTTTGGGGTAGGACTTATATTGCAGCCATCCCCGAATATAACGCTAGGTCTTATTTTCAGGGTAGGGCTTATTTTCTGGGAAACAGGGTATATATAAAAAAGGGGAAAAAGCTCAAACTTGAGTGAGAGAGAGAAGGAGATAGATATGTATGTATTATCTTACACTCTCATGCTGTTTTAAGTACCAGGAACACACCGTGAGCTTTGAAGCACAGTCGGTCTACCTCCAGGGGGAATTAACCTAGGTGAATATCTTCGACAGTCTGCACAGTGCGAACTTGGGTCATCTTGTTTCCAAGTTATTCACTCTGCTGTAGACTGCTGGTCCAACCTTCTGGTTGGACCAAATGTTGCTGATTGTCATGGGTGATCTATGCACATAAGGCCATGATAATGTTGATCTAACACAGAGAGCTTGCTGATAGAAGCAGAAAGCAAATGGACTAACTCTCTGCTGTTTTCGTTACCTATGGAACCACAGTCAGGTAGGTCAGGGAACATTCTATGTTGCCTGGTATAGTGGCATATGTGAATCATTTGGCAGGTAAAGCAGATCTTAGTTATGTACTTTAGCTTTGTATTTAGCTTCTTGCCTATAGTTCTATTAGTTCTGTTTTAAATAAATGTATCTGAAGCTCATATTTGGTGCTAATTTATTGGTGACCTCAAAAGTTGAATTTACATTGAGTAAGCTTGTTTGCAAGTCTATGGCTTATCTATTAGTCATGTCTCCAATTACAGTAACCAGGGCTGGACTTACCATTGGGCTTGACTGGGCTCAAGCCCATGGGCCCCACCCAATAGGGGCCCCACCGGGATACATAGCTGAGTGTACTCAACTGAGCTCCGCTCACAGTCACGCCCAGTCCTGCCCTATGATGGACATAACACAGGGACTGGGCGTCACTGTGAGCCCAGCCGAGTACACTTGGCTACTCTTGGCTCTGCCTGAGACTGCGAGAGAGCCACACAGAGGACCCAAGAGCCACCAAGTGGACCCGAGAGCTGCCAAGATACACAGGACTCTGTATCTCGGCGGAGCCATTTTTAAACTTCAAGACTGCAATGACAAGGCTGCAAATGACACTGACAAGGCTGCAGATTGATGGGCAAGGCTGCAGATGGACACTGATAAGGCTGCATTGATGGGCATTTAAATGTAAGTTTCTTCCTTAAACTTCCCTCCTAAAAGTTTTTTTCCTTAAAATTCCATCCTAAACTTGAGGTGCGTGTTATACGCCGATAAATACGGTAATGTATAGAAGGTAGGGCCTGAAAGTGACTCAAGCCCAGGGGCCCCGACCACCCTAAGTCCTGCCCTGACAGTAACCAAAGTGATATTACAAGAAAATGGCACCCAGACACACTCTGTGAATCTCATATGAACAAATATGTCAATGAAAATGGCTTCAGCTTATGTCCTCCACCCGTGGAAGAACCCCCCCCCCCCCCCCAAAGTGTTTTGCCCTATATGGCGCCTCTACAATTAAACTTCATGTAGGGCAGAGCGCGTTACAGGCAGTGTGAGGTCAAATTTCGATTTAGTTTTAGTCATAGTCGTTCGACTAAAATTACATTTTAGTTTTAGTCGCATTTTAGTCATCTGAATTGTTTTAGTTTGAGTCGTATTTTAGTCAAACTAAAATCTCCAGGACATTTTAGTTGACTGAAATCATTTTAGTCAACTAAAATCTAATGGGTTTAGTTAAATTGTAACACACTATTGCACCACTTGCCTACAGGGCACTTACACCCCACCTCCCTGCCCAGGCCATTTTTCAGCTTTCAGCGCTGTTGCACTTTGAATGACAATTGCGCAGTCATGCTACACTGTACCCAAACACATTTTTTTATCATTTTCTTCACACAAGTAGAGCTTTCTTTTGGTGTATTTAATCACTGCTGGTTTTTTTTACTTTTTTCTGTCAGTAAATTTTGTAACTAAGTAATCCCGCGGAGGGTGTTCCCCCCCCCCCCCAAACAAAAAAACATACCAGCCGCTACTACCCCTGTGTCTGTAGTGCATGGTCAAACCTTAACCACTTCCCACCCGGCCAATGCAGATATACGGCCGGGTGGGAGCTGTCTACTCCTGATAGGACGTTCAGGAACGTCCATCAGGAGGAGCGGGATCGCGCGCGCGCGTGCCAGCGCAGCGGCGCGATCCCGATGCGCCCGTGTCCCCGGGACACGGCGCATCTCAGATCGGCAGGAGGGCTCTGTGATTGGCCCTCCTGATCACATGACGGCCGTGTCCAATCACGGCCGTCATGTGATGTAAACAATCAGCCGGTTGCTAGGCAATCGGCTCCTCCTCTCCTCACACAGAAGTCATCGCTGAGGAGAGGAGAGCAGATCGCTGCAGCCGGCTGGTGATCAGTGAGTATGGGCTGCTTTTTACAGCTTTTTACTCACTGATCTTCAGTCTAGTGTAATACACACATCACACCACACAGTGTAAACACAGTCCCCACATATGTCCCCATAACACACATGTCCCCAAAACATACATGTCCCCAAAAAATAAAAACCCATGTCCCTAATAATAAAAACATGTCCCCCACATATGTCCCACTAAAATCACTTGTCCCAATGATTATGTGCACACATATGTACGTGATCACCTGCACACATATGTACATGATCATTTGCGTACATATGTCCGTGATCACACAAACCAATTATTATACACTTAACGGAATTTTTTTTTTACCAAAAACATGTAGCAGAATACATTTTGGCTTAAATTTATGACAAAATTTGATTTTATTGGATTTCTTTTAAAATAGAAAAAAGAAAATATTGTTTTTTTTTCCAAATTTCCGCTTTTTTGCGCTTATATCGCAAAAAATAAAAAACGGAGTCGTGAATAAATACCACCAAAATAAATCTCTATTTGTGCGAACAAAATGATAAAAATTTAATTTGGGTACAGTGTAGCATGACCGTGCAATTGTCACTGAAAGCGCTAGAGCGATGAAAGCTGAAAATTGGGCTGGGAAGGAAGGGGGCGAAAGTGCCCTGTATTGTAGTGGTTAAAGAGGGGTTCCACCCTAAAGTGGAACTTCCACTCATCGGAACCCTCCCCCCCTCCGGTGTCACAGTTGGCACCTTTCAGGGGGAAGGGGGGGTGCAGATACCTGTCTAAGACACTTCCGGGCATAGACTTCCACGGGAGTCTATGCCTCTTCCTGTCCCGGCGTGCTGTCTGCTGGGACACACACGGGTCCGAGAGACAGCGCGGACCATTCCTATTGACTCGCGCAGTAGGGAACCGGGAGGTGAGCCGCAGCACTTTACTTCCGGATTCCCTCACCTAGAATGGCAGCGGCAGCAGTCGAGAGCCGAGCGATCGATCGACCTCGACTGCCGACATTGCTGGGCCCTGGGACAGGTGAGTGTCTATTTATTAAAAGTCAGCACCTGTAGTATTTATATCTGCTGGATTTAAATTTTTTTTTTTTACAGTGAAATCCCTCTTTAATACCATAAACAATAACATGTTATTAGATTTTTTTTTTACTCCAGGAGTATATGATGAGTTTGAAAACTCTAGAGAAATGTTTAAATAATGCATTAAAATCTAGTTAAACCCATTTGATTGTAGTCGACTAAAATGTACTGATTTCATTTTGGTCAGAGTCTGTTGACTAAAATGCCATTTTAGTTTTGGTCCTATTTTAGTCATCTGAATTTTAACAGTGTTAATTTCATCTACTAAAATATACTAGTCTGCAAAATGAACACTGGCTTCAGGGTTCTCCCACAAGTGGAGGACATAAGTTAATGCATTTTTATGTATATTTTTTGTTTATATGAGATTCACAGTGTACTGCAACTGAGTTCAGATGGGCGCCATTTTCTTGTTCAAACTGAGCCTGACAAGCCAGTGTTCATCCCGATCAGCACCAGGGAACAGTGCACCAGTCTGGCTGAGATATACTGTAGCTTGAACAAAAATTACATGGAGATCCCAAGAGGGGTTAACCATTTAAAAGAAGTTCTATATTAGGACCACAGTGGCATTTATCGAAAAAACATAATCTTTATTACAAACATCAAGATCAAATGGAGTATAAATAACACAAATGCTCCCACCAATCACCATTAAAAACATATGACAACGTTGCCAAATGTACAAACTCGTAGCCCGGGCACACACGCACGCCACAAACTCCCACCTCCCCGCCTAACGCGACATATTATTAATAAAGTTAATTGGCTAGCACAAGGGTAAATGAAAGTTTACTTAGCTGGGATGACTCTGAGGAACAGCAATTAATCTAACTGCAAATGGGGAACAAGTCCCAATTATAACCCCAGTGTTATATCAGCTAGTAGTTGCGGCTAGCTGTGCATACTGTTGTCTCAGGCCCTGGGATATGAAGATCGCATAGTAAATTAGATACGGTCCACCATTGACAGTTCTTTGGACAATCCTATAAACACCCCTGTCATAGGACCATAACTTCACTGGCTGGCCGCAAACCGTCCCAGTCAGTTACAGTGCCTTACAATAGTATTCATACCCCTTGAAATTTTCAAATTTTTTTCATGTTATGTGATAGACCAACACAAAGTCTCACATAATTGTGCAGTGGAAGGAAAATTAAAAATGGTTTTCAACATTTTTTACAAATAAATATGTGAAAAGTGTGGTGTGCATTTGTATTTCGCCCCCCCTGAGTCAATACTTTGTAGAACCACCTTTCACTGCAATTACAGCTGCAAGTCTTTTTGGGGATGTCTCTCAGCTTTGCACATCTACAGAGGGACATTTTTGTCCATGCTTCTTTGCAAAATAGCTCAAGATCTGTCAGATTGGATGGAAAGCATCTGTGAACAGCAATTTTCAAGTCTTGCCACAGATTCTCAGTTGGATTTAGGTCTGGCATTGGACTGGGCCATTCTAACACATGAATATGATCTAAAACATTCAATTTCTTCTAAGATTGCCCTGTATTTGGCTCCATCTATCTTCCCATCAACTCTAACCAGCTTCCCAGTCCCTGCTGAAGAAAAGCATCCCCACAACATGATGCTGCCACCACCATGTTTCACAGTGGGGATGGTGTGTTCAGGGTAATGCGCAATGTTAGACACACATAGCGTTTTGCTTTTAGGCCAATTTTGGTCAAGTTTGGTCTCATCTGACCAGAGCACCTTCTTCTTCCACATGTTTGCTGTATCCCCCACATGGCTTCTCGCAAACTGCAACTGGACTTCTTATGGCTTTCTTTTAACAATGGCTTTTTTCTTGCCACTCTTCCATAAAGGCCAGATTTGAGGAGTGCACGACTAATAGTTTAGGTGGACGGCCATGTCTTGGTAGGTTTGCAGTTGTGCCATACTCTTTCCATTTTTGGATGATGGATTGAACAGAGCTCCGTGACATGTTCAAAGCTTGGGATAATTTATAATATTTAATTTTATGACCTAAAGGCTCGTACACACTATAAGAAAATCGGGTGAACATTTTCGTCCAAAGAATTTACATACAATTTTTGTATAGTGTGTACACAACTTTCAACAGCCGATTTCGAATTTTCATACGAAAACTCTCGAATAGACAAACCCCCAAATTTTTCTCGTATGGGAACAGAACAAATGGTTTTCATTTAATGTGTACTGTTTTCGTATAATTTTTGTACAAGAAAAATCAGAAGACAAAGACTGCGCATGATCAGAAACAATAAACAAAACAAAACAAAAAAAAGCCTTTGTTCTTTGTTGTGAAGCATCAAGAAAAATTGGACCAACGTTCGCCCGGTTTACTTATAGTGTGTACCCCACTTAACTCTGCCTTCAACTTCCCTGTCTGATGTGTTCCTTGGCCTACATGATGCTGTTTGTTCACTAATTTTCTCTAACAAGCCTTTGAGGGCTTCACAAAACAGCTGTATTTATACTGAGATTAAATTACACACAGGTTGACTCTATTTACTAATTATGTGACTTCTCAAGGCAATTTGTTCCACTAGATTTCAGGGATATCAAAGTAAAATACAAATGTACGCCACAAGTTTTCCGCTATGGGATCCACTGATTCATACCACCCATGGTCACATGCCTGATGAAGGGGTCCTGCGTAGCTCAGAAACGTTGCTTCTATTAATTTTTTTGATACTATGTGATTAACATTTTGGACCCAATTTTGGAGATCCTGGTGCGCTGGTGACTCTTTCTTCTCACCATTGATTGATAGAGCGCCCTTTGAACTCCCTGAGTAAGGGGGGGGAGGGGTAGCTGTTTTTCTGGTCAGCCCCTAGGGTGAACATTCCCTGGGTGTCACAATTTTTTTTCATTTTTTATTTGATCTCATTTGTGCACTCTCACATGTGCCTTTATTGAGCACATTCTAGATTATTTACTTTATTTGGATTTTCATGTTATTCAATGTATTCATTGTATTAATTTATTATACTGTGTGATATAGCGCTGCACTTTTTACTCCATTAAATCAAGCCTCAAATCGAACTGATGTCCGATTTTAAAATAGCGCTGAAGTATCGTGATTTCAAAGCCGCACTAGTATGAACCAAGGTTTAGGACATTTTAAAGGGTACTGCCTTTCTCGTTGTTTGCTACATTAACAAAAGTGCTATGTTGTAATCATACTGTGTGTGTTGTAGAGAGTGCCACTGTAGATTGATTGTATTTGTAACGTACATGAATACATTATTTTCTTACCATTTCACACTACAGTATCATAGTCCAGTAAAATGCGAGCATAAGGTTTGAATCATTTCCCTAAAAGGGGCTACTTTTTTTAACAGTATAATTTATTAAATACCCTGTTTTTTATTAATCCCCATATACAACAGTTAACACACATGGATAAGGCTTAGGCACTTTGGGTAAGGTGTGAGATGGAATTGTAAATTGCATCTGGTTGCTGTCCTTTGGCACCGGAATCCAGTGCATAAGCCACATGCACCACTTAATAATTCATACACACAAGGACTATTAAATAAATTAATTATAATTCCTTTTAATAAACTTCTCCTTGGCTCTCCTGGTGTCTTCATTATTGCAGACCTAAATAAATATACCACCAACACAAAAATAAATGCCAACACCACAGAAAATAAACATTAAAAGTTACTAAATAAATTAGAAGTACTAGTTCGGTCGCTTAATGACTGAATACTAATTTGGCCTCCATAACGATTTTATTTGCATATGCACAGGACTGAGAGCACTAAAACTATATAAACTCACATTCTTTTGGTTGTTTGACAATTTGCCTTTTACCTCTTGGCACAAATTTACATGATTGTGACATACTTTATATAAGGTTAACACAATTATGATGACAAATCCTGCCTCAGTATAGTCTACAAATTTCAGGTTACATAGGGGGAATAATCCTTCACCATATGTTCCCAATCTTCGCAGGTAGCTTCTGGAGCTTCCATCATGCCAAGGGAGACATGTTCCACATCTTCTGGGTCTGTGATCTTCTTAAGCCATTTTGGAACAAAGGTAGGCATATAGCTCAAAAGTTTATAGATTTTACGATTTCCTTTGACGCAGGTTTTTATTTTCTCATAGCAAGGAAAAATCTGCTCTTCCTCACTTGATTAACACATCAAAGAGTCTCATACCCCGGGAAGCAATCTGATGCTCCTCCAATGTTCAATTTGGCTAAAATTATTGAAATTCTTCAAAAATTTCATTCATTTGAGGATCTTCTTTCCTTTCACAAGGGAACACAACAATTTTTGGAAAACTTAGTTCTACTGGATCCAATTTTCCAATCCTGAAAGTGAAATTTCCCTGCATTATAGCTCCCTATGTGCGTTATAATGCTGTCTGATATGCTCAAGTACTGCGAATAGACTGCTGTAGGGGGGTGGAGGGGAAAAACTGCTAGACAGCCACCTACTTGTCTTCCACTTATTGAACCATCCTCATCCTCATGTCTTTACTCAACACCTTATGTCCTCCACTCCCCTCCTTTTTTTTCGCATCCCCCACTCCCTATATCTCTAGATATTCCAAAAAAAACATGCACTGCAAATGTGATTGCTCTCAACTCATAGTTTTTACTATAGTAATTTGTTGTCTTCTGCATTGAGAGATCTTATAGCAAATGTTGCATATGTTATACTAGCGCTCAGTGGCTGCCACCCATCTCTGCCAATCCCTCCACTGACTTTCGTTTGCCTAATGAAAAAAAATCTTAATATTAACAACAACAACCAAAGCCATCCCCAACTCTACTCCAAGCTACATCATTCATCTCAAAGTATCAACCAAACTGTTCACTTGGCTACTCCCAAGACCTGATGCTCTTCGGTTGCCTTCTTACCTACTCCCATGCTTGCCTCCTGGACTTCTCCAAAGCCTCTCCCAACCTCTGCAACTCACTGCCCCAATCCGGCTATCTCCTTCTGTTCACCTTTAGACTATCATAGGAAACTCATCTCACTTCGGGAAAGCCTATCCCTTCTCAACCTAACAGCTAAAATTTGACTTTCTCCATCAGCTCATCCCACACAATTACCCTTGTTATCACTTCACCCTCCCTTTTAGATTGCATGATCTCATGAGCGAAGGCCCTCTGAACCCTCTTGTCTTGAATTGTATTGTACCTGTGCTATCTCATGTTATATTGCAAAGGGTAGGTGCTATATAGAGCATCTCACAAAAGTGCGTACACCCCTCACATTTTTGTAAATACAAAACACTGAAGAAATTATACTTTGCTACTTTGGTTCAGATAGTGTCAAGCATGTGAGGCAGCAAACAGGTGAGGAGTAAAAAGATAAGTGTGTCTTGGCTACAGTCAAGCATGGTGGTGGGAGTGTCATGGTCTGGGGCTGCATGAGTGCTGCTGGCACTGAGGAGCTACAGTTCATTGGGGGGAACCATGAATGCCAACATGTACTGTGACATACTGAAGCCAAGTATGATCCCCTCCCTTTGGAGATTGGGCCACAGGGCAGTATTCCAACATGATAACAACCCCAAACACACCTCCAAGATGACCACTGCCTTGCTAACGAAGCTGAGGGTAAAGGTGATGGACTGGCCAAGCATGTCTCCAGACCTAAACCCTATTGAGCATCTGTGGGGCATCCTCAAATGGAAGGTGGAGGAGCGCAAGGTCTCTAACATCCACCAGCTCCGTGATGTCATCATGGAGGAGTGGAAGAGGACTCCAGGGGCAACCTGTGAAGCTCTGGTGAACGTCATACCCAAGAGGGTTAAGGCAGTGCTGGAAAATAATGGTGGTCACAAAAAAAAATTGACACTTTGGACCCAGTTTTGATATTTTCACTTAGGCGTGTACTCACTTTTGTTGCCAGTGGTTTAGACATTAATGGCTGTGTGTTGAGTTATTTTGAGGGGGCAGCAAATTGACACTGTCATACAAGCTGTACACTCACTACTTTACATTGTAGCAAAGTGTCATTTCTTCAGTGTTGTCACATGAAAAGATAGAATAAAATATTTACAAAAATGGGAGGGGTGTACTCACTTTTGTGAAATACTGCAAATCCAGTAAATCCAATATAATGGTAATATAATCTAAAACTTTTTACATAATCCAAAGCTATGATTTTTTAAACCAAAGCAATACACATTAATTTATTTTCCCCATTACTTCCATTACCAAAAGAAGGAGATTTAATTTGCAGTACAGTGACCTTTTGTATTGGGCTTCATGACCTAATTAAAGAGGAACGGTGCCTCTTTTCTTTACTAAATCAGAGTAAGGTGGCATCCAAAATACAATGTGGACACCTTCACATTTATTTGTCTGGAGCCCTGGGCATAGTATGATACAGTAATCATGACGTCTGCAAAAGAAATAGGTTATACAAACCCTTCCACCCCAAATAACTCAATATACGACACTGAGGCTGCCCATTATTTGAACAACCAACAGGGAGATGAAGGAGGTTGGCCAGCTCTCATCTTTCTTAGTAAAATTCGAGATTAATGTATCAGATTATCTCATGTTTAAAGTGCATCTAATGCCACAACTTTTTACATTTTCAATAGCACAGGGAAGGTTTTGAAACTGTCAGGTTTTTATTGCTGCTCCTCTGACCACTGTGGAGATTCAGCCTCCCTTTTTGTCCTGGTTATCATTGTCACCTGGAATGGGAGTGATGGAAAATCCAAAATGTTGTATTATCCCCAGAACAGGAATAGAGTGAAAATCGTCCTAAGGGGAAAACCTATTGTAGTGGCAAGTGCCTAAAATTTACCTTAGGGCCAATGTTGTATATGTAGCACTCTCCTAGGTAGGCGCTATAGAATGTATATTGTTTTTGGCTTTTTCTACTTAACAGAGAAGCAGACAGGCAAATTTAGCTTAACAGAGAGAAGTGGTTGATTAGTGAGGTCTGCTCACATTAATCCAATTGCAAGAAGGCATATTGGACAGTGGAAGGAAACTCAGCAGGTGAGAGCATGGACGTAGATACAGCCCTGGCCAATTAGAAGGGGACGTGCCCCAGGGATTGCTGGGTGACTGTGTTTATATCTGAGAAGCACATGGGCTCGGGATCCCAGTTTAGCCCACCTCTAGCGAGAGAGGTTCAGCTGGGGAGGAGGCTGCTGCCTCTTCCCAGTTTAGGCAGCCAATGCGGCCTCAGGTGGCTGACCCGAGAGCCTGAAGCCTTGAAGCTACAACCCAGGGTTCCTGTGCAAGTTGACTGAGAGAGGATGCCCACCGATCTGGTCTGATATCACTGGTAGAGAATGTCGCTTGGAAGTTGGAAGGAGGCTGCCAACAGAGTACAGACCCCTGAAGGGATCCCTGAGACTGTGTGTTGCTGAAATCCCCCTCTTGGTCCTAGGAGTCAGCATACTGGGTGTGTGAGCTAAAGGGGGCACTGGTTAGTGTCTTGAAGAAACAAAGTCCATTGAGTTCCTTCTACTACAAAGGGACCATACAAATGCTGTATGGTTCAGCAGATAATCTGCTCCACAGTTCTGCAGAGATAGTTCTCCTCGCTTATGCATAGTTCATTTGAAGTATCCTACTAATTCCCTTCTCCTATCCAAGTTCTCCAAATAAAACATAAAAACACATCTCTTAGACCGTTCATTGAAGACAATGAGCAGAAGAGTGTGTGCACCTGGCTGCGTGAAATACTGTATAACTGGCTATGGATTAATCAGTGGGAGAACCGGGTTCAAATATCCAAGCAGCTCCTACGGGGGTACTGCTACATATATAAGCATGCAAGAGCAGTCCACTGGACCTGCAAAGAATTCTGAATGATCTTACAAGCATCTCAAACTGATGCAAAATATAAATATATTGCTATACATAAGGAGAAGGAGAGAGCATCCCCCAAAGATACATCAGTGGCCAGACCTGCCCCGCAATGTCCATGACATCGCCAAGCGGTGGGTGACGTCACCAGACCTGGTCCTGCAATGGGCATGAATGGCACACAGCCTTATTTGGATCTTAATTTTCAAACATATTAATTACCTTCTATTACATTTGTTATATTTGTTATTATTTTTATAGATAAGCTTGCTCTCTAAAATACATAGTTGCATAGTTACATAGTAGGTGAGGGTGAGGTCGAAAAAAGGCACAAGTCCATCACTCCTGAGGAAGTGCACAATTATGCAAAACACGTCGAGAAGAAATGGATATACTTTATGTGATAGACCATGAGTATCAGCCTTCTGATATCACTGTATAATTATCCATTCAATGGAGAGAATTTTTAGTGCCTTACTTTGGCATGATTTTTGTATATGTTTTATTAAATTGCTGTAATAAAAATACTACTTTTGATTATTTATGTGTTGTCGTCCATGTTCAGTACCATTAAAGTCCACAACAGCCTCCAAATACACAGTATACATTTTGCAATGATTCTAGGACATAGGTACTTATATCTGTGATAAATTTTGGCACATAATTTGCATCTTAAACTGATGTCAGAGGCACACCGCATTTGTCCGTTAAAGTCCGTTAACACAGGGCCTTACTTTGGTAAGGTTTGCTGTGGGGAAAGAAAGTGAAGGTAAATCTCCACAATGAGTTTGTCTTTAAAAACACTTTAGGGGCTCCCATAGTGCTGAAAACCCAGGACATGGGACCCGAAGGTGTCACACTGAGCTGCATTACGAATGCTAACTGGCTGTTTTTTGGGGGTTTTTTTTAAACGAAATTTACCATAAAGACATATTGGGGTTTATTTGTCAAAAGAAAATTCACCTTGCAAGGGAATTTTCCCCTAGTTTAGTGGATGAGGTGAAGCTCTGCTGACTTCCATCATCCAATCATAACATATCACAATAAAAAAAAAAAATTTTTTAAATTGTTCTTGCACATGATTAGATGTTATTTGCAAAGTGAATTTTCACCACATTTGCTAAGTTAAGGGAAAATTCCCTTGCAAAGTGAACAGCCTATTTGCCTTTGGTAATATAAAGTTTGCAGCCTATCCCCTAGTGTGCCATACAATTTTTTTTGAAGAAGAATACAGCGCACAGAACTCATTATGCAACACACTGAAATGTGGACTGGTATAAATTTTCACTTAACAATTATTAAGTCCAATCGTCATGATTCAGTGGCAGGTGAGATTTTAATTATATCTCTCTAACAAATGAGACAGATCAATCATAATGACAGGAAGGGTTATTGATCAGATATATTACAGGATTATTCTTGTACAATGTTGACATACTGCCCAGGAAAGACTCAATCCAAGATTGCGAAAAAAGGATTATTCTCATTCTAGAGAAGCAACACATACAGGTATGCAAACCATTGCAACTGACGGCCTAAAACCCCATACACACTATCAGATTTTCTGCTGAATTTTTCCTTCAGATTTACCAAAACCATATAATATGAGGTCAAACCTTAGGAGTTTCAATTTGTATGCAATCAGGTAGGTCCTCGCACTACATGATTTTGGTAAACCTGAAGGAAAAAATCAGCAGAAAATCTGATAGTGTGTATGGGGCATAACGCACATATAACAGAACATTACACAGAACATTGCACAAAACATAAACATAAGATATATAACTACTGGAAAAAAACACTATGATGTAATGTCAATGTTCTCATTTGCATCAGATTGATTTTGCAATGAAAAAAAACAACAAAAAGAGGGTGCACCAGCCTAGTGCCTTACCTTAATACACCTTTTATTAATCCATAAAAACTATTATACTCACAAACAAATGAGTTTTACAAGGCCCATCAATGTATTCAAAAACACAGATGCCAGATCTGCAGCATTCATTCATCAGCATGGGAAGAAGCCACCCAGGTCCAATATGGCTGAAGGTGTTTCAAGGGGTAACCCCTCTTCATCAGCGCTACAAAATGTTGTTAGGCTCTGATAAAGAGGGGTTACCCCTTGAAACGCGTGAACCATATTGAACTAGATGATTTCTTCCAATGCTGATGAACAAATGCTGGTGTCCGTGTTTTTGAATACATTGATGGGCTTGTAAACCTCATTTGTTTGTGATTATAATATTTGCTTTTATGGATCAATAATTATATTTGGATTAATAATGGATCAATTAAAAGGGTATTAAAGTGGAGTTCCACCCAACAGTAGAAGCTCTGTTTATCTGCCGCCTAACCCTCTCTGATGCCACATTTGGCACCTTTCAGGGTCCACCCTCCCTACCATACTTGTATGACCAACACTAGCACAGGTCTGGTCAGACACTAATTAACCTCCTCATAAGTATTAGGTAGCGTAAGGAAATTGGGGCACCTACAATGAAAACCACTAATGCCGCGTACACACGATCAAACAAGCGGGTGGAAAAGTCAGGCAAACTGAAGTCCGCCGGACAATCCCCCCGTGTGTAGCCTCCGGCATACTTTTTTGACCCGAAAGTACGGCGGACTTAGAAAGTAGTTTTGCACTTCAATCTTCCCGCCGGACTCGCATTTCGGCGGACAATCCGGCCGTGTGTATGCCAGTCTGCCGTATTGCGTCCCTGGCATTGCGGCCGGAGAGAGCTTCGAGTCAACATCTCCAGGAGAAGAAGAAGAACGGAAGGCGGCGGAACCGAAGAGGGGGACAAGACCCCCGAAGTCGGAAGAAGAGGCCGCGGCGACGAAGAAGAATGCCGGGCTCCTCTGCTAGCAAAAGAGCTATAAGAAGAAAGCGGAGGAGTCCGGCGAGAAGACCCCCAAAGACGGAAGACCCCCGGAGCTGTGAAATAAATTATTTTATCTTGTGTGTTGTGTTTTTTTTGTACTTTATTTTACAGGTGAATGGGTAGGGGTACATTGTACCCCATGCTCATTCACATAGGGTGGGGGGCCGGTATCCAGGGGCCCCTTTATTAAAGGGGGCTCCTGGATTCTGATAAGCCCCTCGCCCGCAGACCCCGACAACCAACGGCCAGGGTTGTCGGGAAGAGGCCCTTGTCCTCATCAACATGGGGACAAGGTGCTTTGGGGTGAGGGGGGGCCGCGCGGCCCCCCTTCCCCAAGGCACCCCCCATGTTGAGGGCACGTGGCCTGGTACGGCTGGGGGGGGGGGGCGCTCGCTCTCCCCTCCTTTCCTGGCCGGCCGGGTAGCGTGCT
Organism: Lithobates pipiens; assembly: GCF_037356315.1. Classification (NCBI taxonomy): domain Eukaryota; kingdom Metazoa; phylum Chordata; class Amphibia; order Anura; family Ranidae; genus Lithobates; species Lithobates pipiens. The sequence goes on along the minus strand of NW_027507788.1, from coordinate 182,574,322 downwards.
CGGACAAGGGTCTGTTGTGCACTTGGGGGGACCCCATGCCGTTTTTTTTCGACGTTGGTGTTCCCCTTTAAATCCATACCAGGTGGCGGGGCCAGCGGCGTCTCCTTCGCGGGCCCCGCCTACCTGGAGACGCGCTCCAAATGAGTGGACTTTCCTCCGCGTGTGTGGGCGAGTCCGTTCAGTAGGGCAGATAGTACGGCGGACTTAGTACGCCGTATTAGTCCGCTGAAAAAGTGCCGTGTGTGGGCAAGTAGCCCGTTCGGAAAGTACGGCGCACAGTCTGGCGGGAAGTCCGCCAGCAGTCTGGCGGGAAGTCCGCCAGACTAAGTCCGTCGGATAGACGGCTACGTGTGTACGCGGCTTTAGAAGCAATGGTGGTGGTAGCACCTGAGAGCCAATGGAAATATCGGCTGGGGTGGGGAAATCGCGGGCTCCCTGGACAGGTAAGTATCCTAATATTAAAAGTCAGTAGCTACAGTATTTGTAGCTGCTGACTTTTATTTTTTCCTGAAGGAGGTTGGACCTCCTATTTAAGGTAATGCATTAGGCTGGTGTGCCCTCCTTTTGTTGCTTTTTCAGTGCTGAGCATAACAGGGCATCCTCAGTCCTAGGAGGGCAGCAAAGTGTGGTGGCATCCTATAACTTTGAATTGAGACAGCAGAAAACCAACTGGCCTTTAAACACCACATTTGAGTACAGGAAGTTGCTTTTTGGCTGCAGATTTAGTCAACATATTCTGTCAAATGATCCTAGATTATTTTTAATAAACTTTGCGACCAATATACTCTTTTTGGATTGTCTTGATACCCTCTTGAGCTAGTTATGGTCTTGGGCTATGCAAAAGCTATGCAAATCGACCTTTGAATGACCCTTGCAGGCAGCTGTAGGTTGACCTCCCTACACAGGTGGCAGTGTCTGCAACCGCCATTCAGGCAGGGTGGAGGACAGGAGTGTCAGGGAACATAAACCAGGCAGAGACAGAAAATGCAGTTAAAATCACACCTTTAATGCAATATTAAAATAATACAGATCAGGGACATCTTCAGGAGTCGTCTGCTATTGGCACTATTGGCACTTTTATGAACTGTCAGCATTTTCTGTGCATTATTAACACTTTGTTTATGAGCTGTTAGCACTTTGCTCATATATTTATTTAATTATGGATGGGATCACTATAGTGGGATAGCTCAGCTAACTCCTATTATTTTGTATGCACATGCCATACATGTGGGATCCCTCTAGAAGCTGTAAATCCCTGTCGTAGACACAGCTACTACACTGCTGCTACAGTGATCTCCACCTGTTTCTGGGTCCTATAGTGGGATAGCGCAGCTAACTACTATTATTTTGTATATTTGGATTTACTTTGCCTTATATGAACTGATGGGGTGTATGGGGAAAACATTGCGAGAAAACAGCTCTTTCTTCTATCAAGCTGTATATTAGCTTTGAAATATCTATCGCCCTTCATATGACGTCCTGGGCTTCCCGGCCATCTAGGGGGTGCCTGTCGCATCACTTGGGATTTGGTGCGCATACCCGTCGTCTGAGATGTCTGCCGGGCACCAGCAATTGCCTGATAACAGAGCAGGACCGTCCTGTCAGGGGAGAGGAGACCCTGAAACACACAGATCCACGTCCTGTCAGGGGAGAGGAGACCGATCGTGTGTTCCCAGTACAGAGGAACACTGATTGGTCTCTTCCCCTTGTGAGTCCCCCAGTTAGAATCACTCCCTAGGTAACAATTTTAACCCCTTGATCGCCCCCTAGTGTTAACCCCTTCCCTACCAGTGACATTTATACAGTAATCAGTACATTTTTATAGCACTAATCACTGTATAAATGTAAATGGTCCCAAAATAGTATCAAAAGTGTCCGATGTGTCTGCCGCAATGTCACAGTCACGATAAAAATCGCAGATCGCCGCCATTACTAATAAAAACATTTAAAAAATGCCATAAAACTATACCCTATTTTGTAGACGATATAACTTTTACGCAAACTAATCAATATACGCATATTACGTTTTTTTTTTTACCAAAAATATGTAGAAGAATACATATTGGCCTAAACAAATTTTTTTTGCTAGTCCAACTTACGAACAAAACCGACTTAAGAACAAACAGGCAGTCCCTAACCTGAACGTAACTTGGGGACAGGGCTACTATCTAGCCCTGTCTCGGTTGGGCTTAGTTGCTGGATACCAATCACTGTTTTTGATTGATGAAGACGCCTAAACAGCCTTAGGTTAAGTTTTAGGTTATCCTAAAGTCCTTTCTACTAAAAATTTGCTGCAACATTTTCAGCGTTCCCAATACTAATCCTTTACATCAACCTGTAATTGGTACGTATGTGATACATATATATTCTTTGCATGCCATAGCTGCAATATTTTAGATTTCTTTTTTTTTTTTTATATTGATTGGCCTTTCCTCTGCCCCCTGCAGCCACTATGGGTGGGACCTAAGGCTTGGTTGTTCCATTCTCTTCCCCCGTTTGTGGGAGGGCTCCACCGACTGTGGGCTTGTGTATGAGCCAGGGGTATGTATCCATCTATAGTTTAATTGGAAAAACTAACCACAAGTGAATCTCTATGCTTTATCTCTTTGTGCAGACCATTCCAGTGGGGGTTATTGGACGGTGTGTTATTTTGTAATTTTATGTAAATAACCATGTATTGTCTATTATCATTTCTAGTTACTATTCATTCTTCTTTGGGTCAAAGAATTTATTCCCCTGAAGAAGCCATGATTTTGGCGAAACATGTCGAGATTCTCTTGACCAACAACCTAAACTGAATGGATTGAATTTTTATCTATGTATTCTGGTATTTCCTGTAAAAATAATTGGCTTTGCACAGAATATTGTATTTTTTTTAAAAAAATGTTTTTTCAATAAAGCTTTGTTGTATTTATAAAAATCCTTTCATGCATAATATTCAAACTCTTGGGATACTGGTCATTTCATGACATAACTCTATATTTAAATTGGCACCGCAATAATCCCACTTTCCCTACATCCATACTTTCTAACCATTTTTCATTCTTTTTGGATTTGTGCAAGAATTAATGATATGTAAATTCTGACAATGCTTTAACCCCCAAAGTGTACAACATTTGTTTAAAACTAATTTCAACCAATAACCTAGATAAGATGGATAGAGGAATGAATTTTATTAAAATGGGTCATTCAATTAACAGGAATGCACCTTTAAAAGGGCTCCTAAAACGAAATACATTAGTAGAGAGAACCCGTGATCTGTGTTCTTTCCTCTGTCTATTGATTTTCTTTTCCTTATCTCATTTCCCTACCTCCAGCTGAGATTCATTGAAAATGATTCTGCCCAGTTTAGCATCTGTTTTCAGTCACTCTGGGACTCTCCTTATGTTTTTCTATCTTCCTCACCACATCTTCTCTGTTGTCATTAATACTCAGCTCTTTCTAGATACCATGTATCTTGCTGATGTTAAACAAGAGCCAATGTTCTTCTATGGAGGGACATACATGCTACAGAGTAAAATCCGTCCAATGCTATGGTAGAGGCGCCCTTGGTAGTATGTAGTGATATTGGTAAAGGTAGTGAGATTAATGCCATGTACACAAGACCAGACTTTCCAGCAGAAAAGGTCAGACGGAATCATTTCGTTGGATATTCCGATCGTGTGTGGGCTTCATCTGACTTTTTTCTTTAAAAATTCAGACGGACCTAGAAATAGAACATGTTTCAAATCTGTCCGACGGACTTAATTTCTATCGGGAAAACCGTTCATCTGTATGCTGGTCCGATGGACCAAATACGACGCAAGGGAAGCTATTGGCTACTGGCTATTGAACTTCCTTTTCTAGTCCTGTTGTATGTCATCACGTTCAAAGCAAACTGACTTTGGTCCATTCGTGTGTGGGCAATTACGTTTGTTCAGAAGTCCGTCGGAGCTCCGTGGGGGAAGACCGTCAGACCTTTTCTGCCGTAAAGTCTGGTTGTGTGTACACGGCATAATAGTGGTTTAAGTGACGAACAATCAAATTTATTTAAATACATCCAAAGTTTCCCACTTCCTGGGAGTCATCAATCACCGGTATGTCTGTGTCTGACACATATATGCTGGCGATTGTTGAACAACCAGTAGTGGGATCTCTTTATGTGACCGTAAAACTGAGGAAGTGGCGGATCAGTCATGAAACGTGTCTTTTGGATGTATTTAAATAAATTTGATTTTGAGCACTTAAATTACAACTACTGTGACTAATTTCACCAGTATCACTACATACCAGCATGGGTGCTTCTGGCATACCAACATTGGAAGGGTTTTATCTTTGTTGGACTTCTGATTACCTCTACCTAGCTATCCCTGAGGAGGACTTAAAGCGGTAGTAAACTTTACTTAAAGAAAAAACAAATCTTCTGCCTGCAAGGCAATGTCATAATGTGCTAGTATGCACTGCCCTTACCTTGAAACAAAGCCCTCCATCTTCACATGGTCTTCATTCTGGGTTCGCGGGCTCTGGCTGCCTAAATGGCTGAGCCACAATGACGGTGGTCTTGGCCATGGCACAGAGCTCTGAAGGAACGGCATGGGTATGCCTTTCCTTCACAGTGCATGCGCCCTGTAGGTTATAAGCTTACCTGTAGGTACAAGTGTCCAATGGGAGTTTACTACCACTTTAGGGCCAAGTTTCCTGAGGCCTTGAGAGTGACTTAATCCTACTTGGAGACAAGGGTGTTTTCAACATGTTAACTCTGAAGGTTCCATTTACCACTACACCTGTTCATTTGCAACCTAACTTTCTTTAAGTTACTCCTCCTTTATGGTATCACCAGATATCATTGTTTGTATAAACCACTACAACATAAGGGCAACACCTCTCCTCTTCTTTCTGACTGTCCTGATTATGAGTGCAGTCCCAACAGTGCCTACCAGAGCTGTCAATCAGTGCCCATCAGTGCTGCCAATCAGTGCCCATCAGTGCCTCCTCATTAGTGTCACATATCAGTGCCCATCAGTGTCACCTATAATTGCCTCCTTATCAGTGCCCATCAATGCAGCCTCATTAGTGGCCATCAGTGTCACCTATCAGTGCCCATCAATGCCCATCAATGAAAGAGAAAAAATACCTATTTACAACATTTTATAACAAATTTTGAAAAAGTTTTTTTTTTCTTCAAAATTTTCAGTCTTTATTTGTTTATTTAGATAAAAAAAAAAATAACAAAAGACCTAGTGGTGATTAAATAGAAAGCTCTATTTGTCTGAAAAAAAAAATTGCCAGTAGGGGCACTTTCACACGCGCGGGGGGGGGGGGGGATGTGGTGGTTGTCAGCGGTAAAGTGGCAATAGTTTTGGTGGCGCTTTACTGTCGTTTTAGAAGCCCTTTTCCGCTGAATGAAGTGTTAAAAGCGCGGCTCTCGTGGTGCTTTGCAGGTGCTTCGGTGGCGCTGCCCATTGATTTCAATGGGCAGGGGTGCTTTAGAAGTGGTGTATACACCGCTCCTAAAGCGCTGCAGGACTTTTTTTTTACCGTACCGCAAGCGCACCGCTTTAGTGACAGGAGAGGCGCACTGAAGTGACAGGAGAGGCATTTTACAGGGGCTTTGCGGACGCTATTTCTAGCGCTATAGCGCCTGTAAATCATGAAAGTAGCCTTAAAGTGTGAGAGCGCCAAAAGCTGAAAATTGGCCTGGGCAGGAAGGGGGTGCCCGGTATTGAAGTGGTTAAATAACGGTTAGCGTGGCAATGTGTTGTTGGAAATTTTAGTCTGAAAAAAACTTTGGGCAACTGCAAACCCTTTTGACCGCCATTCATTTTTTTTTTTGACATGGAAGAGTCCCTCGTCATCTCTACAATCCAACACACATAATATAAAACTAAATTCCCTGTCACCTACAGCCAAGCACCTGAAATGTTTGTTCATATATATCTATATAGAGAAAAGATGTTGCCACTGCAAGTAAAATCACATTTATAAAAAAGACGCGCCTTCCCTTTCACATGCATTACCGGCACAGTGAAAGTTTGCTGCGCAAGCCGTAACTGAAAGCAGAAAACCCAGCTAAGTAGCATTCTAATGGATATGGTTGCAAATGAAGGAGTAATGTAGGCAGCTAAGGATGTATGCAGATGCTCAGTGAGAGCGCACTAACACAGAATGTTTCTTCTCCATTTGTGTGCACTTTGAGGATCCCATTTAGCATCCCATTATTATAAAGCTCTCCTATTCATACAGGAGGATATATACCCCTTGTAACCAGCAGTGACAAGTTACACATTTACATAAATATGCAAAAGGAGTGTCACTTCTCCTTCTTCTAAGAAATGGATGTTTCCTGATAATTAGTGGAATACTGTTTGCATTCAAAACACTTTAAAACACTTTTCGCACTTTTAAATGATTCCCTTTACTTTACAAATTTATGAAGCACTTTCCCCAAGCAATGACCACCCATCTGCAGTCATGACGCTCTGCGGATAGAAAAATCCCGTTATGACTGCAGACTACGACAGGCTTCCATCGCCTTCCATGGCTGGGTACCAGCCGGGGCTGCAAGGGCTAACAAAACACGCTGGTCTGCTCGGATCCTTTACAAGGCTGCTGATATATTTTTTTAAATATATACATTTATATTAAACCGATTCAATAGCGGGCACTTACCCCCCCCCCCCCCCCCCTCCTGCCCAGACCAATTTTCAGCTTTCAGCGCTGGCACATTTTGAAGGACAATTGTGCGGTCATACAACACTGTACCCAAACTACATTTTTAGCAATTTGTTCCCACAAATAGAGCTTTCCTGTGGTCATATTTCATCACCTCTGGGATTTTTTTTCTAAACAAATGAAAAAAGACTGAAAATTTTTTTTTTTTGCAAATCTTTTTTTAAGATTTAGGCAGTAAACAACAGCAAGCAAACTAACAAACAAAAAAGAACACATACATTGGTCACGACTACAGTTACAGGCGCGATGTATACAGAGTTGTAATACAAGACAGTTTGGTACATACAGAATATGACGGAGAGTCTAAGGCACCCCATTGGCCACAGATAGCTGACTCCATGTGCAGCAGGACAACTTGGAGTTAAAACATGCTACTCAGACATATGACATTTCCACTGGTGCAGTTTCCTGTTTACTAGCAAAAGGTAACTTGTTAAGTATGCTGCGGGTCAGAGGCTGTGGAGGCGTCAGCCAGCCAGCTGGACCAGACCTTGTCATATTTTTGCGGGCAACCCCTATTAACATAGCAGTCTTTGTAAAGAGGCAGGCTGCCGTTGACCAATTTTTTCCACAGGGAGAGAGGAGGGGGAGTTGGCTTACGCCAGCTGAGAGCTATGGCCTTGCGGGCGTAGAAGAGGAGAAGCCCAACCAGGGTGCGTCGCACCACAGTGGGAATAATATGATCTATCAGGCCCAGTATGCAAATTTCTATGGAGGGCTGGAGCGATATGGAGGTGACCTGTGTAATGACCCTCAGTATCTCCTTCCAATAGTCGACAATGGCCGGGCAGGTCCAAAAAATATGAGTGAAGTCCCCCGGTATTGTCCTACAACTCCAACACCCCGGGGGGGAGGCGGGGTTCATTTTGTGCAATCTATATGGGTTGAAATATGCTCGGTGGACCATCTTAAACTGTATCAGCCGGTCTCTCAGGGAGACCAGGGATCTGAAAGGGAAGTCCCACATGTCATCCCAATCATCATTATCAAAGGTGGGAATGTCGCGCACCCATTTGTCTCTGCGTTTTCCCAAGGTAGGGAGGGAGGTCGTTATCAAATGGGAGTAAAGTTTCGAGGTGGGCTTATTTTCACATCTGGACGTGAGGAGGTCCTCCAGTGCGGACTGGACAACCTGGGGGGGAGACCCGGAGAACTGGCATCTGAAGGCAAGGGAGAGTTGTAGATATCTAAAAAAATAGCTCTGCGGGACGTTGAAGTCAGAAATCAACTTGGGGAATGGGGCCAGCGATTGGTCGGAAATTATTTGGTCCGCTGTTTTAACGTTAAACTTAGTCCAAGCATGGGGTTCAGGTAGTTTGTAAAACTGCTCCAGGGTGGGGTTCAACCACAAGGGGGCAGCTGGAAAAAGTGCATTGGCAGGGTATTTTTCAAGTTAAGTCCTGCCCCCCATGCACGCAACGCGCACGGGGTCAGCGGGTATGGGGCTTTTGGGCCACGATACAGTAAAAATTTCAGCGCTTCCAGTGACTTCACCACCGCCGCCTCAACCAAGGTGGCAGGGTTCGTCCTATCAGGAGTGAGCCACCAAGCCGCAGTAACCAGCTGGATGGCTAAAAAATATTTGTACAGGTCAGGGCACGCCAGTCCTCCCTGGGAGGACGGACGTGTAAGCGTTGACCATCCATACCTGGGGGACTGGCCCCCCCAGATAAAGGAGGTAAAAAGGCTATGCAGTCGGGAGAAAAATGATTTAGGGATCCATTGTGGGGATTGGCGAAGTAGGTAGAGAAATTTGTGCAGGATTTTCATTTTTATCAGGTTTATCCGCCCTAGCAATGATAGGGGTAAAGATTCCCATGCCTTCAGTCGCAGCCGCGTCTCCTGAACCACTGGGGATAGATTCAGAGGTAAGAAGTCCGAAGCCTGCCTCGAGACCACCACCCCAAGGTACTTGAAGCTCTCCACCCACTGTAGAGGTATATCGGGGGGGGGGGGGGGGGGGCGGTGTCGCGGGCTGCTGGGTCTATAGGGAACAGAAGTGACTTTGACCAGTTAACCTTAAGGCCCGTGATCGTGGAGAATGAGTTCAGAATTTGTAATGCCCCTCTGAGAGAGGAGTCCGCATTGTTAAGGAAGAGAAGGAGGTCGTCCGCATACAGGGCGGCCCTCTCCTCCAGCCAGCCAACACGCAGGCCCCTAATGTGCAGGGAGGTACGTAAGGCCTCCGCCAGGGGTTCCATTGCGATGGCGAACAGGGCCGGAGAAAGAGGGCAGCCCTGTCTCGTGCCCCTGGACAGAGGGAAGGACCGTGAGAGACCCCCCCCCCCAGCTTAATGGCTGATGTGGGGTGCTGGTAGAGCGTCTGTAACCACGCAATAAATACCAAGGGGAACCCCATTCTGCGGAGGACTTCCCACAGAAAAGGCCACTCCACAGTGTCGAAGGCCTTCTCTATGTCCGGGGAGGCCACCACCTGGGAACCCTCATTGAGGTGTTGTGCATGGATGTTGGTAAACAGGCGTCTTAAATTGATGTCAGTGGCTCTATTAGGCATAAAACCGGTCTGGTCCGTCTCTATCACAGATGGCAGTAGGGGCTGTAGTCTCGTAGTGAGCAATTTGGTAAGGATTTTGAAGTCTGCATTTAGGAGGGCGATAGGCCTATATGAGGCGCAGGATGTGGGATCCTTAGGGGCTTTATGGATTAGTATTATGTGTGCATGGCTCATGGAGGTGGGAAGGGTGCCCTCCGCCAGACAGTGAGTATAGAGCTGGGCCAGCTGGGGGGCAAGAAGGGCCCCGTGGGTTTTGTAAAACTCCATAGGGAGACCATCTGGACCCGGGGATTTTCCTGCAGGAAAGGAGCAGATTGCCCTCTGTACCTCCTCCGGGGTAATGGGCTTCACCAAATTTTCTCTCTCGGCGTCCGAGAGCCGGCCGAGTGCTAGGGGGTCCAGCCAAGGCGCCAGGTCCTGTGGCATGAGATCCGAGGGAAGCACAGAGGTATAGAGGGAACCATAGTATTGCCGAAATGCGTCCAATATGTCTGGGAGAGAGGAGACCGATTCACCCGAAGGGGACACCACACTAGGTATCACCGTCAGGGGCAGGTCGTGTTGAGCTAACATTGCCAGGAGGCAACCGTTCCGGTCCCCCTGCTCGAAAAATCTTTGCTTGTTGCGGTAAAGATCCAGTCTGGTAAGCTCTGTGAGGTGGAGGTGTAATTCTCATTTCACCGCATTAAGGGCTTCAAAACTAGAGTCGGTGGGGTCAGCTGTGTAGGCCTCAGTCTGGGTATCTACCTTGCTCTGTAGCTCAGTCGTGGTGGCGGCTTGCTCTCTACGGATCCCAGCTATGGAGGAAATATAATGACCTCTACTGAAGGCCTTGAATGCGTCCCAAGTAACCCCTGGGAGGAGGACCCTGCATTAATTTGCCAGTATTCGGCAAGGCGGGGCGGGATAGTGTTGGTCAAATCGGCGTGGGAGAGCCAGTGGGTTCCCAGGCGCCAAAGGGCTGAGGTTCAGGAAGTGGGGGAGCGGACATTAAGGAGGAGGGGGCAGTGGTCCGACAGCCCGCTGGGCAAATACGTGGCGTCTAGCACGTCTGATAGCATGTCTGGATTGGCAAAAGCTAAGTCGATGCGTGAGGACGTTTTATAGGTGGTGGAAAAGCAGGAGTAGGCCCTAGTCGAGGGGTGTTTCCACCTCCAGACCTCCGTCACTCCCATGGCCTGCGCCCAATTGGGTAGGTCTGAGGAGCATTGTTTGGGGGGGACCGGCTTGTCTAAGTCTGGGGCTAGAATAGCGTTAAAATCGCCCATAAGTAGCAGCCTAGCGGGGCAGTATGGGGTAACCTTTTCCAGGATAGTGTATAAGGTGGATGCTGAAAAGGGAGGAGGCAGGTATACATTTACCATAATATATCTCGTACCCCAAACTGTGAAAACTACTATCACGTATTTGCCCTGAGGGTCGGTGTGAATCTGCTCCACTGCACAGGGAAAGGATTTGCTGATCAGCACCGAGACCCCCCTGGCATAGGTAGAATAGGAGGCATGAAAGGCTCTCTGGATCCACGGCTTCTTTAGTGTCAACAGTTTGCTGCCAATGAGGTGTGTCTCCTGGAGCAGTATCATATGGGGGAGTGCAATTTAAGATATTTAAACAGAACTGCTCTTTTAAATTTAGAATTGAGCCCCCGGACATTCCAGGATAGGATATTAAAAGAGGACATGTCACATGTGGCCATCAGATGGTTCCGTTAATATTGCAAGGAGACGCCCATGGGTGTTAATATCATGTACCAAGAGCCGCCTAGACCCAGAGAGCCCAAAAGACTGAAAATTTTGAAATAAAAAAAAGTTTTTCTTTGTTTCTGTTATAACATTTTGTAAATAAGTAAGTTTTCTCATTCACTGATGAGCACTGATGGGCACTGGTGAGGTGGCACTAATGAGATGGCACTGATGAGGTGGCACTGATGGGCACTGATGATGAGGCAGTGATATGCAGCACTGATAGGTGGCACTGATGGGTACTGATAGGTGGCACTGATATGCAGCACTGATTGGCATTGATAGGGGGAACTCATGGGCACTCATAGAGGGGCACTGATGGGCACTGATAGGCGACACAGATGGACACTGATAGGCAGCACTGATGGCCACTGATATGTGGCACTGATGGGCACTGATGAGGTGGCACTGATGGGCACTGGTGAGGTGGTATTAATGAGGAAGCACTGATACGCAGCACTGATGGGCATTGATAGGCGGCACTCATGGACACTCATGGGGGGCAATGATAGGTACTGATAGGCGACACTGATAGGCACTGATAGACAGCACCAATGGGCACTGATAGGTGGCACTGATGGGCACTGATACGTGGCACTGATAAGTGGCACTGATGTCTACTGATAGATGGCTCTGATAGGCAAGACTGATGAGGAGGCACTGACAGGAATTACTGCTGGGCACTGATTGGCACCTCTAATGGGCACTGATTGGCTACCTTGGTGGTCCTAGGTGTCATCCCTGGTGGCCCTGGGTGGGCATCCCTGGTGGTCCTGGGTGGCATCCCTGATGGTCCTGAATGGGCATCCTCAGGAGGGCTGAACACATAATTAATCAGCATAGACTCCCCTGTCAGGAGAACAGCCAATTGGCTCTCCTCTACTGGCATCTGTCAGTATGAGTGGAGGAAAAGCCGATAAACGGCTCTTCCTGTTTATGCTGTGATCAGTTGTGAGCCTATATCTGCCCTTAGCTCAGACATGAAGACAGGAGGGTGCGCTTAGCTGAGAAAGCCCCTCCTCCCCGCTTCCAGATGCAAGAAAAAAAAAACTAAAAAACGTAATATTCTGTTCCACAGTTTTTTCTACCTAGAAACTGTTTACATTCAATAAAAATGATTGAAAGAAAAAAAAAAGATTTTGTGGCTTTTTAATAATAATCTAATTTTAAAGTGGAACTAAACTGTAGCACTGCAGACTAAATAAAGACTAAATAAAGGGCATTTTCATCACTTATCACTTATTTAATATTTAAAGTGGACCTTCGGTCATTTTTTCATCTTTCTATCTATTAAATCTTCTGCCTTTGTTGTTTTAACTTTGGATAGTAATTTTTTTTTTTATACCAGTAAATTCCTTATACAGCCCACTTCCTGTTTCTTGACTGGTCATTAGCCTAGCTCTCTCTCTCACTCTAGCGAGAGTTTGCCAGGAAGGAAGGGGGGATGAGTCATAAGAGGGCCAATGAGAGCTGGATGTGTGTCTTTATAAATCCAGGAAGTGAACAGGCTTCAGTTGCCAACAGTTAAAATGGCTGCAGCCAGACTCAGTGGAGGGAAATTTCTGCAGCATTTTGGCAAGTACAGAATCACAGTATATATAGAATAATATGCAAAGTGGTTGGAGGGAACCTTTAGAATGTTTTTATTACAAATGATGTGAGCAGACTGCAGTTCCTCTTTAATATTCAACGCACACTCACCCATCCATCCATGTCTCCCTGTATTATTTTGCTGAGAAATTATTTTGAAAACTCCCCTAACATTTCTAGCCATGGTCATCTTGAGTAAGGGCAGATAATTCATGCATTTACTTCCTGGCATCCATCCTCCCTTAGCTCAGGCAGCAAGGCACGAGGGTGGAGAGAGCCAGGGTGGAGAGAGCCCCTCCTTCCCTCTTCCAAATAAAAGAAAAAAAAAGTCCATGAAGACTCCTGGGATGTATGAAATCATTTTGGCCTAGGCTAGAAACCAGAAAGGAACTAAAAATGTAAAAAAAATAAAAAGTTTAAAACAAATAAATATAATATAGTTTACTATCTATTTACTAAGGCTTGCAGCACAAGGATAGGTAATATTGATTGAGAGAGTTTAGTTTTGCTTTAAGTGCAACATGATGACTACATAATATTTTGTTCCACTGTTTTTTCTACCTGTAAATTGTTAAAATTCAATAAAAACCATTAAAACGAAAAATAATCAATTTTAAGGCTTTTTAATTATAATCTCATTTTAAAGGGGAACTAAACTGTATCTGAGCGGTGCAAACTGAAAATTCTGTTAAATTCACCTTTATTAGGCAATATTTCAAGGGGTTGTAAAGGCAGTAGGTTTTTTTTTAATCTTAATGCATTCTATGCATTAAGATAAAAAAATATTCTGTATGCAGCAGCCTCCCTCATACTTACAGTGTTGCAAAAGTATTCACCCCCTTAGCTTTTTACCTATTTTGTTACATTAGGGCCTTTAGCTCAATGTTTTTTTTAAAAATCTGAATTATATGTGATGGATCAGAACACAATAGTCTAAGCTGGTGAAGTAAAATTAGAAAAATATATACATAAAACAATTTTTCAGAAATAAAAATCTGATAATTGTCATGTGTGTATGTATTCACCCCCTTTGTTATGAAGCCCATAAAAAGCTCGGGTGCAACCAATTACCTTCAGAAATCACATAATTAGTGAAATGATGTCCACCTGTGTGCAATCTAAGTGTCACATGATCTGTCATTACATATACACACCTTTTTGAAAGGGCCCAGAGGTTGTAACACCTAAGCAAGAGGCACCACTAACCAAACACTGCCATGAAGACCAAGGAACTCTCCAAACAAGTAAGGGACAATGTTGTTGAGAAGTACACGTCAGGGTTAGGTTATAAAAAAATATCCAAATCTTTGATGATCCCTAGGAGCACCATCAAATCTATCATAACTAAATGGAAAGAATATGGCACAACAGCAAACCTGCCAAGAGACGGCCGCACACCAAAACTCATGGATGGGCAAGGAGGGCATTAATCAGAGAGGCAGCACAGAGACCTAAGGTAACCCTGGAAGAGCTGCAGAGTCCCACAGCAGAGACTTGAGTATCTGTACATAGGACGACAATAAGCCGTATGCTCCATAGAGTTGGGCTTTATGGCAGAGTGACCAGAAGAAAGCAATTACTTTCAGCAAAAAAACAAAATGGCACGTTTTGAGTTTGCGAAAAGGCATGTGGGAGACTCCAAAAATGTAAGGAGGAAGGTGCTTTGGTCTGATGAGACTAAAATGTAACTTTTTGCCCATCAAAAAAAAGAGAACACCATCCCCACAGAGAAACATGGTGGTCGAGACTGGGAAACTGGTCAGCGCTAAAAATAAAAAACACAGAGGTGATCAAATACCACCAAAAGAAAATGCTATTTGTGGGAACAAAAGGACACCAATTTTGTTTTGGTACAACGCCACATAACCGCGTAATTGTCAGTTAAAGTAGTGCAGTGCCATATCGCAAAAATGGCCTGGTCTTTAAGGGGGTAAAACCTTCCGGGGCTGAAGTGGTTAAAAGTCCCATTAGGTCTCTTCATTTTTGGGTTTTGAGGTTATCTGGGATGAGGTATGCCCTCTTTAGCAGAGAGTCGTTTGACTTTTCTTATATATTTCATTACAAGATTAGCCTGTGACAGCCTCAAAAAAAATAGACGATAAGGTTCAGCAATTAAATAGGGTTGCTACAGCTTCCAGTCAACGTAGGTGTAGGCTGGACTATGGTTCAGCATGATCTCCCCACAAGAGATTTTAGGACCTTAGGAGAATCATTGAAGCTTAACTGGGAGGAGATACCAAAGGGTTTCCAAATTGGGCCTCTAGTAGTACACAGGCAGACTGGGTACAAATAAAAGGAATACAGCACTGTTGATTTTTCTCTTTATGAGCTGGAATCACGCAAAGAACCACACAAGGTGCAAACATCACAGAGGTTGACAAAGAGCCCTTGGGTGATAACCAAGGATATGCAGGTATCTCTTGCAGTTGATCACTTCTGACTTCATAATCCCTCACAACAAAAATATCTTAAAGACTTAGGCCGCGTACACACGGGCGGACTGTTCGCCCAACTTTGTCCGCTGAACAGTGTTTGGGCGGACAGTCCGCTCGTGTGTGGGCTTTCAGCGGACAGTTTCAGCGGACAGTTGGACGGACAAGGTTTTTCGGAAATTCCGTAAAACTGTCCGCTGAAACCTTGTTTCAGCGAACAGTCCGCTCGTGTGTAGGCTTGTTCGTCAAACAAAGTTGCGCGCATGCTCAGAAAGGATTTTCACGCCGAAAGCTATAATGCAGTGTATAGGACGTCGTATTTTTCGTCCCGTCGTACGTGCCGTTCACGTCATCGCGCACGGTTTCAGCAAACTGTTCGTCCGTCGTGTGTGGCCATGTCCGTCCATGCTAAGTTTGAGCGGACTGTTTGCCGAAACTGTTGGACGGACAAAGTTGGGCGAACAGTCCGCGCGTGTGTACGCGGCCTCAAACCAACCGTGAAGCATGCTAAGAGGGATAATGCAACATTGCTGCTTTACTGGTTTAGCACCTAAACAGCTTGACCATTAGTGATGGACGAACTTCCGACGGGACGTTTCGCGAACGCGGACCGCGAACGCGTCTGATAATTCGCGAACCGGAACGTTCGCGGCGGGCCCCATTGACTTCAATGGGAGGTGAACTTCGCAAACCTACAGGTCAAATTTGCAGCCACAAAATAATTAATAGCTGTGCAAACATAGTCCCACCACATGGCCAATGACATAACACATGTATGAGGTGAATCTGGGATCGACAACTACAAGCATTCTTTTTTTATATGGGAAATCGTTGTGACAATTCCGGACTGTGGAGCGCATGAAGGCAATGGAAGAGAGGGAAGGTCAGGGTAGGCAAAGAGGGTGCAGGAGATGATCACCAGCAGCGTGATATACAGCAATGACACCTGAACCGTGATAGAGTGATCTGACATCAGCACCGTGATAGAGAGCACTGACATCAGCAGCGTGACATACAGCAATGACACCTGCACCGTGATAGAGTCACCTGACAACAGCATTGTGATAGAGAGCACTGACATCAGCAGCGTGACATAAAGCACTAACACCAGCACCCTGATATACAGCACTGACAGCAGCACCGTGATAGAGAGTACTGACATCAGCACCGTGATATACAGCACTGACACCTGCACTGTAAGCAGCCCCAGGAGGAAGTCAGCATAGCACAGGGATGGTGGGAGCCCCTCATAATGAGCATAGCACAGGGATGGTGGGAGCCCCTCATAATGAGCATAGCACAGGGATGGTGGGAGCCCCTCATAATAAGCAGCCCCAGGAGGATGTCAGCATAGCACAGGGATGGTGGGAGCCCCTCATAATAAGCAGCCCCAGGAGGATGTCAGCATAGCACAGGGATGGTGGGAGCCCCTCATAATAAGCAGCCCCAGTAGAAATATGACACCGCTCAACCTCTTCAAAGAGGAAGGTACGGGCATATAGTATGGTGTGCTTTTTTTGGACAAGGAAGTGAGCCAAATGAAGAAAGAAGGTCTCTGTGCTCGATTAAAAAAATAGTTTCTAGACATATACATGGTCTACTGGTCACATGTGTTGAATTCCTCCGAGATCCATGCCTCATTCAATTTCGGAAATGTGAGGTAGTTAACACTGTCGTGAGCTAGGCGAGTACGCTTATCGGTCACGATCCCCCCTGCTGCGCTGAACGTCCTTTCGGACAGGACACTGGATGAGGGGCAAGCCAACAGTTCGATTGCAAATTGGGCAAGCTCTGGCCAGAGGTCAAGCCTGCCCACCCAGTAGTCCAAGGGTTCATCACTCCTCAGAGCGTCCACATCGGCCGTTAACCCGATGTAGTCGGACACCTGACGGTCTAGGCATTCCCTGATGCTGGATCCGGATGACACCTGTCGATGGGTTGGCTGAAAGAATGACCTCACATCCGAAGTCACTAACACATCTTCAAACCGGCCTCTTCTTCCAGGCGCTGTTGGATTGGTACCCGCAACTCCTTCTCTGGGAGTGGGAATTGCTCCTCTGCCAGTGCACGCAAAGGCAGAATGCAGCATTTCTCGAAGCAAGGCCTGGAAGTGCTCCATTCTGCCAGCCCTCTGTGACAGCGGTAACATTTCTGCCATTTTGTGTTTGTACCGGGGGTCTAAATACATTGCCACCCAGTACTGGTCCTTGACCCTTATGCTTTTTATACGGGGGTCCCTATTAAAACACTGGAGCATGAAGGCCCCCATTTGCACTAAAGTGGAAGCAGTGTGGTGGCCTGGCTCCTGCTCATCATCCAGGATAATGTCGTCCTCTTCATTATCCTCTCCCCATCCACGCACAACAGGGATCCCAGAAAGGTTTAAAGCATGCTCTTCTTGCTCCTCCTCATCCGCCCCGGCACCATCCTCCTCTGACTCCTCTTCAGACTCCTCTTGTTGACTTGTCTCAGATAGAGTAGCCCCCCCTGGGAATTCATCCAGCATTGCGACTTCCTCATCTTCCCGCTCCTGCTCCTCCACAGCTTGATCAATGACACGACGCAATGCATGCTCCATAAAGAAGGCATAAGGTACCATGTCACTGATGGCGCCATGACTGCGACTGACCAGTTTGGTGATCCCCTCAAATGGGCGCAGAAGTCTGCATGCGTTGTGCATGAGCAGCCACTGGTGCGGTGAAAAAAAACCCAGCTCCCCAGAACCTGTTCTGCCGCAGAGTTCATACAGGTAGACGTTAACTGCAGGTTTCTGCTGGAGCAGCCTATCAAGCATATAGAAGGTTGAGTTCCATCGCGTCGGGCAATCGTAAATAAGACGTCTGACCAGCAGATTGTGTCGCTGCTGAATGTCAGCAAGGCGAGCCATGGCCGTGTAAGATCTTCTGAAATGGGCCGAGATTTTCCTTGCCTGCCACAAGATGTCCTGGACCCCAGGGTATTTGACAAGGAATCGCTGCACGACCAAGTTTAAGACGTGTGCCATGCATGGCACGTGCGTGATTTTGCCCTGTTTCAATGTGCTAAGCAGATTGGCACTGTTGTCACACACCACTTTACCAACTGTCAAATTGAGCGGTGTTAGCCACTGATCTGCCTGTGAACGCAAAGCTGAAAGGAGTGCCAGGCCAGTGTGGCTCTTGGCTTCCAGGCACAACAGACGCAGCACGGCATGGCAACGTCTCACCTGGCATGTCGAATAGGTTCTGGGGAGCTTGGGCGGTGCAGCGGAAGAGACGCTAGCAGCAGAAAAGGAGGAATCAGCCGAGGAGGAGAGGGAGGAGGATGGAGTAGGAGGAGGAGGAGAAGAAGAGTCAGGCCTGCATGCAAACCGTGGCGGTAAAACCAAATCTACACGGGTGCCACGGGTTACATGCTTGACGGCCATCAGAAGGTTCACCCAGTGGGCAGTAAAAGTGATATACCTTCCCTGCCTGTGTTTGCTAGACCACGTGTCTGTGGTCAGATGTATCTTGGCACCGACACTGTGTGCCAGAGATACATTCACTTGCCGCTGAACATGGCCATATAGCTCTGGGATGCCCTTCTCTGAGAAATACTTCCTTCCTGGGACCTTCCATTGTGGTGTTCCAATGGCCACGAATTTGCAAAAGGCCTCCGAGTCCACCAGTTTATATGGCAGTAGTTGGCGGGCTATGAGTTCTGACAAGCCAGCCGTCCACCGTTGGGCAAAAGGGTTATCCGGCATCATCATTTTTTTACGCTCGAACATTAGGCCCACGGAAGCCTGCCTTTTTGCAGAAAAATGTGAGCTTGGCGTAAAGGAAGGTGGAGTGGAGGACAATTGTGAGGAGAGAGGAGAAGGAGAAGTAGTGCCTGGAGTGTGGCTTTGTGTGTTCCGTTGCTCCCACTCGGCTCGGTGATGGCTGCTCATGTGCCTTCTTAAGGCGGTCGTCCCTAGGTGAGTGTTGGGCTTACCGCGACTAATGCGTTGACTGCAAAGATTACAGATGGCAACGCTATTGTCAGCAGCGGACACGTTAAAAAAAGCCCACACTGCGGAGCCATGTGCCGGTGTCCTGGGAGCACCAGATGTGACCTTACATGGTCGATGACTCGCTCCTGATACATTTGCAGTCTGCTTTGTCCCTCCTGTGCAATGTAAGTTATTCCTGCTTCTCCTCCCTATCTGCTGGTCCATATCTCCCTCTGAACTCCCCTCCTCTTCCTCTCTTGTGGGCACCCACGTGACATCACTAGACACGTCATCGTCAACGTCACCTTCTTCACCGCTATAAGTAGAGAACTCGGAGTAGGCAGCAACACCGGGGACCAACCTCCTCCTTGGGCTGATCTGGGTACTGTCGTCAGACTGCTGAGTAGCGGTTGTTGCTACCTCCTCTTCCTGATCCAATACCAAGAGTGGCTGCGCATCAGAAATGTCTTGATATGGATCGGAAAATAATTCCTGTGACTCAAGCGGAAGGTATGTGGTGGTGGTGGTGGTGGTGGTGTTGTTGGTGGTAGTGTCTTTGGGGGTGCACATAGCAGAGAGTGAAGAAGAGGGTGCAGATTGAGAGGATGAGGAGGGTGCAGAAGAGTAAGACTGAGTGAGCCACTCAACCAAGTCTGGTGCGTCCTTTAAAATAATTGAACGCACCTTTTGCAACTTCCCACTTTGGCTCAAGCCTGTTGCTCCTGCCCTACCCCTACCACCCCTGCGGAAGGGCCTGCCTCTTCCTCTGCCTGTCATTTTTTAAATGACCCTGTGACAAAACTCTTAGTCCCTATACCGATGAAGGACTGCTGCAGTATAGGGCAGCGGTCAGCAGTAGTGTACCTCAACCCTATGTATTGTGGACCTATACCAGTCCTTATAGAATGACAGACTGTACCTCACTCAACCCTATGTACTGTAGTACCCTATACCTTACCAGTCCTTATAAGGACCTTTGTGGAACAAGTAGGTTGTGTGTGAGTGATTAGCAGACTGTACGTCAGTCGCTATACCGATGAAGGACTGCTGCAGTATAGGGCAGCGGTCAGCAGTAGTGCATCTCAACCCTATGTATTGTGGACCTATACCAGTCCTTATAGAATGGCAGACTGTACCTCACTCAACCCTATGTACTGTAGCACCCTAGACAGACCAAGTTACCAGTCCTTATAAGGACCTTTGTGGAACAAGTAGGTTGTGTGTGAATGATTAGCAGACTGTACGTCAGTCCCTATACCGATGAAGGACTGCTGCAGTATAGGGCAGCGGTCAGCAGTAGTGCACCTCAACCCTATGTATTGTGGACCTATACCAGTCCTTATAAAATAGCAGACTGTACCTCACTCAACCCTATGTACTGTAGTACCCTATACCTTACCAGTCCTTATAAGGACCTTTGTGGAACAAGTAGGTTGTGTGTGAGTGATTAGCAGACTGTACGTCAGTCCCTGTACCGATGAAGGACTGCTGCAGTATAGGGCAGCGGTCAGCAGTAGTGAAACTCAACCCTATGTATTGTAGACCTATACCAGTCCTTATAGAATGGCAGACTGTACCTCACTCAACCCTATGTACTGTAGCACCCTAGACAGACCAAGTTACCAGTCCTTATAAGGACCTTTGTGGAACAAGTAGGTTGTGTGTGAGTGATTAGCAGACTGTACGTCAGTCCCTATACCAATGAAGGACTGCTGCAGTATAGGGCAGCGTTCAGCAGTAGTGCACCTCAACCCTATGTATTGTGGACCTATACCAGTCCTTATAGAATAGCAGACTGTACCTCACTCAACCCTATGTACTATAGCACCCTACACCAGGTTATTACCTTACCAGTCCTTATAAGGACCTTTGTGGAACAAGTAGGTTGTGAATGATTAGCAGACTGCAGCAGAAGGGCAGCAGTCAAGTATAATATTCTTTCTATATTTGGAAGAAAGAATATTATACGTGTACAAGCCTATTACCATACCACTGATACCAGTGCTGAAAAGAACCTTTGTGGACCTAATATAGTAACAGCTACTGATTAAACTGACCCTCACTGCCTCACACACTGATTCCTGCCTGTGCCTATATAAACTGACAACACAGAGGCTACTGGAACAATAACTGGAATAGCACTTTTGTGGACCTGATAGTAACAGCTAATGACTAAACTGACTGTTCCTACAGCAGACACACCGTCCTGTCTCTTTCTCTAAACTGACAAAAGACACTCAGGCTGCTGCAACAATCAGTAGCACAGAAAACCTATATCCTGAACTACACCTAACACCTATACCAGTCCTGAAAATAACTTTTGTGTACCAAATAGCTAGCGATTTGGGTCACTGCAATCTCTCCCTGCTCCACACAGTAACCTCTCCCTATAGTGACAGAAGAAAGAATGTAAAATGGCCACCGGATCGGGTGTATTTATAAGTTAGGGGGAACGTCCAAGTGTCCATGTGCTGTAATGTCTCAATTGGCTGTCCTGTACCCCATGATGGATGTGTCATCATAGGTCAAAGTTCTTTTACACAGAAAACACGGAAGTCCGCCGGGCGAATGGCGGCAATAGTCCGCCGATTGGGCAAATCGCGAACAGCCGAAATATGCCACAAAACGACCGCCGGGCGAACCGTTCGGCCATCACTATTGACCATTCAAAGTCGTAAAAGGTAATTCCACTAAAGATTGTAAGCAAGTATGTAATTTAAACTTTGAACTTGTATGATAATGATCAAAAACACAGTATAATATCAACAACAATTCACAAAAATAAATTGTCTTTTATAATATATATATACATATACTCTATTGTCAAAAGTATTGGGACACCTGCCTTTAAGCTCACATGAACTTTTATGACATCCCAGTCTTAGTCCGTAGGGTTCAATATTGAGTTGGCCCACCCTTCGCAGCTATAACAGCTTCAACTCTTCTGGGAAGACCGTCCACAAGGTTTAGGAGTGTGTCTATGGGAATGTTTGACCATTCTTCCAGAAGCGCATTTGTGAGGTCAGGCACTAATGTTGGATGAGAAGGCCTGGCTTGCAGTCTCCACTCAAATTCATCTCAAAGGTGTTCTATCAGTTGAGATTGGGACTCTGTGCAGGCCAGTCAAGTTCCACCACCCAAACTTGCTCATCCATGTCTTTTTTTTTTAACCTTGCTTTGTGCACTGGTGAGCAGTCATGTTGGAACAGGAAGGGACCATCCCCAACTGTTCCCACAAAGTTGGGAGCATGAAATTGTTCAAGCTTTGCACACTGATGCCTTAATGAATGAATGACTTGTATAGCGCTACCTATATGAACTGAATCGCCTCAGGATGCTTTTCTTGCTACTGGTGTCCATCTGCAGCTATTTATGTGTTCCTTTAACCTGTAGAGTCCCAACACACTTACAACATTGACATACACATACACATATTATGCCCAATTTTTTTTCTTTTGGGTAGGGTCTAATTAACCTACCAGCATGTCTTTGGAGTGTGGGAGGAAGCCGAGGTACCCGGAGGAAACCCACGCAGGCACAGGGAGAACATGCAAACTCCAGGCAGATAGTGTCGTGGTTGGGATTTGAGCCAACAACCCTATTGCTGCTAGGTGAAAGTGCTAACCACCACACCACTGTGTTGCCCCAGAAGAGTTCCCTTCACTGGAACTAAGCCCAAACCCTGAAAACCAACAACCCCTCTCCAAAATCCCCCAAATAATTTGGACCAGTGCACAAAGCAAGGTCCATAAAGTCATGGATGAGCGAGTTTGGGGTGGAGGAACTTGACTGAAAACTCAATATTGAACCCTACGGATTAAGACTGGGATGCCATTAAAGTTTATGTGCGTGTAAATGCAGGTGTCCCAATACTTTTGGCAATATAGTGTATATATATTCATGTAAAAAATCTTGATCATTTATAAGGATTTTCAAACTTTTCTTTTTAATTCATTGTCTTCAGGGGTGTAGGGTTAATGCAAGCTCAGCGATGAAATTTTCCAGTCTGCATGAGCAATTTAGCACAGCAAATAGAGAGCATACAGTTAATATGTGTATTTAAGCAATTGATTAGTCAGGAATAATCTTCAGCTGAGAAGTCATTCGGTAAAGTGCAGACAGGTAGTCTCACTTTTTCTGTGTCAAGTAACTAAATTATATGAGGCCCCATACTTTCACCATAAGGTCTAATGCACTTTGTGTATCCTGAAAATGCACGAATTCTGTCTTTGAATGAATGAATGAATGAAATACTTGTATAGCGCACAATGCGAACTGAATCGCCTCTAGGCGATTGTGTCCTTCAAAAATTCAATATGTCTAAAGTATTTTTGTACACATAAACCAAAAATTGACCTTGGTACAGGCTTGTTTCCACTTGCTACTGGAGGGGGGGTGTGTGAAAACACAAGGTTGAGCTGCGTTTTTAATGCCCCCCTACTGCTCCCCCTTTAAGTTGCAAAGGCAAAGTGGGGTGAGTCCATGCCGTGGCCATGGCTGCCATGCACTACTGCTGGGCACTTGTAACCTAATTAAGTGACAAGGGTCATACTGCAACTAACCACAACTATGGTTGATGCACATGGTTGCGGCAGAGTAGTGCAGCGTTTACCAGGTCGACGCACTGCCTCCTCTTAAATTTTAAAAGCATTAAAACTGTGGATCACTTTTCAGAGGGGCAACAGTGACAGCTTTGTTTGTATACCAGGCCTGACACTGTTCTCATGTGCTAAAAAAATTGTCTAAATTGGACAACAATTGTAGTTTTCATGGACTTTTATTAATTAATTAACAGGTCCTGTCAGTGCTCTTTAAGGGGGTATTCAGTGGGTTCTCCAGGGGGGAAATTGGGGATGCCCATAAGCAGTGTAAGGGGACTTGGGCTTCACTTGCAGAGAAAACCCCTTCAATGGGCGATGTTTGATTTGTGAAGGAAGATGAGCTCTGTCCAACGTCAGAAAGAAAGAAAGAAAGTCCACATCGCAACCACTCCTTGGCACATGTCCTTGTGTGTTTGTAGACATTCCAGTCCACCAACTGAATGAGGTGGCATGTTCGGTAGTGTCTACTTATATAGGGGACCCAATGCGCCCTCTTTTGCTAGCATCCTGTAGAATAGTTTTGCATATTCTAGGCTGTTTACTGGCCCACACGTAAAAAATAATAAAGCTGTGCTCAACTTTTTTGAGAAGGCGGGAGGCAGGTTAATAGGAGTTTTTTGGGCAGGCTCTTTGGAGTCAAGGAAGCAGCATTGTTTTGCTGGGAAAGAAATCATGTGTGCACATGGAAGGGGGCATGTGGAGAGGGGTTGAAGATAGGTGGAATTCTGTAGTTCAGCAAACAGAGATGGCATATGAGTGCAGCAGAAGCACTGTTCAATGGGTATTTTTCTGAACTTCTGAAAAAATAAAATGTAGGGAAATGGTCACTGTATTGGAACAATATTTTTTTTTTGCCCTGACATGTAAGGATCAGCAAAAAAAAAAATGCCAAATTCAGCTTTGCACAAATGAGACAAATTATCAGGAAAGTATGTATGTGCCACAGATCAGCAGCAATGATAATCTGCTACATTTGATTCTACCACCAATTGGTCTTTCCTACCATACCACAGCTTGGCTTGTTTCAGAAATGGGAAATGTAGGCATCACTGGAGCTCACTTGTTGGTTGATATAGCACCCACATGTCCCAGCCTGTAAATCAGCTTGTGCTCAGACCAGCACCCATTGGCCATGCAATGGGCTCCTTTCTCAGCCTTAGATCCCAGTCTCTGTTAGCTTCTGTGCTCCTGTATTCCTCTTTCTCCAGTTATCAGGTTTAGCTCATATCTGAATATTCCTTCTTACTGCCTGCCCTGACCTTTCACTAGTCCTTCTTTCCGGTATTGCCTGATATTGCCAGAGACAGCGTGCGATGAGGGAGAGATGAACCGCTGAGAGATGCAGCGGTTAGTGGGAAAAAAAAATAAAATAATTAAAAAAATAAAATAAAGTGCCCATCTGTCCCCACTGCCACCTGTCCCCACTGCCCCAGTGCCACCTGTCAGTGCCATCTGCCCCCAGTGCCACGTATCAGTGCCATCTGTCATCAGTGCCACCTGTCAGTGTCACGTGCCATTTGTTATCAGTGTCACGTGTCATCAATGCCAGGTATCAGTTCCATCTGTCATCAGTGTCACGTGTCATCAGTGCCATGTATTAGTGTCATGTGTCATCAGTGCCACATATTAGTGCCATCTGTCATCAGTGTCATGTGTCATCAGTGCCACGTATAAGTGCCATCTATCATCAGTGCCACATATCCGTGCCACCTGTTAACAGTGTCACGTGTCATCAGTGCCACATATTAGTGGCATCTGTCACCAGTGCCACATCAGTGTCACGTGTCATTGTCCTGGTGCTCCAGGGCCTTCAAAAGTGTAATAGGTAGTCAACAAGTTAGATGTGTAATTTATGCTCCTAGAACACATGATGGTGCTCCCTGCATGTTGGGCCTCTCTAAGTGGCCAGGCTGTGGAAAAGTCCCACACATGTGGTATAGTAATACTCAGGAGGAGTAGCAGAATATTTTGTATTTTGGGGCATTATTTGTGGTATACACATGTCAAGTGAGAGAAATAACCTATTACAAAGACAATTTTGTGGAAAAAATAAGAATAAAAATAAAAATCTTCAATTGCAAAGAATTGTGGGAAAAAATTACAACATCAAAAAGCTCTCTATGCCTCTTACTAAATACCTTGGAATGTCTACTTTCAAAAAAGGGGTCATTTGGGGGTTATTTGTACTTTCCTGGCTTGTTCGGGTCGCAAGAAATGAGATCAGCCACCAGTACATCAGATGTGATCAATTTTGTATGATTTGCACCACAGCTTGTAGACTCTCTAACTTTCACAAAGACCAACTTTATTTTTACCAAATATAGGTAGTAGTATAAATTGTGGCCAAAATTTATGAAAAAAAATTAATAATTTGCAACATTTTATCACAGAAACAAAGAAAAATGCGTTTTTTTTCAAAATTTTCTGTCTTTTTTCATTTATAGCACAAAAAATTAAAAACCCAGAGGTGATCAAATACCACCAAAAGAAAGCTCTATTTGTGGGGAAAAAAAAGGACAAAAAATCCATTTGGGTACAGTGTTACATGACTGAGTAATTGTCATTCAAAGTGTGAGAGCACCCAAAACTGAAAATTGGTCTGGGAAGGAGGGGGGTTTAAGTGCCCAGTTGCCAAGTGGTTAAACTTTATAATAGATCATTCTACGAAAGTCCAAAAAGCAAAACAGAGTAAGCCTCATGGATAAAAGTGTCTGAAGGGTGAACAGTACTTGTTGCCCACTACTAGCAATTAGATTCTCTGTTTCTTTACTCTGTACTGACTAAATGATAGGAAGAATCTGACTGGCTGCTCTAAGCAAAAAACCATGTGCCCCATTCGAATGTTGCGCCTTTATAAATTATAAAATGCCTTTACAACTGCTTGCTGCAATTATTGTTTGACCAGCATACAGTACATCATACGGTTGTCTATTTAATTTGTACATCTTAAGAGAACGACAAAACACACAAGTAATACCATTTACCTATAGCTATGGGCTCTTATTCAGCCATGCCAACTCAGCCCGAAAGATGTGCCACGTGGAGGAAACCTAACATTTCCTTTACATTTGATGCAAACGTAAATAGGCACAATAAAAATTTAATGAGTGTCAAGAAGCACTTTCAGGAGCTTGATTTATTGGCCCAATATGTTTGTGTGAAACCTAGGAGTTGTTAATCTTTGATTCCTAGAAATTTCTTCCTTCATCTGTATCTGAATTACGGTGAGTAGCTGCAGGTGCTATTTATGCAGTGAGTTTTATCCCTCGATGTACAAGCTCCTCTCATTTATGTGGAGCTGTACTAGGACCACAGGTATCATTATGGCAAGGATATACAGAACAAGAAATTGCAGGACAGATAGTATATTTGAGGCTAAATGATAAGAGTACCCTGCAATGATAGTTCAACCATTAGCCCTTGTACACACGGTCGGATATTCCGACGGAATGTGTCCGATTGGACCGTTTTGTCGGATATTCCGACTGTGTGTGGTCTACATCGGACTGTTTCCGTTGGAGTATCCGACGGACCAAGTTTTCCAACTTGTTGGTAAAATTTTTGGACAAAATGCTCCGATCGGACATACTCTGATCATGTGTAGAGAATTCCGATCGGACAAAGTGGCACGCATGCTCAGATCAAATTCCTGCACCAAAGCTATTGGCTACTAGCCTGAACGTAGTCCCGTCGTAACGAAATAACGTCATCACATCAAATTTTCCGATAACTTTGTCTGACTGTGTGTATGCAACATTTTTGGATTTGGTTTGGTTGTCGGAATCTCCAACCGTGTGTATAAGGGCTTAGAAACATTTTTGGACTTGACCAGATGAGGGTTAGCATCCATGCAGATGACCTACTATGGGGGGGGAAGTGACAATACTCAGAGCTACCAAGCCGCTAAGCTGCAGAGTATACTCCTTGGAATGGCTTTGCTGGTAGCAACTGCCAGCTAGGCCAGGGTGAGGCCAACGTCTGTATTTCGCCAGGTGTAAATGGTACCAGAAGGAGAGACACAAGACACAAAGACAAAAGATCACCAACAACAACAACTTGAAAACTGCCTCAAATCAATAGAGGACTGGATGACCACCAACTCCCTCCAGCTGAACGAATCAAAGACTTCTTATCTTACACCCAAATCATAAGCCCGCAACCAAAACCTCCTGGTCTCCACCAACCGTCTTTGGGCAGACTATCTCCCCAAAGACCAAAGCGAAGAGTCTCTGGGTTATTTTAGACGCACAAATGTCAATGGATGCGCAAATAGGATCTGTAGTCAGTCGATCTCACCATCTGCTACGCATGCTATGCAGACTCATCCCTTTTATCCCAAAGAATGACAAAGCAGTGGTAGTTGGAACAATCATTAATTCACGACTGGACTACGCAAACTCGCTTTACATAGGATTACCACAATATCAACTTGCGCGATTACAACTGATCCAAAACACGGCGGCAAGGCTGATAACAGGAAAAAAAACCTGGGAATCCATCTCTCCTTCGCTGAGGAGCTTACATTGGCTAACCGTAAAAAATCGGATCACATTCAAGACCCTTTGCCTCACCCACAAATGCGTGCATAGAGAAGCTCCGCAATACCTAATGGAGAAAATAAATCATTACACACCAAACCGCAGTCTTCGATCAGCCAATAAAAACCTCCTCCTCGTGCCCAAAGCCCGGTATAAATCCAAGGGGGATCGGAGATTCGCTGTCCAAGGGCCTCGGCTATGGAATGCTCTACCAATCAACATCCGCCTGGAAGAAAATCACCTGGCTTTTAGGAAAAAAACTCAAGACCTTCCTCTTTTAGCAGATGATCAAAGCTCACCACAGCGTCTAGAGGTGATTCAGTCCGCATTGTGCGCTATACAAGTATTTCATTCATTCATTCATTCATTCACAAGTGCAGTGAAACTGAAAATTTCTGAGGGTAACAAAAGAATAAAGGGACTGCTGATGCAAGTGTACGGACTCTGGAAAGTCTACAGTATGGGAAGATTCAGTAGATGGAACCAAAGGGCATTAAGATGGAGGGAGTGCACCAGAGGAAACCAGAGCAGACATAGAGAAGGCCAATTCACAGCCAACTCTTCAACACTCAGCCATGCTCCAGGTAGCTGAATGCAACACATTAATTGTTGACTGCATGAATGCACAGCAGGTGAGTCCTGACAACATGTAATTAATGACATATTTGTGTACTGTCCATGATACTTTTTTTATTTCACCAACAATTTTTAGGTTTTTAAGGTTTTTAGGACAAGCTGCACATATCAGAAAAAGTATCACAGACAGCAGTCAAACTTTGATGTTGCTCTAATACGGCTGCAATCATATTAAGCACATAATTCATAAATTTAAAAAAACGTGCTATAGCTCAATAACTGGTCCTGGTAGCAGAAGGCAACATTCAAATTTGGTGCAAATGATTAAAAGAAAACTGCTACAAATAGTAATTATTAGAATTTGATGTTTTTTCTTTTCAAATCTATGTTGTGACTGGTATATTTTCATGGTCAAAAGTACAAATGTGGTTAAGAAACCCACAGATTTCAAGTTCTGTGCGTCAAGAAAACAGCCATTATCTAAATCACAGACATGTCAAAAATAATATAAAAATAATAATATTATAAAAATATTCTACTGCTAATAAAGTATGGCACCAACATTTGTGCAATTTTTTTTTTAAGGCACACACTTATACAAAGTGTACTATTAAACATTTCATCCAGAATATATTTAACAGTCACAGATTGCATTCCATAGTATTTATCTCACAGTATACACTGAAACAGGTAACATTGCTGTCACCTCGTGAGTGCCTGACATTTATCAAATGAGAAATTGTCTGCATAAAGGAATTTCTGAAAGCCATGTGTCAGTCTCTTTAATATTTATGACTCAGCGGGGTTGATTTACTAAAACTGGAGGGTGCAAAATCTGGTGCATGGTAGCCAATCAGCTACTAACATCAGTTTGTTCAATTAAGCATTGACAATAAAAAAAACCTGGAAGCTGATTGGTTTCTATGCAGTCAGATTTAGTAAATCAACCCCAGTACCATGTTGTGTGGTTGTTGGACCCAGAAGCAGACTTTGATTTCTAAGGTAAAAAGGGGAGGGTGGGGGTGAAAGTATGAAGCACCATTGGAATGGAGAAGAAAGGTAAGGTTGGGTGAGAAAGAGGAAGAAGGGGAGTATTTGACAGAGGAATGGGAAGTGGTAGGATGAAGGTGTGGAGGACGGGGAGAGAAAGAGAGAAAAACAATATAACTTAAAAAAAGGGCGAGGGTTGGGAAAAGTCTGAATGAGAAAGTTTGAGCCCCAATGCTAAGTGGTAGTAAAGTAGTGGAAAGGAAAGGGATCACCGCTCCAGGTGGAAATGTGGGTCTAGAACTCTCCTCGGAACTGGTAAACCAGGTGCTGGCTAAGCATATAGCAGCATGAGGCAAAATTGAAGTTCTGGACAGCTGCACTCCGGAATATAGCCTTTATTTGTAAAAAGTCCAACAGATACAAGCCACAGCAAAAAAATGGGACAGACGAGCTGATGCGTTTCACACGTAACAGTGCTTAGTCATAGCTTGAGCTATATATTCTGGAGTGCGGCTGTCCAGAACTTCCTTTTTGCCTCTGGTAATAAAGTAGTATTAGTAGTGGTGGTAGTAAAAGATCTAGTGTATATGGTGGATAATGCCTCATTAAATGAATGACTTGTATTCCAGGGAGAACTGGAATTTGTGCCGGTAGAAACAGGTTTTTCTGAACTCGTCCTCCTTCCATTTAGAGAGGAGGTAAGGTTCTCCATTTACTGATTCGATCCAATGGCCAGTGGGTGGACAGGCATCTCGCCATTTTGGATGAAGGCCCTAGCTGGGTTCAGGAGGTGGATGATAAGCAAGTTTTTATATTATTTGCTCAAGACAAAGGAAGATCGAGGCTGGATCGTTAACGCATATTTTTGAAGCATTTCCAAAATACAATGACACAGCTAGAATAAAAAAATAGAGATTTTGTAATATTCTTTCACAGAAAACAAAATAGTAAACTGCTTACAAACAAAGCAATATAACACTTCTGACTAGTTTAGACAAGTTCTATACATTTTTATCATTCAGAAGAAATGTCTCCACTTGGGTTCATTTCTCTATTTTTCTTTGTATTAATGAAGCCAACTATATGCCAAAATGAAAAACTTTACTTTATCTTGCCTAATTAAATTTACACAGAAGCAAATCACAAATACGTAGGCACTGGTTACCCAAAATTAGGATCAAATGATTGTCTACTGGGGTAGCTATGTATGTTATCTGTAAAGAAGCAAGAAAATATTTACCTTTCCCAATACCTGAGCCACCAAACACGGCTCCATTGGAGAGAATATGTCCTTCTGAAGCTGCTGCGGAAATGGACACCTCCTGGAGTTTCAATCTCCTGTGTCCCCTACGGTGCTCAGTGGTTCTTCCTGACAACATCTACTTTATTGCAGGACACATAACTGATATGAAGGCCGATGGAAGGAGCCAGTGAGTGCTGTGGAGGACACAGGAGATAGAGACTCCTGAAACATAGCTCCCAACTGTCCCTGATTTCGAGGGACTGTCCCTTGATTCGGAACAATGCCCCTCTGTGCCTTTTTCCTCTTCATTTGTCCCTTATTTTGGTCTGATCTATATAGTTGTATATAAATTGCACTTTTTATCTTTCAAAAAGTGTTTCCCAGTGCTAAACCTTTTATCCAATTGTTGAATTTGTAAATTTCAAAAGCCAATATAAAGGAATAGTAGTGGTAAAAAAAGCACTTGTGGGTAGAACTAATAATTTCTTTTGTATAATTCTTCTTTAAGGGGGCGTGACAGGGGGTGTGTCCTATGCTTACATATTTTTGCTAATAGGTGTTCCTCGTTCCCATTTCAAAAAGTTGGGAGGTATGCCTGAAAGTGTGGATCTTTACACTTACTTTGGGGGACAAGTTCTCTGTAACGGACCAGTGTTAGGAGGTGCAGGCAATGGGAAAGGTATTTACTTGCTTCTTTACAAGTAACATCTTTCTTTAGAAATGCATTTAATTAACAGAGTTACTTTAAAGGGATTGTAAAGTCATTTTTTTTTCTTAAAATAACAAACATGTTATACTTACCTCCACTGTGCAGCTCGTTTTGCACAGAGTGGCCCCGAACCTGCTCTTCTGGGGTCCCTCGGCGGCTGTCTCGGCTTCCTCCCGCAGGTACTTCTCACGTTCATTCGAGCTCCCTCGCATGGTGAGAAGCACCTGCGGGCGCGCGCCCGTGATACAGCCGGCAGCTATAGCCACTCGCTGTATCACACGGCCCCGCTCCCCGGCGCACCGTGTCATTGGATGTGATTGACAGCAGCGCGAGCCAATGGCTACGCTGCCTTCAATCCATCCACTCCAGCCAATCAGCGGCCAGGCTGAGTGATGAAGAGGAATTAGGGGGTGAGCGCGGGACTTTTGAGGGGTGAGGTAAGTAAAACGGGGGGCGGGGGAGCCGGCACTGTGAGATGTTTTTTCACCTTAATGCATAGAATGCATTAAGGTGAAAAAACATTTACCTTTACAACCCCTTTAAGGACTTCTTACCTGATTTTTTTTTTCACTTGGGTATGCTATGTGAGCTTTTATGGTCACAAGTTACACTTTTTTTTAAAACATGTTAATAGCAATACAAACAATAGTTATATTTGACAATGCAATATAAGCATACCTGAAAAATTTCCTTTCATGTTGTGAGTTCTTCCTGTCTGCTGGCCATCTCTTTCCACCACTTCCTGGATTCCCTCCATGCTTTGCAGCTTCTAATCCTTTAACTCTTTTGGTTTACTTTTGATTTGAAAGACTACATATCCCATGGTACCTTGCTGCCTGCAAACAGTGATTCCTGTACTAACTCCTCCTCTCAGCACATCTGTAATTGCGATGCAGACTTGAGATGAAATGTGTGACATAGCAGTGCCTACTCACAGGAGATAGTGTCTGTGTGTCACAGAATGCAATGAAGTAAATGTGTGGGGAGCTTCACAATGTAAGTTTACAAACTTCAAGATCCCTTAGATTAAAAGGAGTAGGCCAGGGATATGTAATTAGTGGACCTCCAGCTGTTGCAAAACTAGTCACGTCATGCCTCTGCCTTTGGGTGTAATGCTTGTGGCTGCTAGAGTCTTGCTATGCCTTCTGGGACTTGTAGTTCTGCAAGAGCTGGAGGTGCGCTAATTGCATATTCCTGGATTGGCTATAAATAATTGAAAAACAACGTGAACATGAATTTATGATTTTACATTTTGACCAAATTTCACAAAACTCATCCTTCAAAAACAGCAAGGCAAAACTCAAAGTTTTTAGTTTTTTTTGCCTACTCGCATTTCTCGGTTTGTAGACATTCTTAAAACATTTTTCATTGCTATCATAGGGAAACTGCAAACATATTGGGGTTGATTTACTAAAACTGGAGAGTGCAAAATCTGATGCAGCTGTGCATGGTAGCCAATCAGCTTCGAACTTCAGCTTGTTCAAATTAAGCTTTGACAATAAAACCTGGAAGCTGATTGGTTCCTATGCAAAGCTGCACCAGATTTTACACTCTCCAATTTTAGTAAATTAAACTTTTTATTGCAATAGATTTTTGCTGAAAAAAATTAACTCAACACCATTTGACAAGCTATGAAACATAGCTTGGCTTAAAACTGTGTCCTTAGATACACCGGTTAAGCAGATTCTAGCTGGCCAAGCTCTGAATAATTAACCTGAAAAGAGGGTAGGAAACACAGTCCTGGAAAAAAAGAATAAAGAAAATGAAATATACAACACGGGAAAAAAAAAGTAGGTATGGCAGTGAATGGCAGTGAATGGGGTGCATAGACCTAGAGTAAGGGGCCACCATACCACCCTTCCATTGAGCTTTGAGAAATTATTGTTGTCAACTTCCAGGTTGTTGCTATAACCGGCTTTTAGGATTCAAATTACACAGCTCTATTGCATGCTGTTTGCAAAATTGGTTACTGATTTGAGCCATTTGCATATTTTTAGCTTTTATTGCAAAAAACTGTTTTCATTGCAAATAACAATAGGTAGAGCTGAATGAATTAAGTTAAAAAGGGAAGATTTCTTAAGACAGAGACATAATCAGGGGCATAATTAGTTACTTCCTTTTTTTAGAGGATTCTGAGTCCACATTCCCAGCCAATAACTTTTATAGTTTTGCAAAGATCTGTAATAGATTTATCAATGAACTTTCAACTTTTTTGTACTTAGGGTTCCAAGACCTGTTCTTTGGTGGACCACTTTTTTAGGGGGCATTTGACAGGTGTCGAGGAGGCAACATGTCACCTCCTCACTGCCTGCTTTAACCCTCATAACTTAGGAAGTTGTCAAAGCCATGTTTTATATTGGCACAGTAGCAGAAGTTGCAATCAATAATCTTAAAATAAATCTGCCTCATAATCAGTGTCACAGTTTCCGCTTTGGCCTTTCATTTTGGTGTTGCAGAATTGGAAGTTTTCCCTAAATCTGTTTCAAAGGTTGCCCATATACTTTGGAAGGATGTTGGACATAGAGGCGCAATCCAACATGAGTGCTGCAGAAGGCTTCATAATCTTGCAAGATTGGACAGTGTTTTTCATAATCTCATTGGAAGTTCTCCAAGAGCTGTTGGCCAGTAGCGTCTGCCTGCTACAAGAGAAAGAGGATCATTGCCCCATCTAGCTGGATGGAGCGACTGTCATCCCAATGCCTATGTTCTTCTTCACTCTAGCTATCCTTTTTAAAGGAGTCTTGAAAAGGATTTTTGATAATAATGCCTCCAAAGAAAACTGGGTTAGAGATGAATGCCCCTGAAAGAAACCTAGTGGAGTCTGGTATACAACTAGCAAAAGAACAACAGAAACAGTGCAGGCACCTCACTTAACTAACCATAAATATTCACGTCCATATGATAATGTTGAGCAAGCCCACATCCGATCTCCAGAAGCTGGTGGATCAGCTGGTAATTATCATCAAAACACAGACCTGTTCCAGTCTAAGCCACTTGAATGGGAAGCCGATGGTACAGCCCGGCAATATGTGTGAAGCTTTTAGATGTTTCTAAAATGTTTTATATTGGCACAGTAGAAGAAGCTGCAGTCAATGATCTTATCGGAAATCTGCCTCATAATGGCCTTTCATTTTGGTGTTGTAGAATTTGAACTTTTTCCCTAAATCTGTTTTCAAGGTTGCCCATACACATTGGAAGGCTGTTGGACATAGAGGCACAATCCAACATCCAATCCAACATGAGTGCTGCTGCAGGCTCCATAAACTTGAAAGGTTGAACAGCATTTCTCACCATCCTATTGGAAGTTCCACAAGAGCTGTTGGCCATTGGCGTCTGCCTGCTACAAGAGAAATAGGATCATCGCCCCCTCTAGCTGGAGCTGTCATCCCATGCCTATGTTCTTTTTCACTCCTTTCTAAAGGAGTCTTGAATGTATTTTTTGCCAATAATGCACCCAAGATGGTATGAAAATAAAGAAATGAAACATAAGTTGTAGTCCAGAATTTCCTAACTTTAGGACAATCCTACATGTCTAGTTTCAAAAGTTTTAATACAAGACAAGGTATATACAATTCAGATATTTACTATATTCCCCACAGTCTTCATTCTTCCTGTGCTACTAATACAATGATCAATAATAAGGAGAAAAGATAATTGAGGAAATTCAAGCAAGAGTAGCTGTAGTAGTATCTTATCATGAATATAACTCTGAAGCTGTGTCTCTTTAGAGTCAATCGGTATTGCGGAGAATTCTTTTAGAGATCATTTTTGAATTGACTTTCTAAATAATTAATTGACAAAGTGGTTATTCTTCATCTAGATGTTATGTGGGTCTGGGTAGCTATGTGCTAGACCAGCCTGTGAATCTCATCCCTGAGGTTTGTCTCCTAACAGTTGCACAATAGCGTCTCTTGGGATGATAATAGCGAGGATCGAGGAGAAAATGATGGTAATCTTAACCTGGCTATACGCTGTACGAATTCCAGCTTTTTTCTGAAGAAATTGGCTCAGTGGGTGTTCCTGCCTGACATCCCTCTGGAAAGAGCCAGGTGTAAAATTGTCAGCCAATGGGGTCGGCTTTCAAAATACAATAGGTGCCATTCGTGCTGCCTGTGTAGTGTTGATAAAGGAATCTGCAGGCTGAATGAAAAAAAAATCCAAACAACTATCACTGTATGGCCAGCTAGATTCCAGAGAGCATAAACCCCTCTGCAGGGCCATCAAATATGGGATTCATGCACATCTAGCAGGGCCGTCTTTAAGGCAGGGCAAAAGGGGCAGCTGCCCTGGGCCCTGTCATTGTTGTGGGGCCCAAAGCAGCTGCCTCATACTTGCCAACTATCTTAGTTTAAATTCCCTTGTCCCTTGAAGTTTTAGTCATGTGCTGTGTCCCGATATCTCGGTGTGAAGTGCTGGTACCAATGCTGCCCAGCTCTGCCCTATTGTTGTGTACAGATGACTCACCTGCAGACCCTGTGTTTACATGTAAGTAACTGGCATTCATATGTAAATAGCGGTGGCATTACTAAGTAAATAGTTGTGGCCGGCAGCATTGATATGTAAATAAAGGCGGCATTCATATGTATATCATACTCCCCTGCAGTGAGGAGATGATGCGCTATAATAGCAACTAATCAATGAGCCGTAATCTGGTCTGTAACATCTAGCAACCAGTCAGTAAGCAGTAATGATATGCTGTAACTGCTGGCAACCAATCATAATTTCTGCCTGATCTGATACAGTAAACTGATTTTATATCTAGCTGCTAGTTGCATGGGGGGGGGGGGGGCCCAAGAAATTTTTTGCCCAGGGTCCAATCAATATTAAAGATGGCCCTGACATCTAGGCATGCTTTTACTGGTCCACACAGGACCAGACCACACTGTATATGATCAGCTTAGAAGAGAAGTTCGGGATTCAAAAAAAGCACACAATTATACTCACCTAGGTGGATGCAGCATTGTCTCTGCAGTGAAAATGAAGCGATCAAACACCGCTGTTTGCTCAGTTCTCCCCCACTGCTTTGAGTGAAGAGCCGTGACTGTCAGTACACTCCCTGCTCTCCCCTCCAGTGCTCACTGAAGCACTGAGCTGTGGCAGGGCAGGAGGAGCTGGCTCAGGCTCTTGGCAGATCACCGAGAGGCTGAACTGGGTGCTGGTCCAGGCATCTAGGTGGATCCTAACCATATGGTCATGATCTTTCATCAGCCTTGATTGTCTAAGTGACATCAGCTTTAGCCCCTTGTCAGCTAAAAAGGGGTCACAGGAGTGCAGAACGAACTACACTAAGCTGATCCATAGAAGTATGGCCAAAAAAGCTTTGGCTGTACTCCATTAATGTTCTCATTCTACTAAATCAGGCCTAAAGCCTGTTCCAAAGATAACCTATTTTACACCCAACCAGGGGCAAACTGACAACTAATAGGGCCCTGGTCAATAGGAGATCGTGTAGCCCCTGTGTCTCAAGCCACATCCACACAAAGCCCCACCTACATATTGCACTGCACACATTATATATGTTAGGCGCAGAATTTCTCTATACTATACTCAAAATAAATGTTTGCCAAGTTAAGAAAATAGAGAAAAATAAACTTGCTTTAACCACTTCAATACCGGGCACTTAAACACCTTCCTGCCCAGACCAATTTTGAGCTTTCAGCGCTGTCGCACTTTGAATGACAATTGCGCGGTCATGCTACACTGTACCCAAATGAAATTTTTATCATTTTTTTCCCACAAATAGAGCTTTCTTTTGGTGGTATTTGATCACCTCTACGGATTTTATTTTTTGTGCTACAAATAAAAAAATACAGAAAATTTTGAAAAAAAAAATGTTTTTTTTTTGTTTCAGTTTCAAAACTTTGTAAATAAGTACCTTTTCTCCTTCACTGATGGGTACTGATGGGGCTACACTGATGGGCACTGATAAGGCGGCACTGATGGGCACCAATGAAGTGGCACTGATGAGGTGGCATTGATGGACACTGATAGACGGCACTGATAGGCGGCACTGATAGGCGGCACGGATGGGCGACACGGATGGACACTGATAGGTGGCACAAATTGGCACTGATAGCTGGCACGGATTGGCATGGATGGGCGGCAGAGATGGGCATGGATAGGCGGCACAGATGGGCATGGATAGGCGGCACAGATGGGCATGGGTGGGCACTCATAGGCAGCACAGGTGGGCACTCATAGGCGGCACAGGTGGGCACTCATAGGCGGCACAGGTGGGCACTCATAACAGGTGGGCACTCATAGGCGGCACAGGTGGGCACTCATAGGCGGCATTGGTGTTATACTGTACTAATGGATGCCAATCAGTGCCAAACAATAATGCATGCCAATCAGTGATGCCCATTGTGGGCACTAATTGGCATCCATTATGGGCACTGATTGGCATCCATTGTGCTGACCATTGGCATCCCTGGTGGTCTAGGGAGGATTACCTTTTCTCTGGTGGCGTCCCTGGTGGTCCAGTGTGGGCATCCTCGGGGGGGGGGGGGGGGTGCTGATAATCGATCAGCACAGACCCCCCCTGTCAGAGGAGCAGCCGATCGGCTCTCCTCTACTCGCGTCTGACAGACGCGAGTGAGGAAAAGCCGATCACCGGCTCTTCCCATTTACACTGTGATCAGCCGTGATTGGACACGGCTGATCACGTGGTAAAGAGTCTCCGTCGGAGACTCTTTACCGAGATCGTAGTTGCCGGGTGTCAGACTGACACCCCACAACAACGATCGCCGCGATGCGCGCCCCCGGGGGCGCGCAGCGGCTTATAATCCTGAGGACGTCATATGACGTCCGGTCAGGATTATGAAACCACTTTGCCACCGTCAATTTGTAATAGGGCGGGCGGCAAGTGGTTAAAGAAAGTGCAACAATGGTACATTTCTAAAATGTACATTACAGTGCCCCTTACATCAAAGTTCCCTGTACATAACAGTGCCCGTATCTCACAGTGCCCATACATCACATTGCCACTTACATCACAGTGCCCTGCACATCATATTTCCGCAATAGTGATCTTTAATGGCATCCTAGTCTTAGTCCATAGTGTTCATTATTGAGTTGGCCCACCCTTTGCAGCTATAGCAGCTTCAATTCTTCTGGGAAGGCGGTCCACAAGGTTTAGGAGTGTTTCTAAGGGAATGCTTGACCATCCTTCCAGAAGCGCATTTCTGAGGTCAGACACTGAGTTTGATTTTGGACAAGGTAGCATGGCTCACCGTCTCCACTCTAAGTCATCCCAAAGGTGTTTAATCGGGTTAAGGTTAGGACTCTGTGCAGGCCAGTCAAGTTCCTCCTCTCCAAACTCACTCATCCATGTCTTTATGGGCCTTGCTTTTTGCACTGGTTCAAATCATTTAACGGAGAAGGGATTATGGTGTGGGGTTGTTTTGGCCCCTTGGGGCCTGGGATTGGGCATGACCGCTTAGTTCCAGTGAAGGGAACTCTTCAAGCATCAGCATACCAAGACATTTTGGACAATTTCATGCTCCCAACTTTGTGGGAACAGTTTGGGGATGGGCCCTTCCTGTTCCAACATGACTGCACACCAGTGCACAAAGCAAGGTCCATAAAGACATGGATGAGTGAGTTTGGGGTGGAGGAACTTGACTGGCCTGCACAGAGTCCTGACCTCACAAATGCTCTTCTGGAAGAATGGTCAAACATTCCCATAGACACACTCCTAAACCTTGTGGACAGCCTTCCCAGAAGAGTTGAAGCTGTTTGAGCTCAATATTGAACCCTACGGACTAAGAATGGGATGTCATTAAAGTTCATGAATGAATGAATGAATGAAATACTTGTATAGCGCACAATGCGAACTGAATCGCCTCTAGGCGCTGTGATGCATGTGCATGTAAAGGCAGGTATCCCAATACTTTTGGTAATATAGTGCATATGTGCAATAGGATCGGAAGATCTAATCTGAGAGGAGTCGCATCCACTTCACCTGGTGTTCCCTACCACTCTCCTGGCTCTCTTTTGTGCCCCGTTAATTGATGGTTGGGGTCTAGACAGCGCAATAGCTTATTTATTTTCCACGGTTTGTTGTGCCTACCCACCTGGTCTAAATGGGTATTGTTGGGAATTTCTTAATACACTGTTCTCCTTCACCCCGATCTCTGCATGGTCTCTGCTCGCCGACACACTGCGCTGCACCCTGCTCACATACTTGCGCTCTTTCTCTTGTTCTTTTGCTAATTAAAACACAATATTATTATACAGGATTTATTATATTATTATTATACAGGATTTATATAGCGCCGACAGTTTGCACAGCACTTTACAACAGTAGGGCAGAATGTACAACTACAATACAATTCAATACAGGAGGAATCAGAGGGTCCTGCTCGTTAGAGCTTACAATCTAGGAGGGAGGGTCAAGTGATAGGAAAGGGTATTAACTAGGGTTGTCCTGATACCACTTTTTTAAGACCGAGTACAAGTACCGATACTTTTTTTCAAGTATTTACCGATACCGATACTTTTTTTCAATGTTATGTGACAGTTTTCAAAGCACAATACGGATTAGGTGGCACTGATATGCAGCACTAATAGATGGTGGGCACTGATAGATGGCAGGTACTGACAGATGGCACTGATGGTGGGCACTGACAGATGGCCCTGATGGCGGGCACTGACAGGTGGCACTGACAGGTGGCTGGCACTGATAGATGGCATTGACAGGTGGCTGGCACTGATAGGCGGCACTTATGGGCATTGGGCACTAATAAGTCGCATTTATGGGCACTGATGGGCAGGGACTGTCATGCCATGAGGAAAGGCTGCTGTGACGCCCATCTTAGTACTCCTTGCACTCGGTCGCATTAAAAGCAGAAGCGGCCATCTTGTTACACCCAGCCCTAACTGTATAGGCTGGGTGTAATAAGATGTCTGCTGCTGGCTTACTGCAGCTGAGTGCAGGGTGTACCAAGATGGGCATCGGGATGTCCAACCGTTGACGTCAACACGGAGCATCACTTCCGTTCCGCCCGCTGACTTCCGGTTGCGCAATCCTCTCTCCCAGGTATCGGATCAGGCATCGGGAACATTTTTTTTGCGAGTACAAGTACTCGCGCAAATGCTCAGTATCGGTATTCCGGAGGATGGGCGAGACTCAGAAGAAGTCCTTGATGGAAATATGGGAGGAAGTGATGAGGGAGCTAGAGAGCAGGAGGTCTTGGGAGGAAGGAAGAGGACCATTAGGTTGGTATTTTGAGACAAGGCTAGTGCTGTAGCTGGAGGGCAGGTTGTAGATGGCTTTGTAACTTATTCTTAGTATTTTGAATTTCATTTGTTGGGTGAGTGGCAGCCAATGGAGGGATTGGCAGAGAGGGGTAGTAAAGTGGATGAGTCTGGCAGCAGAATTCTTGTAGACTCTTGGGTTCTAGCACGGCAAGGCTGGAGGTGAGAGGCTAAGGTTCCAACGTTGAGCTCTCCCGACTTGTGGTCCATTTCTTGGCCATACAGTCCTTTGGATGAAAAACATTTCCAGAAAAAAATAAAGATTCACAAAATTGACATGCTATGGCTTCAGAAAATATTGGAAATAATGCTTCCAATTTTTGGGATATTAGTCTATTTAGGTAAGCAAACATTTTTTTTTTACAGTTGACTGTATTGTATATTTCTCCTATACTGCTGTCTCATGCTTATGAGTAATCTTTTTTTATAAAGGTGAGGATAAACAGGAATATTATATTAATTCCCTCCTTACTGTGTCTGTTGTAGGTCGTGTCTTCTCCAAGCTTCTGTTAGCTTTGTGTATTTGTGTAATCTTTGAAAAGCAAAGTGTTTTCTAACAGATCTGTGCTCCCATGTCTGTACTTGACAGTGCTTATCTGTTTGTTTTGCCTATATTCACCCCTCTTTGTATTTGTTTGGCTCCGTGTTTGCATACTGTGGATGCAGCCTACAATTTAGAGGCCGATCCTATGAATACTAATCTTCGTCTACCCTTGACCTCGAGGTCGTGTAAAGATCAAAACTAAACCGTTTAA